>NC_132908.1:72916550-73252800 GCF_047675955.1 Chlorocebus sabaeus
TTTTTTTGACAAGTGTATTTAGGTCGCCACTACTTGTTTCAACAAAGTACTGGCTCAGAATAGAAGATCTGGCACCAGATTGCCTGAGTTTAAATACACTTTCTACCACCTATTAGTCATGGGTCCTTAGGTAAATTGTTTAATTTACCTAATTTAATTATTTAATAATTATTTAATTCTTGTGCTCTTTTTTCCTCAAGTGTCCCTAGAGTTAATAATATCAAATATATTGGGTGTTTGTCAGGATCAAATGAGTTAATGCATGTAAAGCACTGAGAATGTAGCACCTAATAATATATACCTATTATCTTAGTACAGGTAGTGTTACACACAGGTTAAGAAAATTGAATTACTTTTATTAAAAACTGAACAGCTTCTATTTGCTTATGAGAATTAGTTAAAGCCCTTTGTCAAATAAAATTTTCATCAATCGAGGTATATTAAAATATTTTCAGTATACCTTGCATCAATAAAGATGCAAGCTATATTGAAGGAGGCTATTGAGTTTTGCTGTATATACAATCTGCCGGAGATCTAGTTTACCACTGATGTTTTAATGACAATGTTAAGTTTTTCTGTCATGTAGAGTAAATAGTGACTTTTCTGAGATGTTGAACAGAAAGCCATAGATTTGTGTGTATATGGTGTATGTGTATGAAAATGACTCAGCATACTTTTTTCTAATGTAGGCATTCTAACAGAATTCATTAAAACATATTGTAGATGTACTTAGTGTATATAAATTTTTTAATGAAAAGACTGAAGCTGTAGTTTCACTGTTTGCAACTGATATCAAGGTTAATGTGGAAATTCTAACATGACTGAGAAAAGTCACATAAAATGTAACACAGTTTTGGATAAGCATGGAGTAATGAGAGTGATGTTCATTTCTTCTCTAATTGAAGAAAACAATGATGAATTCAACGTACTCAGCTGCATTTTCAATTGTACAACCTTCCATGAAATGTTTGGTTACTCTATTACTAAATTTCTCTAGTGAATGGAGACTTCCATGGTCTCCTGTACCCCTTTTTACCAAGAATCTTGCCGTGGCTCAGCAGTAAAGGGACCAGGATGATATAGCACTTAATTTTTTAAAAATGCAATTATGTTTTAGGCTGAAATAGTTAAAATGTTATTTCCGGTGTGAAAAGCCCCTACTTAAATGCCTGTATACCCACGTGCACTGAATAATCTTTATTTGCATCTGAAAATTAGAGCTAATAATCATTGGAAGTTCTAGCTGAGAGATTACTCCAGGAGAAGTCTAGTTTGCTGAATTGTGTTACCAGATTGTAGAATAGTGTTTCTCAACCTTGGTACTTACTGACATTTGGGACCAGGCCATTCTTTGTGGTAGAAGGCTACCCTGTGCTTTGTCTAATGTTTAACAGCACCCCTGGACTCAACCCAGTAGATGCCAGAAGTATCCTCTCTTAGTTGTGATGACGAAGGTGTCTTCAGGTATTGCTAATGTTTACTGGAAGTGGGGAGCAGGAGGGCAAAATTATCTCTGGTTGAGAACCTCTGGAGTTGGAATGTGGTCCTTAGCTTTTCTAGTCTAGATCCTGTGTTTTGTTGGTGCAGTCAGAGAAAACTGGTTTTCTGGAATTAAACCCAGGAGAGTTAACGCTTAATCCAAATTCCAATTTATTACGTAGAGAAAAATATCATGTTCACTCCAGACTGATTATTACTCTTTGAGGTTCCCTTCCTCTGTTGTCAAGACTATTGAAGATCAAATGGGAAATAAATAGCCTGGCAAACCTGGAACTGAAGTACACACTCCTTTAGAGAGAATCTATTCATACTGTTATGGTGTCTGATGGAATTCCTACACTTCAAACCTAAAGAAATAATAATTATAGTCATGGTATTCTTACATGGTGGATTCTGGCCCCCAACTCGTGTTACAGATATGGTTCTACCACAATGAGAAGAGCAAATTAATAGAATTGTGTTCAATGATCTCATCTGTAAGAGAATAACATCAATATATCAACAAGGAGGGGTAAAGATTAGTTACTGTGTGTGGCAGGATTATAACTACCTAGCACAGAGTGTCCTCTTAATGTGTCTTAGTTATTATTAGTTCTGTAAGAATAACTACAATATATCATCGTTAAATAAACATACAACAGATTGTAGGGGCAGGTATATGCTCATGGTAAAGAATAATAAAGCCACGTAACCACCAAGGTCAACAACCAAAACTTGACCAAATATCACAAGCCCCCTGTGTGCCCTTGTGTTTTCCATATTACATGTCTTTCTCCCCACAAATGGAAGAAGTACCCCTTCTTTTGTTTTAATTCTGCTCTTTTAAAGCTAGAGGTAGAACAATATTGATTCTTAATTTATAGTTGGCAAAAACAAATGAACAATAAATATACGTTCCCTAGAGTGATTGTACCGGAGAGGCATTACATCCAAAACATCAACCTGAATCTACATAACTGATTGTGAATTGCAATTAAACACCCTTTTCAGCACATTTATACCCGCAAGCTGAAAATGATTTTAAAAATTCCTAGTTCTAGTAAACACACACCCACATATGAGCCCTCCTTCCATATATGGAATGCACTCACTTGTGTGCGTAAACATACACACCATAGTTTCCACAGCATACTAAAACATTTTTGTTGTTGCCTGTAATTGGCAATAATCAGAATTTCCTTCACCCCTCCATGGGTTGTATATTTGTCTATATCTACACTCTTTATTCTTGAATTACAACTGGATTGGCTGGCGTTAGTACTTAAGCTAGTCAATAGACATGCAGGAGCTGTTTATTGTAATGGTGAAAGAATTTAAGGTAAGAGTAAGAAAAAGTAGACTTTGAATGAAATTGAGACAATCTTGAAAAGTAAAATGCTACCTCAGGTAAGTTCTTGGGAAAGGCATTCAAGAACAAATTAGGTTCAGGTATAATAAACTTAATAAAATTTCAGGTGAATCTAGATAATTTTAGATTTATTTTATTTAAGTTAAATCACCATTAATTAAAACATTTGGGACAGTAACCCTGTATAATTTTAAATTTCAGAATGTGTATGTTAAAAACTAAACGGGAGAGAAGTATTTTTCTGATTAGAGCAAAACTGGGAACAACTTAAGAGTACAATATAAAAGGCAAATATGCTTTAAAGATGACATCGAATGAGGAATTGGCTGAATAAATTAAACATGTATGGATTTCATGATACACATGAGATTATTCTTATGCTTTCCTTCATTCTTTGTGCTTTATCTTTTAATATTAGAAGCAATATATGTGATACACATAAAAGGGTAGACGATAAATATGTGTGCACATTAATATGTATATATACATATTGATACATATGTAAATGTGTATCAATATGTATGTGCATGTGTATGTTATATATTTTATATGAAACATAATTAGAAGCCTGTGACTATGCCATTATTACCATAAAGGGGTCCCAATCCAGACCCCAAGAAAGGGTTCTTGGATCTTGCGCAAGAAAGAATTCAGGGCGAGTCAGCAATGCAAAGCAAAGGCAGGTTTATTAAGAAAGTAAAGTAGTGAAAGTTCAGCAACTCCATAGACAGAGTAGGGCATTTCTGAAAGTGAGAGGAATAATGCGTCTACCCTTGGTACAAATACTTGTGTGTGTGTGTGTGTGTGTGTGTATTTATATAGGATTAGAAAAGATCATAGGGAGATGAGCTCTGCTACAAGGGTTCGTGATAAAGGATTAATTTTCTTAATTACTATATTTTGCAAGAATCAACTAATATCTTTAAAGCAAAATTAGAAATGCTTTTGTTCTCAAGATACTGGGATATCAGGACACGCCTAAGTCTGGGTCTGTTTAGTAAACATTATCAATCTGTTCCCTTAACTCTAAGCGTCTAGAGGCTAGGAATACCTAACTTTCTGGGAATGCAGCCCAGCAAGTCTCAGCCTCATTTCCCTGGCCCTCACTCAAGATGGAGTCACTCTGGTTCTAACACCTCTGACACCACCTACCCCCAAATTAGAGCATTCCATCACATTAAAACTGTATACATGTATGTTGATTCCGCTTTTCTCTCAAGGTAGCCAAGATCCTGAGTTTTGTAACTTTCATTTCTTTTTGTAAAAGTGGTTTTTTAAACTCATATGTGTCCCTAAACAACGTACAGTATTACTTAGCTTTGCTTTTTAAGATTTTCAAAACGATCAACATATTATATATTATTTTATAACTAGTTTTCCTCAAAAATGTCCCTTCTAAGGTTCAACTATTCTGTTTTGTGTTGTTGTTTCTTTTACTGGTGTATATTATTCTATTGTGAAAAGCACTCTGTTTTATTTGTTCTTTGGCCATTGGATATCTGATTGTCAATTTTTTTTTTTTTTTTTTGCTATTATGAGCAACGTTGCTAGAAATCATACATGTCTCCTGGTGTACAAATGCAAGCTCCTCTGAGTACTTTTTTATTTTCATGGACACAAAATTACTAGTATTTGTATATCACCTTTGGGTAAAAAGACAAAACTCCTTGAGACCAAGGGTTCATCATAGGAGGACCTACATATATTAAAGGAACTGGTGGAACACAGGGTAGGGGAAAGTTCAGATATACAACTAATGAAAAGTGGTTTTTATTAAAGTGATTGCTCAAGTTTATACTCCCACGAGCAATGTGTCAGAGCTTCTCTTGGCCTACATTTTGCCAGTCTAATGTCCGTAAATTAGTATCCTTTCGTAGTCCCAGTTTACATCTCTTTTTGCTGAGAAGTTTGAGGATCAATTCATATAGGATCTGTGCTGTGAAGTCTGTTTTTTGAGACAGAGTCTTACTGTGTCACCCAAGGTGGAGTGCAGTGGTGTGATCTTGGCTCACTGCAACCTCCACCCCTCGGGTTGAAGCGATTCTCCTGCCTCAGCCTCCCTAGCAGCTGAGACTACAGGCATGTGCCACCACACCCTGCTAATTTTTTATTTCTAGTAGAGATGGGGTTTCACCATGTTGGCCAGGCTTGTCTTGAACTCCTGACCTCAAGTAATTCGCCTGCCTCAGCCTCCCAAAGTGCTGGGACTACAGGTGTGAGCCACCACACCAGGCTGTGCTGTGAAGTCTGATTGTGCTATTGTGTTATTTTTGTTAATGTGTGTCATGATTTAAAGGTGGTTTTTGTTTTACTTTATTTTGTATTTTATTTTCCTTTATTTGGAATACTAATTGTATACTAGGTTATAGGTTTTTCAAGTACTTTCTCCATTTTGTGATTTTTCTTTTTAATTTCTTTACAGTGTCTTTTGGAAACCTTAAGTATTTAATTTTCGTACAGCTAAATTTGCGAATCTTTTATAATGAGGTATAACCCTTTCTACCTTAAGATATTATTTTATTATATAATTTTATGATTTTAAAAATATTTTCATATTCTCCTGTCTTCAGGTTCTTTTTCTTTTCTCACTGAACTTACTAGACTTCTAATAGAATAGCCCCTGTAAGTAGTAGGCATATTTTTAGAGATCTTAGATCCTAGTTTTCGATGTTGTTGTTTTACTTGTTTGTTGTTTTGTCTCTTGATTCCACAAAAGCCATCAGCACTGTCTAACCCCAATGTGGCGTTGTTCCTCCTGGCAGATGACTGTGATGATCCTCTTGTGTCTGCCTTGCCTCAGGCATCCTTCAGCAGTTCTTCCGAGCTCTCCAGCAGTCATGGTCCTGGATTCGCAAGGCTGAATAGAAGAGATGGTGAGTCTGCTTTTCTCCTCTGACTGGCCCATCTCACTAGTTTTTCATTATCTTTGCATAAAGTCATTATGAATGATATATTGTAGAAGTAAATTTCTAAATAAGCAAATGGTTAAAACTCGTGAGACGTATATGACATCTAGCTTCTGTTCTGGAATGTGAAAGAGACATATCATATATTACAGAGAGTTGAGTTCCTTCAATCTGATGAGCTTTTTATATATCTTACAAAATATTTTCTACAATAATATACAATCCTTATGGGCACATTAGGGATGAAAATTTAATTGGCCTTCAGTTTCGAGTTAAGTAATTTTCAAAAATGCTAATTATTTAAAAATAACGATCCCCCAGTGTTTTGGATTCTCAGTGCGGTTGATTTTCTTATCAGTTGAAGAATAGGAACATAACAAGATTTTCATGGTCCTTTAGGAGTACTCAGCCAGGTGTGGCGGTTCATGTGTATAACGCCAACAATTTAGGAGGCTGAGGTGGGAAGATCACTTGAGGTCAGGAGTTCGAGACCAGCCTGGGCAACACAGCCAGACCTTGTCTCTACAAAATAATAAAAAATAAATTCGCCTGTGGTGTGTGCGTGTAGTCCCAGCTATGGCTGAAGCAGGAGGATCACTGAACCCAGCAGTTGGAGACTACAGTGAGCTATGATTGTGCCACTGAACTAGCGCCTAGGTGACAGAGTGAGACCCTGTCTCAAAGACACTTGAATATGTTAAAAGGAAACTAAAGATAATTAAATGGCACCTTGCTGTAGAAATAAGACAGAATTTCAAAAACACTGTGTACTTAGAGACAGAGGATCACTGTGATCATGCTTGGCAATGCTAATACAGAAAACATTTTAACAATCATAAAAAGCGGACAACAACATCATGCATTATTAAAACCGTGTTTCTCCCATTTATTATCCTCTTTCTCTCATGCCAACATCAGTCAGTCACTTCTAATTTACTCTTTGATGTTATCCTTAATATGTGCTTAATGCTTGAGCACATTGAACATTGGACATGACAAATAGGTAAATGTGTGTGTGTGTGTGTGTATTTTGCCATCTGGTATACATGATATATATCACACATAGTTCTCACTACAATCTAGATATAACACTTTAACATGATTTTAAGCTTAAGTTTCAAGATTTCATTTCATATTATTGGAGATACCCACTTTTGTGTGCTTCTGAATGTGAAGATGTCAATGGAGAGTGAGAACTGAGATCCTTCTATCAAATGGGAAATTGGGGGAGTGCTTGAATATATTCGAGTGGATAATGCTGGCCTGTTCCTTTTGAGTGACTTGCAGTGAGAGTTATTGGTCACATAGGACTGTCTCTTCCTCTTTGCAATTCGGAGTCCCTGACCAATCAGTGGACTTTCCTAGCCTCTCTGATGGCCATTCCAGACCTTGTACCTATGGAGCCACCAGCAGGAATGCTGTTATTGCAATGCTAATCCTAGAATAGGGTCTCCATCCTGTGCTTCTTTATAAAGAAAAGCAGAGTTTGACATTTACCACCACTTCATCTGAGTCATAAAAGCTTCACAGAATGTGGGCCAGTGAAAGGAACACAACATTTTAATTTACCTGTTTATCTTGATTTCCTTTGTTGAGGTTCAATACATCACAAAAATGTATGTTATTAATTAGATCAAATCATATTTTTCATTAATTTATATACTCATCAGGAGTCTCCATCAGTGGGACTCATTTTCATTCTTAATTCATTTCTTTGGCTCTTGGTAAAACACAATATCAAACTTCATGAATCTCATTAACATGTTAATGAAACCGAGACACAAAACAGGATCATTTTAATTATCTTTTGCTGGTTGTCAACCTACTTGATTACATTTTTCTTTTTTATTTAGTTTTTCTTTTTTTCCCCTATTAATTACATGAAGTTTTCACAAAGGAACATCAGATTTTCAGTGATTTATTAAAGGCTATATTTTATTTCTAGTATTGAAACATTTATCATAGTATTTCATTCAGGCAGGAAAAAGCGTTCAGCCAAGTCTACAGTCTTATGTAAATAAACTAAATCAGCGAATAAAGGTCTTAGTATCTTAGATACGCAGAATGACCTCTTTCCTACAGAATTATGAAAACTTAGAGCCAAAGAATAGGCCAAAAAAATGAGGAAGTTACTCACTTATTTTCCATCTGTGGGATAAGAAGTGTCAAGGATAATACTGTGAAAATGAGTAGGGCCCTAGTAATGAGGGAAGGAGATCAAAAAAGGCTACCATTGCTGAGTGCCGTGGCTCACACCTGTAATTCCAGCGCTTTGAAAGTCTGAGGCAGGAGGATCACTTGAGCTCAGGAGTTTGAGATCAGCCTGGGCAACATGGCAAAACTCCATCTCTACTACAAATACAAAAAAGTTAGCCAGGCATGGTGGTATACACCCGCGGTTCTAGCTACCTAAGAGGTTGAGGCACAAGAATTGCTTGAACCCAGGCGGTAGATGTTACAGTGAGCCAAGATTGTGCTATTGCACTCCAGGGTGACAGAGTGAGACTCTGTCTCGAGAGAGAGGGAGGGGAGGAGAGAGGAGGATTACCATTAAACATACTTTACATTTGAAGTATCCTAATTTAATTTCGCCACGTGTGCTGTTACGGGTTGAATTGTGTCCTCATAAAAGATTTAAATCCTAACCCAAATACCAATGAAGGTGACCTTATTTGGACATAGGGTCTTATCAGATATCATCAAGTTAAGATGAGGCCATACTGGATTAAGGGGTGGGGGGCTAAATCCAATGACTGGTGTCCTTATAAGGAGTGTGAGATTTGGAGAGATACAGAGACAGATAAGACAGAGTAGACTAGGCGGAGAGGGAAGCAGAGGTTGAAGTGATACAGCTGCAAACTAAGAAATGCGAAGGATCGCCAGCAACCATCAGAAGTTAGAAAGAGACAAAGAGGGATTCTTCTCTAAGCCCACAGAGGGAGTACGGCCCTGCCTGCAGACATCTTGATTTGAGACTTCTAGTTTCCAGAACTGTGAGAGAATAAATTTACATTCTTTTAAGATGCCCTGTTTGTAGCACTTTGTTACTGCAGCCCTTGAAAACAAATACAGAGTTTGGTACTAGATGTTTAGTGCCACTGGAATAAATACCTTAAAACAGGAAAGTGGCTTTGGAATTGAGTAATGAGCAAAGGTTGGAAGAATTTTGAGGCACATAATAGAAAAAAACTTAGATTGCCTTGAAATGACTGTTGGTGTAAATACAAAGGTTTAAAGTGTATCTGGCAAGGGTTCAGAAAGAAAAGAGGGTCATGTTATTGGACGCAGGAGGGAAAGCAATCCTTGTTATAGAGTGGTAGAAAATTTGGTTGAATTGTGTTCTAGTGCTGGGTAGAGATTAGAGCTTGTAAACAATGAACTTAGATAATCACCTGAGGAGCTTTCTAAGCAAAATAGAAAAGTTATGCCTTTGTTTCTCCTTAAGCTTATAGCAAAATGTGTGAGGGAAGATATACATTGAGAAAGAAACTGATAAGCAAAAAAGGCAATCAGACTTGATGGTTTGGAAAATTCTTGGTCTATTTGTATTGCAGAAGATGGGAAATTTCGAATCCTCTGAAGAGAACATCATGGATGGGTTAGACAAATTTTGCTAAAGAGATTAGGCATGTGACTCTTGAATCCAATCAACCATCCATCAGGAATCCAGGAATAGACATAAGGTTATCCAGGAAAGATAGCTGTATAGTATTTTCATTGTTGGAGTTTCAGTATAGCTTAAATTTTAATGGGCAATTTAAGTTAAATATACATTGACTCTTAGTGTTGTCAATGTGGAGTTCAAGCAGGTTCTAGTGTCCCAACTGATAGTCTAAATGTGTCCTTAGTACATTTAGAATCCAGAATATGAAGAATCCACATCTTTCAGTAGTGTTTTTTTTTTTTAATTTATTATTATTATACTTTAAGTTCTAGGGTACATGTGCATAGCGTGCAGGTTTGTTACATATGTATACTTGTGCCATGTTGGTGTGCTGCACCCATCAACTCGTCAGCACCCATCAATTCATCATTTACATCAGGTATAACTCCCAATGCAATCCCTCCCCCCTCCCCATGATAGGCCCCTGTGTGTGATGTTCCCATTCCTGAGTCCAGGTGATCTCATTGTTCAGTTCCCACCTATGAGTGAGAACATGCGGTGCTTGGTTTTCTGTTCTTGTGGTAGTTTGCTAAGAATGATGGTTTCCAGCTACATCCATGTCCCTACAAAGGACACAAACTCATCCTTTTTTATGGCTGCATAGTATTCCATGGTGTATATGTGCCACATTTTCTTAATCCAGTCTGTTTTAATAGTGTTATAATCCAAATGTAAGTCTTTATTTTAATGTACTTGGACAACCTTGGAAATGAGTGATTGCAAATTGATATATTTGTGTACAGCAAAAAGAATAGTAAATAAAATGATTGTCCAAAGCAAAAATAATATATTTATATGTGTGAGTAGAAACATTTATATGTACACCTCTTTAAGTATATAAAAGTTGGATTCCATAAGCTGACAAATACTGTGAGTTTCGTCTCACCTATTCTGTAAGATAAGAATGTTTTCTGATGTTAAAAAATTGGATATTTGTCTATTATAATATTTCCTGATGTTAAAAATTGGATATTTGTCTTTCTTTTTCCATTTTCTCTTTTTTAAACCACAACTGCACCCTTCTATTCTAAATGCTTGTTAAGCAATGTCTTCCCAATACCTATAGAATTTGATATTAAAATCAAACATTTATCTATAGCGGAATTAGCTTACTTGGTTAATTGACAGAGATGACTCCCATTCATGGATGGATCTCTACTAAGAATAATTATAACATTCCATATAGCGTGGTTTGGCAATTTTGACTGCCCTAAATTGTTGTGCTGCTTTGCAAACAACTATTATGCTTCAATAAATCTTCCAAGCTATGCATGTTGCATGTCAGTGCTTAAGAGGATAGATCCCTAAAGATAAAAAGTAGTAGGTGCTTTTTTTGAGGTAGATATTTCCTGGTGTTAAACATATTATATAAAAAAAACCTTTGTAGGCCAGGTGCGGTGGCTCACGCCTATAATCCCAGCACTTTGGGAGGCCGAGGTGGGCAGATCATGAGGTCAGGAGATTGAGACCTGTCCTGGCTAACACAGTGAAACCCCATCTCTACTAAAAATACAAAAAAATTAGCGTGGTATGGTGGCAGGTGCCTGTAGTCACAGCTACTTGGGAGGCTGAGGCAGGAGAATGGCGTGAACCTGGGAGGCGGAGGTTGCAGTGAGCGGAGATCACACCACTACACTCCAGCCTGGGCAACAGATCAAGACTCCATCTCAAAAAATAAATAAATAAATAAATAAATAAATAAATAAATAAATAAATGAAACCTTTATAATTAAATTTTAAAAATCATAGTATTAATATATTTAATAACCAATACTTTCTATATGAAAAAAGACTAAGACATAACTTTTGTACAGGATTGAAAAATTTCAAGCCTAGAGAAAGGGGAACCTGGCTGGCACAATTGGTGTGAGTCTGATGTTTGCCCAAGAGGTCCCATGACCAGGCTGGGACAGGTGAACTTCACTGACTGAGTTTGTTGCACTGGAGATGCCCTGAACTTGTGGAGTTTGTCGGAGAACAGAACATGCCAGCAATTTATTTGCTTCTAGACCAACTCATGATATTCAGAATCTGATATGCTGAGAGTATGTCTTTGGCAACTGAAAAATTACTTGAACTGCAAGGGGCCCCTGCCTTCCTGCTGATCCTGGCTGTGGTGTGACTTATTAGCACTGCCTGATATTTCTGTCTTGTGCCCTAATTTTTTCTGGGTTTGGGCCCTGTCTTAAATTCACAGGGGTACAGCTCTTAACATTGTGATGGGGGTGCTAATCTGACTCAAACTCTGAATACTCACCCCTAACAGTCATAGAACTTGCTTCCCAGACACACTTGGACTTCAGCTCCTCCACTCTCCTTCTCCTTTGTATTCTTTCCTGCAGATCATAAAATTTTAGGTGAGGAGTGACTTCTTTGGCGTTAGATATATCTGGAATTAATTCAGTATTCTTGAGTCTTCATCAGTACTACATTTTACTCCCTTAAGGATTGCCGAGATATTTCGCCACCAAACTTTAATTTCCTATGGGAAGAGCAGGGATAACAGTGAGATGGTACTGTCTTTCTGAAAATGATGGTGGCACGGTGATGGGGCCACATAAATTACAAAAACACAGCGCTGTACAAACGTTAACCAGTTTCAAAGTGTGTCCTGCCAGTTAACCCCATTTTAGCAAACTAGATGTACTCATTATATAAAGGTAATCTCAGGGAATTCTGACCTCCACAGAACTATGCTGGGAAGAGCCAAGTTATCCCTCTTTTTTTTTTTTTTTTTTTTTTTTTTTAAGACACAGTCTCACTTTGTCACCCAGGCTAGAGTGCAGTGGCAGAATCTCAGCTCACTGCAACCTCTGCCTTATGGGTTCAAGCGAGTCTTGTGCCTCAGTCTCCTGAGTAGCTAGGTGTATAGGCATGCACCAGTAGACCCAGCTAATTTCTTTTTGTATTATTAGTAGAGACGGGGTTTCTCCATGTTGGCAAGGCTGGTTTTGAACTCCTGACCTGAAGTGATCTGCCTGCCTCAGCCTCCCAAAGTGCTGGGGTTACAGGCCTGAGCCACTATGTCTGGCAGTATTCCTGATTAATTATAAAGCAAAACAGAGTCAAACAATGAGTTTTCTTAATGTTTGTTACTAGATTGAAGTAAAGCTAAAACATTCTGATATATCCTTAGTCAAAGTCTGTGAATTAGGGCGATATGATGGTTTTATTTAAAATATTTTTACCTTTTTTTTTTTTAAGTTAGTCTGGATATAGTTTGTGAAGTTTAAAAAAAACTTACTGAAACATTAACATTTTGATAAAGGTTGGAAAATACAGTTCCAGATTAATTTTATGATCAGTGATGTATCACTTGTGCTAATAAATTATATTTTGTATACCAGTCTTGAGAAAGTGAAATAAAAATAAGTGAAGGTTTACGCATTTATTTCTAAATATGCTGATATCATCTATTTGTTAAAGCAGTGGAGAGTTTGCTGCCACTTCTGAGATTAATATAGAATCACTTCTTTTGTGTCGATTCTTTTGATTTAACCCCATAGATGACTGTCCACCTGCCCGGCCAGTTCCCTCCTAGCTTTAGACATTGCCCTCCCTCCTTGGCCCCTTCCTTAGAAAATGCTCCAGCTTCTCTGATCTCCCTGCCAGCGTCTTGGTGCTTTTTCCATCTTACCCTTTATCGTCCTTGTCTGCTCTGTGGCCCACAGTCTTCAGCTCTAAATCAGTCTGATGGTATCATCCATGGGAGTATGCCAAGTAGCTAATCCTGAGTAATATATAGTTCTGAAATCAGGAAAACTAGATTATAATACTAAAGTGTGAATGACTTTGAGGAAATGACATTACCTCTCTTTCTTTCCCCCTTGGTAGAGGATTGAATTTGAGAATCTCTAAATTCTATGACAACATACTCTTTTTATGTGTAATATTCTATTGGCAATGTCGCTGTCTTCTCTTTCTAAGTCTTAGAAATCTTTAAATCACGTGAGCAAGAGAAATTAGTAGCCCTTCAATAAGAAGGTAAGGGGAGTACCTTAAGGCAGATTATCCTTCTAAGTTTTCCTCAAACAAGATGGCACAGGATGCTCCTGCCTTAGGACACGTCTTCAGCTTTCATAAAATACAGGAATTCAAAATATAAATGTGATCCAACTGAAATTGATACAGTGGCTCACATTTGGTCAATTAAAATATATTCAGAAAATTCAACATTATCACTCATACATGAACATTTCTTTTAGTATCCATCTGATATTTTCAGAGTGCTGAGTAGGAAATTTTTACAGGTAGGCGCAATGAATAAACAATGAGTTCAGTAATGAAGGGTGTCTTTGGTTGGGCTATCCTAGAGGCACACCTGGAGCAATGTCTGAGGTGCAAGTGATTTATGAGGGCATAGCTGCCAGGAGAAAGCTGTGAGAGCGTAGGGGAAGCAGTTTAAGGAAGAAGAAACCCAATAATTTCAGAAATCTCAGGCACAGCTTAATCTCTCAAGAAACTCTGAGGGATACATTTTACCTAGGACTTTGCCTTACCTCAGGGTATAGGTAGAGTCTAGCATGGTGTCTGGCTATATGAATAATTACTTTAGAAAAGTTAGCTGCTATATCATACAGCCGACAGCAGATTCGATGTCTTGTTAGGGCCCTTTTGCTGGCTTACTGACAGCCGTCTCCTCAATTTATGCTTACGTGACCTTTCCTGGTACATACTCGTGGAAAGAGATCTCTCTCTGTTTCCTCTTCTTCTTTTTTTTTTTTTTTTTTTTTTTTTTTGACCTCCCGGGTTTACGCCATTCTCCTGCCTCAGCCTCCTGAGTAGCTGGGACTACAGGCGCCCGCCACCTCGCCCGGCTAGTTTTTTGTATTTTTTAGTAGAGATGGGGTTCCACCGTGTTAGCCAGGATGGTCTCGATCTCCTGACCTCGTGATCCACCCGTCTCGGCCTCCCAAAGTGCTGGGATTACAGGCTTGAGCCACCGCGCACGGCTGTTTCCTCTTCTTGTGTAAACCTTATTACGTCCCAAAGGCTTCCTCTCCAACTACCATCACACTGGGGATTAGGGCTTCAGCCTATGAATTTTGTTGGGACACAAACATTCAGCCCATAGTAGTTGGCTGCATTTCCAGAAACTAGTATACTAACTACTTGACATATCTGAGAGAAACCAAGACAGCCAGCCCTCAGGGACAAAGATCCCTCAAAAAGGAAATATCACATAGTGAGCCTGACATTTTCTGCGCCAAATAACAGTTTTAAAAATATGTAAAGAAAAAGGGACAGAATAATAGAAGTAGACAGTACATATAGAAATACAAAATTATTGTTAATATATATCATTCTGTAGCTTAATGAACAAGTAGGCAAAAAATGGAAATACAAAAGATTTGAACAAAAAATATATAATGTATATTTATATACTGTGTGTAATATATATATCTCCAACTGCAGAATGCACATTCTTATTAAGTATACTTAGAATATTTACCTAAATTTATGCTAGACCATAAATTGTTTCAATATATCTCAAAGAATTGAAATCATAAAGAGTAAGTGCCCTAGCTATAGTGGAATTGAGCTAGAAATCATTAATTAAAGAATACTTAAAAAGCCAGAAAGGCATGGAACTTAATACATTCCTCCAAAAGAAATCTCAATGGAAATTAGGAAACATTTTAACTCAATGATAACAAAATGCTGCAGATCAAAGTTGTGAGATGCACTTTAGACCATAATTGATGGCCTTAATTACAAATACTACAAAAGAAAAAGGTTAAATGTGAATGATTTTCCATGCGATCATCCCAGAAAACTACAAAAAGAACAACAGATTAAGCCAAAAGTAAGCAAAAGGAAGGAAAAAACCCAAAATGCATTAATTAATAAAATGGAAAACAAGCATGTAATACAATCAACAAGACAAAAATATAAGGATACTTTAACAAACTTTCTACTGATTTTGAGAATTTCAATGAATTGAAAAACTATTTCAAAAACACAACCTACAAAACTGCACTGAAGAAATAAAAAAAGAAAATTAAAATATTTCTCTACCTACAAGAGAAATTTATCATTAAAAATGTTTCAACAGAGAAAACAAGTTAACATGCCTTCAAATATGACTTCTTCCAAACACATTTAAGGAAGATAGGACAGTAATCTTATACATTCTCTCCCTGAGAACAGAAAAAAAGTCAGAATACTCACTAACTCATTCAAGGAGGCCAGCATAACGTTGATACCAAACAGTGTCAAGGACAAACAAGAAAGGAAAATTAAAAGCCACTCTGTCTCATGAATATAAATGCAAAATTCTCTAAACAAAATATTAGCATACACGTGTGAAGGGCCTCAGACTCGGCCTCAGAATGAGAATGCTTCCCCTCAGCTGGAATGTACGTGTGCTCTGAAAGTGTGGTGCGTGGCACAATCACAGAGATATCAAAAGCCCAGGACTTGTAGCTTTCTTGCCTGATGCCAATTTATATGTGTCCTGAGCCTCTTCTCCAGCAGGGGACAGACCAAACTTGCTAAGAGGTGGGAAAAGCTAGCAGTTGAAAACCAAAATAGTTCATTCACTCTTAGAGATGGTTAAAATTAAGATGTGTAGTTGTGTATTGTACCTGTCCTTTTTTCCAACTTTTATCTTAAAATCAGGGGTACATGTGCAGGTTTGTTACAAAGGTATATTGCATAATGCTGAGGTTTTGGGTATGATTGAATTTGTCACCCAGGTGGAGAGCATAGTATCCATAGGTAGTTTTCAACCCCTGCCCTGTCACTGCCTCCCCCGTCTTGTATTCCTCAGTGTCTTTTGTTCCCAACTTTAGGTCCATATGCTCCCAATGTTTTAACTAGCACTTATAAGATAACTCATGGTATTAGGTTTTCTATTTCTGTATTAATTCTCTTAGGATAACGGTTTCTAGCTGTATCCATGTTGCTGCAAAGGAAATGGTTTTGCTGTTTTTTTTTTTTTATGGCTGTGTAGTATTCCACGGTGTATATATACCACATTTTCTTTGTTCAATCCATCATTGATGGGTACCTGGGTTGATACCATGTCTTTGCTGTCGTGACCAGCGCTGTGATATGGACAATTTTTGTATGACACTTACGTCCTCTTCACCCTCTTTCTCTCAGCCAATATTGCAGTGACCAAGTCCAGCTTTCTACAGGTGCGATAGGGTCTCATCTAGGGCTGTATCACTTCCGTGGAGCTTCTTGCCATGTGGCTTCCCTGATGCTGATGGATGGTCTTCCCCTGGGAGTCCACTGGTCTCATTCTAGTGGTGAGGGATGAGGAGCAGTGCCTGCCTGTGAGGCTAACCGTGCCAAAGAGGATGAGAGCTGATGGATAAAAGCTTTCTGCTTTTGTTCTCAGAATGGAAAGTTCTGCGATGCATCTGATAAGGCTGCTCAGAAGTGTGTGTGGCATTGCCAGTAGCCTGTAGTTTTGCCCAAGTCACTAACACATTTCCTTTGGCCTTCCCTTATTATTGTTTCACCTCTTCCTGCATGCCACATCTGTCCTGTGGGGTTACTTCTTTAATGTGAGCACTTAAACTTTTGCCTCAAAGTCATGCTTGTCATCACCCAATGAAGTGGAACGAAATGCTTACTGATTCCTGTTCAGCAGAATTCCAAACAATTTATGTAGATTTTCCCCATTCAAGGAAGTAGAGCTTAATTCTCTACCTCTGAAGTGTAAGATGTGTATAACAACTTCCAAACTGTATATTATGGGGACTTTACAGTGGAGAAATCTGACGAACACCACCTCATCTAGGTGATCAAAGCTAATATCAGTGATAAGTTATATTGATAGTATGTACCCTTGATTTGATGCAATGAAAATGGCATTTTACCTCTGTGTTCCTGCTCTCAAAAACCTCTGGGAAATCAGTAGACCTACCTGAAGTATAGAACCTTCTACACGATACCTGACCAGCCATTCTCAGAAATGTTAAGGTTGTCAAAAAACAAGGAAAGCCTGAAATGGTCATAACCAAAAGGAGTCTAAGGAGACATGATGACTAAATGTAACATGATTCACATGACTAAACACCAAGAAATGAACATGATGTAACCTTTATGGGATCCTGGAATACAAAAAGGACATTTAGTAAAAACTAAGGAGATCCAGACAAAACATGGGCCTTAGTTAATAACAATAATAATAATAATGTATCAATAGTGATTCATTAGTTGTGACAAATGTATCATATGCCTGTAAGGTGTTGTTTTTTTTGAGACAGAGTTTCACTTTTGTTGCCCAGGCTGGAGTGCATTAGTGCAATCTCGGCTCACTGCAACCTCTGCCTCCGAGGTTCAAGTGATTCTCCTGCATCAACCTCCTGAGTAGCTGGGTTTACAGGCGCCCGCCACCATGCCTGGCTAATTTTGTATTTTCAGTAGAGACGGGGTTTCTCCATGTTGGTCAGGCTGGTCTCGAACTCCTGACCTCAGGTGATCCACCTGCCTCAGCCTCCCAAAGTGCTGGGATTACAGGCGTGAGCCACCATACCCGGCGCCTGTAAAGTGTTAATAGGAGAGGGGACTGGGCAAAGGGCGTTATGGGAACTCTGTGTAATATTCTTGCAACTTTTCTGTAACTGAAAAGTATTTTAAAATAAAAAGTTTGGTAAAAACATGTAAATACTTCAGCTTTATTAATATGAAATGCAAAATGGCAATATGAAAAGAATATTTGTGTGTGTCTGTATAATAAAATATGGTAAAAACTCATTTGAGGAGGAGGGAAAGGAATGAAAAAATGCGATGCAAAAATTAATAGGGACTGAATGTCACTTAACAGTTAGTGTGATGGGTGTTTAGGCATCCATAATTATCCAAAATGTCAGGAGGCTTGTGAAATAAACATCAAAGCCCCGGTGGAGCTTGCTTAGTCTGTTTCTCCCAATTAATTAGATTCTGAGTATGATGACATTGGAAAGAGTTGTTTGCTCTGGCAGTAGTAATACTTTCTATTTGCTTATACCTTTACTATTTATAGTTTTATAATTTAAAATCTGTTGCCATGCACTATCTCTGAGTTTTAACTGCAACCCTTCCAAAGGCTACTCTATAGATGTAGTTCCATGAGAAAAGGCGTAGAAAAAATTGCATGATTTTTATAAAGACTTTCTTTTATTTTTCAAGTAAGACATTTTATCAAAGATTTTCTTCCTCAGTGGGAATTGAGTTATTAGCCTTAAATATGTAATAATTTAAATAGAAAGCTAGCTTAAAACGACATTTAAGTGATGTAAGGATTATTTGTTATTTTCTGCTACCTTTTCTTTGATCTCTTTTTAAAAAGATTGATATATAATTAATAGTAACAATATAAAATAAAAGGGACACATATAAAATAGATTATATAATTGGCTGTATAAAATATAACTGACTTTTATAATAGGCTATAAAAATATCTGACTGTATTAAAATGAAAAATAAGGTCAGAGACTGTGTGCCAGAAAGAGAACATTTATGTGGGTTTTTCCAAAGTCTCACTATTGACCTTGACTTTGTGCATGTCCTCCTTAAATGTGCCTGTCCTTCGCCAGAGCCTCAGGAGAAGGCCTTTGCTGACACTTCCCACATTTGTGCTAAAGGAAAAACACATCTCAACAATCTTCTTTCTGGAATTTTTAATTGCCTGCTAGAATTTTCCATCTGCCTGCAAGGTGTTTGTCTCACTTTATCAACTTAAGTTAAATACATCACCTCCAAACCAGCTGCTTCTTGTAATTATTTTTCTTTCTGGTTCCTGGTGGTTTTTTAAATCACCATGGTTTCAAATTCTTAGAATCACCTTTTATTTCTCCCTTGATCCCTCTTTCTGAAAAAGATGATAAATTCTATGTG
This sequence comes from Chlorocebus sabaeus, assembly GCF_047675955.1. NCBI lineage: Eukaryota > Metazoa > Chordata > Mammalia > Primates > Cercopithecidae > Chlorocebus > Chlorocebus sabaeus. The sequence goes on from NC_132908.1 coordinate 72,935,803, forward strand.
TCCATGGCTTGTAATCTCTCTCTCTTAAACTTATTTTATATTTCCATTGCTGCTACTCTAATGCAGTTCTTTGATTTTTATCCAAGGTTATTTAGGACCATAACTGGTCATGCAGTTTTGAGGCTTTCTTCAATAAAAATAAAATTTTTTTTTTTTTTTTTGAGACGGAGTCTCGCTGTGTCTCCCAGGCTGGAGTGCAGTGCTGCGATCTCGGCTCACTGCAAGCTCCGCCTCCCGGGTTCACGCCATTCTCCCGCCTCAGCCTCCCAAGTAGCTGGGACTACAGGCGCCACCACCACGCCCGGCTAATTTTTTGTATTTTTAGTAGAGACAGGGTTTCACCGTGTTAGCCAGGATAGTCTCGATCTCCTGACCTCGTGATCCACCCGCCTCGGCCTCCCAAAGTGCTGGGATTACAGGCTTGAGCCACCGCGCCCGGCCCAAAAATAAAATTTAAAGCACCATTGTGGCCTTGTTGTGTGCCTGCTTGTGACTTTCAACCCCATCTCCATTGCCTATACTGGTGTTTATGAATGCGCTTGCCAGTATCCAGCTAATATTCTGCAGTGGTTGAACAGATAATTTGGTAGTTTCAAAGAAAAAGGTATAAAAATGTATAAACATTTTACAAATTAAACTGGAAGATAATTTATGAATTGGCTACTGTTCACTAACAGTATAGTTTCTCTTAGCTAGCCTGTCTTTGCTTAATTTGTGTGCTATTTCTTATACTTATTAGATTTGCTCTTTTGCTTTTAGCACGACATGACATCAATTCTGTGATTAGTAAAAATACATAAAGAGCTTACTGACGCAGAAAAGCATAAGTGAAAAACAGTAAGAAATAGAAATTCAGAAAAATGTCATAAATATAAGGAATGGCTATAATTTTAGGGCAAATATACATGAACTGGGATATTTGAATATTTGAATGTAGCAATTTTTAAAAGCATCTAAATAGTGCTGGATGGATCTGTAAAAATTGGACTTTATTTGGTGAGTGATTATTTTACTCAAGTTTTTAACAATTGTGATGAAATTCACGTAACATACAATTAACCACTGTGAAGTGTAAAATTTGGTGGCATTTAGTACTTTCACAATTTTGTGAAATCCCTATATTCATCAGGTTTCAAAATATGTTTAAAATAGGTTTAGTTGGTTTTTTTGTGTGGTCTATCATCTTGGTTCCATTCTCATTTATTTTTCTGTTTTTTCTTTTTCGTTTTTTTCATAGTGATTACTCTGGGAATTAGAAATAATCTCTCAAATTTGTAATGATCTATTTTGAATTAACATTCCTTAGCTTTAATGGTATACAAAACCCTCTGCTTTTGTATAGCTTTGTCTCACGTCTTTTGTATGATTTTCACAAATTATATCCTTATGCATTGTATGCCCTGACATAGAAACATAGTTATAATTATTGTTTTATGCATTTGTCTTTTAAATCATATAGGAAGGAAAGAGGAATTACAAACCTCCAATAAAAGAATATTTTCTTTTGTGTTTATGTGGTTTCCATACAGTGTTCTCTGTGGCTTTGTATACCGTCTAGTGCCCTTTTCTTTCTGTCCAAAGGACTCCCTTTGGCATTTCCTGTTGGACAGGCCTACAAGCAATAAACTCCTTCAGCTTTGCTTATTTGCGAATATCATTCCTTCATTGAAAAAAGGTAATTTTACTAGATAAAGAATTTTTGGCAAATGGTTTTGTTTTTCTTTCAGCACTTTAAATATATCATCCCACTGCCTTTTGGCCACCATGGTTTCTGCTGAAACATCCGCTGTTGAGGACCCTTTATAGGTGACATCTTCTGACTTGATGCTTCTAAGATTTTTTTCTTTGCCTTTGACTTTCACCAGTTTGATTGTAATGTGTCTCAGTGTAGAACTCTTTGGGTTTATCCAGCTTTGTGTTTAACCTTACTGGATGTGGTGATTCATGTCTTTTATCAAATTTGGAAAGTTTGGGACCAGTATTATTATTATTATTTTGTGAGACAGCTGTCATTCTGTCACCCAGGCTGGAGTGCAGTGGTACAGTCACAACTCACGGCAGCCTCCACCTCCTGGGCTCAAGGGATCCTCCTGCCTTAGCCTCCTGAGTAGCTGGGACCACACGGGCACACACCACTATACCACCTTAATTTTTGTCTTTTTTTGTAGAGATGGGATTTTGCCATGTTGCCTAGGCTGGTCTTAAACTCCTGGGCTCGAGCAATCTGGCCACCTCAACCTCCCAAAGTGCTATTATTATTATTTTTTTATAATTCACTTTTTAAACTATTTTTATTGATACATAATAGATGGACGTAATATTATTTATTTAAATATTCTTTCAGCCATTTTCTCTCCCCTATCCTTCTGAGATTCCCATTATGCATATATTGATACACTTGATGGTTTTCCATAGGTCTCTTAGATTCTGTTCATTTTTTTCTTTTTATCATATTTTTTTCCTTTTTATCATATTCAGGGATTGAGTGATCCTAGCCAACCAACTTTCCCAGGTATGAATTTTCCACTTCAGTTCAATTTGGGTCAAAGGTGAGTCTTAGATACTGTCTGATGTTCAAGCAGTTTGTTCTGGCAGCACTTGTACCTGATGGAAAGTGGGAGCAGGTCGGTGGCACAGGCCAGATACAGTCAAGGGGTCAGATGACTGACCAGGAAGGTCTGTGTCTGGAGACCATTCCCAGAGTTCTGGGAATTACTCCCCTTCCTCATACCTGTATGCAGTTTATACTCATTAACAGATGCTTCTTTCATAAAGGAAATTAAACTATTCGTATAAGGATAAGCTTTGTTTTAAGGTTTATGAGAGTTACATCTGTGCTGAGGTGGTCTTGTCACTTAGAAATCTCTAGGCTAGGGTTAGAAGTCCCCAGACCAGGTCGTGTCATATCACTAAGTGACAGATAATGTAGGCCCCAAGAGATGTTTGAATGGGTCTTAGAGCTATCATTAATCTTATAGCCATGATGTGTCTCATGTGTGTACTATGCTTTCTGTTCCTTGAATAAATATTCTCAATCTCTCTCTACATTCACTGTTATTTCTTCTCTCTGCTCAAATCTGCTGTTGAAAGCCTCTAGTGAATTCATTTCAGTTGTTGTACTTTGCAACTCCAGAATGTTTATTTCATTCCTTTTCATAATTTATATCTCTTTATTGCTGTTCTCTATTTGTTGAGACATCATTCTCCTATTTTTCATTAACTCTTTGTACATTGTTTCCTTTAGTTCTTTTAGCATATTAAAGATAACTGATTTAAAATCCATATTTAGTAGATCCAGTATCATTGCTTCCTTAGGGGCAGTTTCTATTAATTTCCCCTGTGAATGGGCTATACATTCCTTTTTTTTTTTTGCATGCATCTTTTATTTTGTTATGGTTGAAAACTAGACATTTTGAATATTATAATATACTAACTCAAAAATCAGATGGTCTCTTCCTCCATAAAGGGTTTGTTTTTGTTGCTTGTGTGGGTTATTGGTTTGTTTTTGTTTTTGTTTTTTTTGGTGAGTTTTCTACTACTTTAAAAAAGCCTATTCTTTGTCATGTATAGTCTCTGAGGTTTATTTATTTATTTATTTTTAGCCTGTGACCAGGTAGCGTTTTGACAAAGATTTTCTCAGAAACTAGTGGAGAAAAGTCAAAATGAAATTAAAAAAAAGCCCCTCCCAGTTTGTGCAGATTGGCTCTGTGTTGGGGCACCACTTCGCCAGGCTGTATAAAACTCTGCCTTATCTTTGACTTGCTGCTCATACACGTAATCCTGTAAGTTAGGTTCACTCTTAATCCCCCAAACTGTGTCTCTGATGAAAAAGTAGAATGAACCTTACAAGACTTTTAATTACCCTTCAGACAAAACTCTAATACTACAATTAAACTTTTCTAGATAAAGCACAAAATAGTGCTTTTTAATATGGATTTTTAATATTTTTTATATAATGGGAGTAGAACTACATATGTATCAAAGTTGTACTTCTACTAGCGAAAACACATCTTATTATTAATGTTATCCTTTGGGAAAAAGTACAATATGCTGTTTGCAAAATCCATCTATCAAAAGACACCGTCAAAACCCATTTTTTTTGGTGGCTTTGGACGTGCAGGAGACAATATTCTGAGTAAATGTTAGTAGACTCCTGCTTTATTCAATATGAGAGCTACTTATTTTCTGAGTTTTAATTCTGTTCCTGCCTAGATAAGAGCAAAACACTCAACCTTTCAATCTGGTTAACCTTGATAGCTCATACTGTAGGAGCCATCAAGGCTAACCAGATGGAAAGGTTGAATTTTTCTAGTATTCTTGATCATTTGGCGTATTGTGTTGTAGATTGGAAAATGCTTTGGATCGGAATGAGGCAAGCACTCGATAGATACCAGAAACTTTATTCACAGAGGAGAGTTGGCAGACGGTTATCAAACTGAGGTCACAGGGGAGAATGGGGTGGGGTGAGGTGGGTTATTTTCATTGTAATGTGTGAAGTGATCAGTAGATTCTGCTTTTCTGCATGACAGTATGCTGGTTGATGTTGTGAAAGGTGAGCACATAAATTTCTGCAAGAAAGGATGAGATAAAAACATCTTAAGTGACAATAATAATTGCCTCAGAGGCTATTTCTATGTGTGAGATGATGTAGAAATAGACACGATATCCCTGCAAACCCTTCATCTCCCACCTAGCTCAGACAGGCATGAGTCACTCAATGCTTAAGAGAAAGCAGATCACTGCACAGCTTGGGAACATAGCTCAGTGCATACCCTTAAGGCTTAAAACATAAAGAATTTGAAAGGGAAGATGAGCAGGCAGAAAGCATCCCTTTTATCCCTATCCTACTGAGAGGAAGGAGAGTTTGGAAAGGAAGGATGAGAGTAAGACATGAGCAAGCAAGTGTAAAGAAACACTTTCTCTGAAGCCCTGTCTTCAAACTAAGTCCAGAGTGAGAGGCTGTATGGAATCCTCCCTTCATATCCGGTTATCTGAATGTGAAAGATGTGCTTAGAGTAGGTGCTTGGAGAAGAGACTGCCTGTCCAAAGAGAAGTCATGAAATCATCCTGTTGCTGCCATGTGGAGACTGCCATGTGACAGAAACCCCTTATCAGCCCTGAAGAGCATGTGAGGAGAACTAAAAGCTGCTGGGGGTACCAAGAAGCACAGGAGGTGGAGGCAGTGCTGTTGGCAAGGTCTTACACCTGGGATGGGTGTGAGATATCAAAATGTCATGACCAAGTACATCTGAAACAGATCAACTCAGAGCCGAGTGGAAGCTGCTTGATGATGATAGGATTTTTCACTTTCCAGGCAGAAGTCCAAGAAGTGTGGCCCTTCCCCCACCACAACTGCTCCTAGGACTAACTCCAGGGTTGATGGAAAGGTAGACAAATCCCTATAGGCATGTTAAATCCGAAGGTGGCATAAATATAATCCTGAATTGACTGAATAATCCGTGAACTGGACTGACTTCCTCTGGAATGATTAGATTGATTTTCTACATGAGAATAGAAACTAAAAATAGAAAATTAGATTGGGTTGGGAAAAAATGCAAATTTTCACATTTGAGGCTGTAACTGAGAAATTCATAACTGTAATATTATTCTAACTGCTTTGCTTAAGTAGCTTATCTCAGAGATATGTACAGTAATCTGCTGGCTTGTGGGAGCCTCCTGTGAACATCTCTTCCCAGCTCAGCATTACCAAGTTGTTAGCTTGAAATCTTCCATGGAGGGAGCATTTACACCACGGGAATTGACAAATACAACAAAGCAAGACTTTCCCTCCAAAAGAACAAGTTATTAAAGACTTACCAGCATACCACTGATCGGAACTTATCACTCACGAGCCAAAATATAATGATGTTGGATAAGAGATATTAGGCTTTATGTTAAAAATTGAACTGTGATGTAAAAGACCTGAACCAGGTTCCTAGGACTTCATTATTTGTTGCTTTCAAAAGTAAACTTAGGAATTTGTTACTGTGTATGTTCACAATGTACTTATATGTTCTTTAGCATAGCTTAAATAACTTGTTCCCAGATGATGCACACCAACTAGGTGTGGTAAAAATACATATTCCAAGTTAAAACATTGAAACCTCCAGCTTTTGAGTTGACATGTTGGTTGATTTGTTGTTTGCTTTTTTGCTTAAAGGAGGATATTTCTTCATTCAGTGTCTATCTTTGATCAAAATATCCAGAAATCGCTGTTAGGGTCACAGAATCTTCTGTTTTTCTCAGTGACCTGTACACATGAATTAATTTTTTTTATTTAATTCATATCAAGAATAAGAAGTTAAATCAAGTTTCTTTGGAAGCTGCCCATGGAGATCAAACTAACCACTATCAAGCTGGGTATGGCTTGGTATGAGATTGCAAATACTGTACTATCTTTTCATAAAACAACCTGAAATATTCGTGAATATTAGTAGTGATCTTAAAATACTGTTTATTCTGTACACTTTAAATGTTGGATGGATTCTTTTAATTAATTTATCTAAAGTTGGTGATCAACATGTATACCAAACACATACTAAGTGGGTTTTGGATGCTGAAAGTCTGAGACTTAGGTTTCCTTAGCCTTGAATGAAAGACTTTCTACCATCTGGCTCCATTCTCCTTTCTTGCCTTGATGACCACTGCCCTCCTCTTGCCCCCTCTATTCCCTTTACTCCCTTCACTCCCTTCAGTCCAATTACTGCCATGCTGAAAGATGTACCTCGCATTGCTTTGCCCTCATGTCATTCCTCTGCTTGGAAAGCTCCAACGCTTCACTGTGGCCTTTCAACGTCCCACCCTGGAACCCAAGTGAAATGTTTCTGCTTCCCTAAGCATTCAGCCAGCAGTGCTCTCCACACCCTAAACTTCTCAAGTGCTCATTCCATTTCAGTCCTCCTTGTAACCTGCATCACCTGCTGATGTGCTGTCTTATTATTTCATAAAAGATGAACTCCAGGAGGAAATAACATCATCCGAGATGAAGAACAGACTCTGGAGACAGACTGTTTTCAGGGCTTTCCTGACTTTACTAGATCTTTGTAACCTTTCGTAAGTGACTTTACCACCCTTTGGCTCAGTCTCTTCATGTCTAAGGTGGGGAAAAAATTTCCATTGTGTAAGACTATTGTGAAAATCAAACAAATGAGGACAGTGAAGCCCTTAGTACATTGTAGAATACAGAAGTGATCTCTGTTTATAGCCAGCAGATCCAGAGTCATTCCCAGCAATTCTTTTGATTATGTGCTGATAAATATATTGATCACATTTTGGTTTGGCTTCTAGGATGAAAATTGAGGGTAGTAGTAATGATTAGAATGATGTTAATAAGCCCTTGGACACAGTAGTTTCTTTGTTTGAAATTTTGTGTGTGATCTAGTCCTAAAAGCTGTAATCAGAATATGCAATTAGAGAGATACATTCTATATGCTTTGCTATGAAAGGTGGCATTTAGAGATTTTTAAAAGAGTGGTCTTTTATAACTGTCTGGTGTCTTGTGCTGCCAGAGATCACTGAGCTTCCATAATGTTTATTAACAATTGGAAATGCCTTAAAGTGCGTAGTCACCCCCTCCCCATTCAACATATAACATCTCATTTCTGTCTCCTTCCTAGTTTAAAAAGCTACTAGGATAGATTATACATAGTGTTTAGATTATTGAAAAATATAAACTTTAAATACTTAAACACTACATTAATTTAAACTTTAAGATATTTATGTTGAGATACTAGATTACATTAATATTCAGCAAATACTCACTTATGCATTGGAATTCAAAACACGTTTCAGGCACTCCAGAAAAGATTGATGGGAATTAATCAAAACTATTTCTTAGAAAAGAAATGACACAAAGAGAATTTAAGATCCTTTGAAATGTCGCCTTTGCTCATTACAAAGGTCTGTCATTTTACTTTTGTTATGGGAAAGACAAAGCTCTTATAGCCCTTTGACCTGAAGTTATATCAGAATCTATCTAATTTATTTCCATTTCTCTGAATTTGGCCGTATTAGAACAATAACAGCTCAACTAATGAGAAGCCTCACTTTTATGTTTGAGCAGTTCCCAAGTTTTGGTAAAAGTTCCATTCAAATATGGCCATGGCTTTCTAATGTGAGATTTGACTCTTAGCTATTAATTTAACAAACAAAAGCAAATTCTGTTCTTTTATATTACAAAGCTCTTATATGTAACAAGCTAAATAATGGGAAAGTTGATATTTTAACTGCAGCTGGGAGGTGGAGGGAAGGAAGTCCTGGCTGAGTGAGAGGCATAGGAACACGTGTAATTCAAATAAAATCGTGGAGAATGAGAACAGGTTTCATAGAGAAATGCACGGTTTTCTTAGGCTGCACTGTCAGATTGGTCTTGCGTTAAGTGCTGTGTCAAGAGGATGCTTTTTGTTACCAGGAGAAATACTATCCCACCTGCTTTTACCAAAACAACTCTGGAAACAACAGTGAGAAGAGACTGGTTATTTAAGAGGCACATATTAAAGATCTCTAGGAAGGGAAGGCCATCAAGTAGGAACATAGTTTCCCAAGTTCCTCTCCAAATCCTACACACTTACCAAAATCCCACAGGCCTTGCTTCCTTCATTCTCATCACCCAAGGAGAGCGGTCCCTATATTCTAAGTTAAATCACTCCAGGTTATCCTAAATCTTTTGTTGTGGCTCAGGTTTCCTGTTGCTTCAATTTACATTTTTCAAATTTCCCTTGTACTAATGACTCTTGGTTCTCAGTACCACCATCCAGAATGTTTACAGACGAGCACCCTGGACTTTGCCCTGTCCCTCTCCAACATCTGATTGTGTGCCTACTATTTATGGGTTACCCACATCACCAAGTCATGCCAGTTGTACCTTGCTAAACTTTCTCTGATGCTTTCATGTCTTCATTCAATACATATTTATAGGGAGTGTCCTTTGTGCCAATACCTATTCTAGCATGCACACACCAGGAAGGCAGAGGCTTACTTCTGTTTTGCTCACTTTCATGGCGTTTGCCTGCTAGTAGAACATTATATTTATTCAAGCCTGAGAACTCCTAACTCTGATTAATACAACAGCCCTGAGATTACTCTTTTTCTCTTTGCTAAAATTTGATCAAGGGAGATCTGTCTACCCTGCCAATCAGCAATGCACTCACTTCTTAGAATCCTCCGGTGGTGCTAATTTTCCCTTCTCCTCTGTTTAGTGTATCCTTTATGGCCCTTAAGATTGGCTCCTGCTCACCATTTCAGTCTCATCTTTCCACAGTAAGTCCAATTTCTAACACTTGATATTTTTTGCTCCAACTACTTCAGACCAATTGAAGCTCCTTAATGTGCTACAGCGGCTCACACTTCCGGAGTTTGCCTCAGCTCTTTCGATGGAAAAACCATTATTCCTTTTTCACCTCCTAGGTCATTCCTGTTAGTCCTTCAGTACTAAGTGTAGATGCCAGCTCTCCCTGACATCTTCCCAAACTTTTTTAGTGTGAGTCTTTACCTCTTTTCTGTACCTCTTAGGATCTTAAACCTGTCCTTCTACCTAGCGCAAATGCATTTTTCTCAAATACAGTATATTTTATGTCTAGATGGTGTTCCATTGAAATTTACAAATTCTGCCCCCCACCCAATGACAAGCTGATAAACAGTGAAATTATTTTTTAATTGAGTTGTTGAACTAATAAGGACTCACACTAAGGTAGGGACAAAGCCAAGGAAAGGACTGTAATGGAAATGACTTTGAAGGTAAAACTGACCAGATTTGGCAACTTCTATACAGTATTACTGAAAGGAAATAATTAGAAATGATTTTTAACATTTTTAGTCCGAATGAATGGAAGGCTAGAATTATGTGGCCATCTGGTTTTGACAGGAGGTAAAGCATCCATTTTTGAAATGTTAAGTTTAAAAAATCTATAGGTCATCCATGAATAGATATATGGGAGGTATTCACGATTTGGGATATGGCTTTCAAAGGAAAGATCAGAGCTAGAAAAATAGATTTAGTCTTTAGCATCCAAAAAAAAAAAAAATCATCGTAGCCACAAGCATGAGATTGTGTAGTTCACTGAGAATGTAAAGCAAGAGAAAATGAGAGTTGTGTTAGCTTTTGAGTGAAAGTAAAGAAAAATAGCTCCATGGAAGGTGCTGAAAAGGGCTGGTCAGGGAAGTTTAGAAAAAACCCAAGAAGTTACGTGTCCTATCGAGTCACAGAAGGAGGAGCTTGCCCTAAGTGACAGAATTTTGGTCATGACTTCTGCTCTAGATATTTTTCCTGATGGGTTTTCTCTCAGTTCATTTATTGACACAGAAGGATATTCCACAGATACAATATGTCAGCATAGCAGAAGCAAAAGCTGCTGTTCCTTTGTTTCAAAAGCATCATCCCTCAAGAATCATGCAAATCAGGAATTCATTATGGAAACTGTACATGTAAATCATCTGGGAATTCCCCTAAATATAATGCCCCTGGCTGTCATATTGTCCCTCCCATGTTTATATAAAGGAACATAAAATGCTAGAAATAGTGCATCCAGGCTTCCATGTAATTTTGCAAAAGTGATGGATTTTAAAAATTTCACAAAGGGCAATTATACAACACAATATTCTTCTCAGTTGTGCATCTGTTGAAAGAAAAACTGGCGTCATTAAATGAAAACAAAGTTTTTGACGTTTATGGTTGTCTATTGAGCTTGGCTCACTCTATAAATACTGTATTTCCTAAAAGTATAAATTGATACTTTCTTTTTCTTTTTCTTTTGAGACAGAGTCTCGCTCTGTCGGCCCAGGCTGGAGTGCAGTGGGGCGATCTCGGCTCCCTGCAAGCTCCACCTCCCAGTTTCACACCATTCTCCTGCCTCAGCCTCCGGAGTAGCTGGGACAACAGGCACCCACCAACACGCCTGGCTAATTTTTTTGTATTTTTAGTACTGGCAGGGTTTCACCATGTTAGCCAGGATGGTCTCAATCTCCTGACCTCGTGATCCGCCCGCTTTGGCATAAATTGCTAATTTCTTAAGTAAAATTCTGAACTCTGAACATATATTTCAAACAATGACAAACTGACCTTTTTTATTCTTAAGCATCTGTGGGTTACAAATTTTCAGAAAACAGATATAATAAAAGCAATAACAACTGCAACATAATTCATGCTAGTAATAGATTCTCCATTTTGTTTATCAAAATATTCGCTTTTCACAATTATTGTAGCTCTCATCACAAACGTGCTTTGAGCTGCTTCTCCTGGGATGCTGTGTTTCAGCTGCCACATTCTCTGTGGTAACAGTGTGCAGGAAAATGCAAGGGTGTGGATAAGATTCGTAGTATTGCCAGAAGCAATTTGAAATTGGCTAGGTAGAAGCACAACCTATTTTTTTATTTTTTTGGTCCACCTTTTGTGATCCAGAAAATGTTGGCATTAACTCTCATTCCCAGCTGGAAGCACTACTTTATTATGACTCAGTGGATCAATATACACTTGGAACCGTGAACTATGATAGGAGACCTGACAATCCGATGAAAGGCCTCATTGGTTTGAGTGGAAAAGAGGTTGCATTGTGAGACTTTCTTTTTATCAAAAAGGACAATTTAGAACTTTCCATTATACATTACAAATAGACATAAGATGAAGATAAACAGAGCAAAATGATGTGTTTTTTCCGTCTTCTGCGTCTTTCACATCCTGACAGACTTGATCATGATACCTCAAGACCCTGGCTGATCTCTATCTTGGCAAAACCAGGGAAACCTACGCCTGCTTTTTCTAATGTAGAATAATTAGTGGCATGTAATCTGAGAAGAGTTTGAAATTTCAGTTTGGGAGATACAACAACAAGGACAATTACAAGTTTATAACCACAGGTTAAAATCAGATTAATAAAAGCGCCTTGCTTGGAAAAATCACCCACCAATGGTTTGTTGTGTTTGCTTACATTTGCACTCTTCCCCTTTTTAACATGATGTAATACTAAAAAATCAAATATGTTGAAACTTCATATTTTTTGTCTGATGGGGTAAAGAAATCATTTAAAACACATTTAATAATCAAGAATAAGGCAAACAAATCTAAATGTGTGTTAGTCTCCAGCAAAAGTAATGGTAATGTGTCATGATTTTGACATAAACCTCATAATAGCGAATCTTTTCTCTACACTTTTCATAAAATCATAATCCTTATGCATTGCTCTCATTTGTTTGTAGGCCAGGAGCCAGATGGAACTAGCTGGGGTGCACGAATGTTACAGGAAGCAATTCATTGTGTAGTAAACGGATCTGCAATTGAAAGCATTTCTAGAACTGAATGCGTGCACAGGGGAATATTGTACCTGCTAGCTTCAAACTCTGAATTCTATTTGCATACCACCCTATCAGTCTATTGTAGAACATATCTGTTAAAGCCAGCATGGATATATGTGTATGTACACTGGGAACTGTGAAAATATATACATATATATATTGGCTTGTGTCTGTCTAGTTTGTAGTAAAAATCATTGTGATGCCCAATGAATGTGGAGTGATTCTGCCCCAGAACGTGACTGTGACTGTACCAATGCTATACATATGGCAAAATGCTTTTTGAATTGGATACATGCATTAATTCTTGTGACCACCTATATATACAGGCAAACAACATTATTCTTGGTAATCCACATATCGTTTTATAAAGTCATAATATGTAAATGTATCAGCAGATTTGGAGATGTTAAGCACCCAAACAAAATACTCATGCAGATACAGTGAGATATCTTATAGTACTACTGCAGTATTTTAATCATTCAGATCTGAAATACTGGTTGATACTATTTTCTCAGGCCAGTTCTAAACCCCTGAGTCTGAAGGTAGATTGATAGTTGAGGAATAACACAAAATACCCCATATTTTTTCAGTGTTGTCAAAACTTGAGTAGTTATGAGTATTGTCAAGATGAGAGAGATTCTATTTGTTGTTTCATCCAGAGACTATTTTCCATGTATGATCATATATGAGATCATCTCAAAATGCCTAGCCTCTGATAGATAAAGTCACCTATTTTGGTTGTGTCAGTTCCTTCTAGGTAAACACTCAGATTTTCTGATTTCCTAACCTTCTACTCTTTTCTAGAATGACAGTGGATATATAATGAACTCACATGATGTCATGGCACAACTAGATGGGGACTCTCCTGGCTAATGTTGGTTATTTTGCTGGTGACTACCACAAGATTATTGGTTGGATCTCTGTGCCCAGGACAGTGACATTTGCTGAGTCTGATTGAGTTGATTCTAACACTGGATATTTATTGATACACACTATGACATTTAATGACCCATCTATTCCTTTGAATGGTCTCTTGGCAAAGACCATCACCTTTTACTGGCTGGGCCCCATGATACTTCTTGTTGGCTATTCAGAGTTCCTGAAGCTGGCTGTGACTTTCTTTTGGCTAATGGATGAAGCAGTTGTGTAACAGCCTTTGAGTATTGCCACTTACCAGGAAGAATTCCTCTGGCTGGCTCCCAGCCAGACCCGCATTCACTTCTAGTCATTGCTCTTCAGCTTCTCTTAGGCTCTGATTGTTGAATGGTTAGGTTACTGGGGAATACAATTCGTTAGGCAGAATCATGAAAAACACATTGTTTTAGTTAAAACTGATTTCCTGTCAAAGAAAAATTGCACTGGATTGAGTGAAGCAGTCAAGGAAGATTTTATACAAAAGTATTGCAACAGAGGTCAAGAGTATTGGGAGAGAGATTGAACTCAATTCCATTGAAACAATTCCGTTGAAGCGCTGGGCTGAGCTAGTGGAAATATACTGGAGGACATTGGGGAGGGAGGGGATTTGGCCAATGTGATGAGGCCATCTGTGTTTGCTAATTGGATCTTATGTAAGTTAGGTTCCTACCCTCCCACAGAGCCTGGAAGATGGAAGTCCTATCTTTCTTGATGATTACATTTCAAAGGGGTGGCTCCCAGGTCCTTGAGAAAGATATCCCTGGATTGTAAAACTGGCAAGGGGCTGGATGAAGATTTACACCTCAAGGGGCAGAGACAGAATTTACAATCATAAGTTTTATAAAGTAAATGCTGTAAGAAAAGGGAGGTCAGGAACTTAAAGTCAGAAAGAAACTTGTCTATAGTTGAGCTGAGGGCAATGTTAAGGCTGTCTTGATCACATGCATCACTAATAATGTCCCTTCTTGCCTCTGAAATAAAAATTATTACAACTGTCTACAAGCCAGGGAGCAAGCCCTAACCAGGAACGGAATCTGCCAGCCCCTTGATGTTGGACTTCTCAGCCGCTAGAACTGTGAAAAATAAATGTCTGTTGTTTAAAATAAATAAGTAAATCATGTAATTCAATAAGATAGTGTATTCAAAACCAAATTCAACAAATACTTAAGCCCAGAGGTAAACAAATCTCATGAATTGAGAACATGCTGTATTAATGTGTTTTAGCATTTACTAATTGAGGAAATATTAAATGATTTATCCATCGAATGTCTGAAATTGGTTTTGCACTTTACCTTTTTGATAATACTATGCCCTAGTAATGCTGGCTTTTCTACCATTAAGTGGAAATGATGTCTGTTGGGTACAGGAGAGTGACTTCAGTTTGTTGACCCAGAAGGTGTGATATGAGAATATTTGGCTCATGACAGCTTATCATCTCAGTCTGGCTAGGGAAGATAAAAAAAAAAAAAGAAGGTAGAGAAGCGAAAAATGGTTTTTAAATCTCTGGGATATTGCCAGTAGGCTCTCTCCGATGCATGATGTCATTTACTGAAATGACCTGCCTTCCTGTAAAAGATCTAAATCAAAACTTTTAGAAAGGTATTATAATGGGCTTAGAAAGCAAAACATGGGCAGATCCTGATTATCATCCGAATTTCTAGACATTATGTGCTAAAAATCATTTTTCCAAAACTACTAGTTTGAATGAAATAAAACTTTCTGTGGTAAAAACAAAATTAACGTACAGAATTTGGCATATTTGTAACTTTATTCTAGCCTTCCAGGGGAAATTTGGCTGTCATAAAACTTGCAAATCAAATATACAAATCAAAATGCCTGCATAAAGAAAGCTTGTAAATATTTACTTTTCAAAGCCCTGCATTATTAAAGATTTCAGAAATGTCCAGTCTGGCAATACAAGAAGTAAGACTGCAAGTCAGTCTGCCAGTTTGCTGTGAGGGAAAATTGATTGACAGCAAAGAACTAAAAAACAGGAGACAATTTAGTGAGGTATTATTAATTAAGAACCTTGCTGGGGAGTTGAAGTGAAAAAGCATCTCTTTTTCATTGTATCAAAAATTCCAAAACAAAGCAATACATACATCTTTGAAATGTAGTTTACAAGTGATTAAGCTGTGTAGGTGTGAGGCAATTGGGTGTGTGTGTGTATTTCAGCTGAGTGCTTAAAATTCTGTTTGAAAACTTGATTAAAAAAACTACCGTGCAGCAAAGAAAAGTATTCTGTGCTTTCAGTTTGGTTACAGTACCAGCTTTTTCAGTAGGTTGTATAAATTTAGACCATGTTATTATACCCGTGTGACTACAAATTTGGTTCAATCTTATACGCAGTAAATACTTTTTTAAGCACCTACTATGTGTCCAGCAATGTGCCAGATACTTGGAGTCTGTCAATGAATAAAACAGGTGAAGACCCCTGGTCTCATTGAACTTATATTCTAATAAATATAACCCATAAACACTAAATATATGACATAAAAATCATATGCTATATTAAAAGATGGAGATTTCTGTACAAAATGAAAAAGTGGTTCAGGGGAAGACAAATGGGAGTATGATTGTGGAGCAGAAGGAATTTTAAATGGGGGAGGTCAGGAGATACAAGCCTCTAAGAGAGGGTAACATTCAAGCAAAAGACTTATAGGCAGCAAAGGTATTAGCCCAGAGTGTCTCAGAGAAGAGCGTTCCTGGAGAAACAAGAGCTTAGTAAAGCTCCTGAGATGGAAAATGACTGATGTTCAGTTTATTCAAAGAATAGCAAGGAGGCCATTGTAAATGGAGAGCAGTGAACTGGGAAGAAGAAAAAGAGAGGTAGAGATGATATGGGGGTGGTTTAAGGGGGCAGATCATTGAGGACATTGCAGATGGTTAGTGAGAACTTTCTTTCACTCTGTAGAGTTGAGAGTTCTTGCAATGTTGCAGTATTTTGTGCACAGGTATAATATTTCACACCTGTCGTGTAGAGAAGAGAGTGTGAGTGGGCACAGGAAAAGAGAGAGAGACTTACTAGGTGACTGTTGCAAGAATCCAGGCTTGAATAATGTGGCCTGAATCAAAGGAGCATCCAGGAAGGCAGAAAAACAGCAGGATTCTTAATAATAAAGTAGCACCAACAGCGTCTTCTGGTGGTTTTGTAGTATGGTACGAGAGAAAGAAAGAGGTCATGCGTGACTCCATTTCTTTTTGTACTGAGAAACTGGAAGGATAAGATTACCATTATATGGGTCTGGGAAAAGGTGTGAATAGAGTAGGATTCAGAAGGAGAATGGAAAATCAGTTTTGGAAATGTTAAAGAGATCAAGTAGAATGGAATACACCAGTCTTGGGTTCAGGGAAGGGGTGTAGGCAGATTTATGAATGAGGGATTCTTGACACGTGGGTAATGCTTAAATTCATCAGGCTAAGAGAGATCACCAAGGAGTGAATGAAGACAGAAAAGCAGCAGAGCAGAGGTCTGAGACCTGGAGAGTCTCAACTTTAAAAAATAATGTGAGATAAAAGAAGAAACCAGCAATGAGAGTGAGAAAGGGCAAACAATTAGGTAGCAAGACAATTAAGAGAAGCTGCTTTTGTGGAAGCTAAGTGAGCAAAGTCTCTTCGGGCATCAGGAGTGTTCACCAGTATCAAACGCCACAGATTGTCCATGTGAACAGAAGTCTGAAGCCTGACCACTGGATTTAGCAACATGGAGTTCTTGGTGACTTTGACAAGAGCCCTTGCAGTTGAGTGGCAGAGATTGAAAATCTGATTGGAGTTGGCCCAAGAAAGAATGGGGTGAGAAAAATGGGAGAGTGATGTGGACCTATATTATTCATTAAAAGAAGCAAAAAAAAAAAAAAAAAAAAAAAAAAAAAAAAAAAAATTAGAACGGGGTCAAGAGAAGTTTTTTCTTTTAAAATGAGAAAAATAAGAGCATGCTGATGCAACAGTGCACTGATGGGAATTATCCGTTAAAGAGAAAATAAAAATAATGAAGCAGGAGAGAGAGAATTGTTGAAGCAGTGACTGTGAGAAGGATAAGCACAAGTAAGGGGCCCAACGAATGGCTTATGTAACTAGAAAGCACGGCAAACACTCTGCAGGCACAGCAGGACCTAGCAGTCCTGATCTTGTTTTCAGAACTTGGTCTCACTTCATTTCTCAACTCTCCTTCTCTCTCTTTTGGCCTCCCTCAGACAGGCTTTCCACAACAATAGCTCCTACAGCTTGATGCCTGTATCTTCTTAGCATTAATAGCAGAAAAGAGTCTGTTCTCCAGTAGTCATCACAAAATCCTGAAATTGCTCCGTGGTCATGGCTCAAGGTCACCTGCCCATCCTTGAAACAATCACTGTGATCAAAGTAGGCAAGGTCAAAATTCAGAAGTAAACATAAGACCAACAGCAACATACACAGCACCAGTAGAGTCACGTTCTCTTCCAGCTGAAACAAATGACACTGGTAAAAATACAAAGCTATTAAAAGGCTCTAAATGGTGGCCTGGGGACACTGCACACCATTTAAGGGAGCCAAACAAATATTGGCACCACGTTCTTTCCATTTTCTTACATTATTATAATTTTATGTCAAGATCAAAATGATCTGGGCACACTTGGACTCTTGGGGAAATCTAGATGAAATCACATTTGAAAAAAAGTAATTATCTTGGAGGGAAACTTTCCTATGACAATTTTAATTAAGCCAATTATTTTCTAGGAATTTAGATGTCCTAATGGTGGCTAGAACCATCATTCAATTATGTTCACTTGTGTTTTGTGTCCTTGAACATCTGTGTCCTTCTACACTTTAAAATCTCGGGGAAGAAATGTAATTCCTTCTGTCTCTGCCGTCTCTGCTTGAATAAAGTTGACACATCGCCTTTACTGATGACCACTAGGAATGTCTGTCATGCCATTTTTAATATTACTGCGGGATAAAGGTGATTCTTACCTAGATTTAAAAACTCCAACTAAGAGTATTTTTTCTTCACTTTTTCCTTTTACTTCCCTGAAATTTTAAGATGTGTCTCCCTGACCAGCACTAAATACTGGTGATATTTAGTAGATGGGATATATGAGTCTTAAACATAATTCAGCCAGCCAGGTAATTTATAATTAAATCCCACTGAATAAATTATTTGAACATATTCTTGGGATAAAATATACTACTATGAGGCAAAGATAGTTGTAATTACTCCAGGGGTAAAGAATGAAAAATGGGGTGATTTGTAAAGTGACATCCTCCCACAGATTAAAATAGTATTAAAAGTAAGTAATTTCTCACCTGCACTAAAATATTTGCATAGTATTTGGAAAATTGACTTAGCCTCTGTAAATATTTTTGTTTTTTTTCTTTTTAAGAGATGTTAAAACATATTTCATCTCACAAGATAATTTTAATAATTAAGTTAATATAATGTATGCAATTTCTAGTAGTGTGGTTAGCATACAGTAGGAACTGGATAATTTTTAGTTTGCTTTTCTTACGATTCAGAACAACACATGTTACAGAAGCAAGTTCCTCAGAAATCTGATGTTGAAAAGTGGTAGGCAACAAATAAAAGAGATGTGTTTTGTGGTCAATCAGTTACTAATTTTTTTTTCAAAGCTCAACTTTGCTGTGATCGTAACTCTCTTTGGAGCTAATAGCAGTAATAATTTTCATAATTCAAAAAACACTAACTGCCACATACTCTGATGTTGGTTGAATGTGGGAGAAATCAGTAGGCACTTAATGTGCTTTTAAAATGTAATTCTCATAACAATACTACAGCATTTAAGAGTCTTGTGAATGGGGAGAACTTTTATTTTTAAATGTGAGTTTTCAGGCTGTAATATGAAGAGTTAAGACGTTTTTCCATTTGAATAGATTTATGACGCTTTATTATGCCAAGTCTCAGTCACAAGGTTAAGGCAGGAGAAAGAGGAGGGTGGAACAGGGAAAGGAAACCTGCAGTATGGGGACAAATATGAACTGGTCGGGGCAAGACTCTTGTTTTTGTTTTGTGGGTAAATTATCATTCACCATGGAAGAGATGGGGTTGAGAAAAGATGGTCTTTAGTTACATAAGAATTGGTTTCTTATGATATTGAATACATTGGCATACTAAAATCATGAGCTCAAATAACACTTAACCAGCAGCTAAAAGGTTTTGTTAATAAACAAAATAAATAAATACATTTTATTTTTTAGTAATACAGAGTTTATAATTTGCTGGAGTTAGTCATCACATTCTCCATTGAAAAAGTAAATATGACAATAGTGTGTTTCCGAGGGCTGTGCGGTTTGGCGGTGGTCTCACAGCTGGTGGTCTAACCTCAGCTGCAGTTACGTTTGCATTTCATGTCACTAGCTGTCATCATAGGCTGGCAAAAAAAAAGAAGTCTGCAAAGAATAATCAATTTATCTCTATCGGTCTATCTGTCTAGCTTATGTCTTCCATTTTACTATTTAGCATTTGTCTTAAAATTAGAACAAGCCTAACACTCTATCACACACTAATGCCATGTGCATCTGCAGAGCTGCACAGCTTAAAACCCAGTAGAGATATTTGGATTCCCTGTGGCCAACTTATCTGGTTGAAATTACTTGGTATAGCCTAGAAGCATCTGAATTTCCATTACTTTATCAGTGTAGCTCGTTAATGATATAGCTTAATTTGCATACCAGTAGTACCTTTTCACTACAGGTAAGAAATTGAAATGTTCAAGGTCAATTAACTGTGAATGTTTCAAGTTGGCTGGTGCAGCTGTAACTATGAGCAGCGCTGGGAAGAGGGAGCAGTCGGTGAGAGGTTCTTTCTCCTGATGAGAATTGATGATCCGATTTTAACTTAATAGAATCACACTGATTCTTTTTTCCTTGCTGTGTTTCTGTCATGTGTTCGCTTTTTAAAATACTGGCCTGTAGAGGCATGGAAATGCAAGGGAAATACTATGAAATTCTGGACTTTAGGAAAACATATTCTCAATTCCGGCTTTAAACCATTACAGTTAACTAGAAAGGACAAGAAGCAAACTAATCAGTGTTTTCTCAGAGGTATCCGCTGATACAGATGCAATTCCAAATGTGGAATTTCCAGGCTGAGATGGTGGCATTCTAGGGGCACTTCATTCACCCTTTCTTAACTTTTCCTTGTAAACAAACAAAAATGACAAAAATACAGAGAGATGTGCAGTTGCAGCAATAAGAGAATTAAAGATGCTTGATTAGCAGCAGACCCTAGATGACTTTCAATTTGTAAAGTTTAGACAGGGCCTGGAGGGAAAGAATAAAATTAGATAGGACAGTGGAGGGAAATATGCATCCATGTGCCATGTCCATCATGTGCCTATACTTCAAAGACATGGTCCATTGTTAACTACAGGAAGCGAAGTTAACTCTACTGCCTGGTAGCTTAATCCTGAAGTTCCCTGATCTCTATGAGCATCAGCGAGTCTTTTCTACACCACTGGGAACCGCTGATTCCCACCTTTGCATCCTGACACTATGAGAGGCACTGTTGTGTCCTAGTTAGGGGCATGGTGCCTCTTGCCTGCTCCACAGGTGAGGGCAAAGTGTTCAGACTCTTGGTATCTGATGCGCCATCTACTATGTAGATTGCACTGAGAATTAATTAACAAGGCCTTCACAAAGTGCCTGACAAAAAGGACTCCCTTGCTCAGCAAATGGGAAGTAATACAGTATTAGAATAAGGAGAGGAGGATGGATGGTGTTTCATCACATCCTGAAAAATGAAAGGTGGAGGAAGCATTGATTCAGATTTTAAAATAACGCCTCAGGACCAGTTCCCACAGAGTTCAAGAACTCCCCAAGCTATTTGTGGCAGGGTGCTATTTAAAGTGTACTTCAGATCATTCAAGAACACATTCCGTATAAACAACAGTCTGCAAGGGTAGGAAGTGCCCTTCGTGGACACCAGGGCCGTGCTAAACAAATGACCCCGAGACACCCAGGGACCATGTCTATGCGACAAGCACTCTTGCTTAAAAGATGAGAATAATTCTCAGCAAACTATTGCAAGAACAGAAAACCAAACACCGCATGTTCTTACTCATTGGTGGAAACTGAACAATGAGAATACTTGGACACAGCAAGGGGAACATCACACACCGGGGCCTATTGTGGGGAGGGGATGGGGGGAGGGATAGCATTAGGAGATATACTTAATGTAAATGAGGAGTTAATGGGTACAGCACACCAACATGGCACATGTATACATATGTAACAAACCTGCACGTTGTGCACGTGTACCCTAGAACTTAAAAAAAAGATGAGAATATTGTACTTTATAAGCATAAAGGTAGGTAATATTGGTGTACAATGAAACTGCACCCAAAATCACAGGTTCTTTAAGCACAAATACAGAGAAAATTAAAAGTCAGAACACATAAACAAAAATCAAGTATGTAAAAAATTTCTGGATCCACAAAAGAGGAAGAATATTGTGCTTTTGACACATGGAGTGGAATACGCTTTTGAATAATGATTAACTTTAAGAAAGGTGGAAATTTGATGATGTATCTAATTCTAAAGACAGCATAGTAAGAAACAGGGATTATACCTGAATGCAAACAGTCATTAGTGTGATGCCGTCAAGAGAGGACCTTCTTATAATACAATGTTTAAGAAGAATTTCAACTTATTTATTTTAGATTAAGGGGTACATGTGCAGTTTGTTGTAATATAATTTTTTAAAATGCTGCTTTGACCCAGTTTTGACCCTGGCTAGGACTGGGCACTTTCCTTTCTTAGCAGCTGATGATGTCCATACTCCAACCACTTCCTTTGTTAGGTTCTCACCCTTTGGGGTCACTAAGCATCATTGCTGGGACAGGTACCAGACAACTCGTGCCCTAGTGCCTCCTAGATAATTTGTTCAAATTAGCCAATTCACAGGAAGCCCACCAAGCCTAGCTAGCTAGCCCTACCCTGCTTGTCATACAGAAGCTGCCTCCTACAGCTCCAGTTTGCCGTTATCCTGTCCCCTGGTGCATCCCCCTGTGTGGTCCTGCCTGGCGTCTTCTCTTGTTTGTAGTTGTAAGTAGTAGAGTTCTGCCCTTCATCTATCAGAGTGTCATTATGCTGTGTTCCACCATCAAAATAATCTTGAAGTCTTACAAAGCAGTTGTCAACACTGGTGTGTGCCTTCAGGTCCTACAATGGCGTATGCCCTACTATAAGAACAGACATTTATTGAGCATTTCTTTGAATTAGGTCTTGTACTTACGGTTTCATAAAATGGATCGTATATGCCAAGAATAATGCTTGAATTAAAACTATATAAATTAATGGTAACCTATATCTAAAATTCCAGACCTTATTATCAGAGCCTCAAGGTGAGCAGCAAAAGAACGGGGGAAGAAAATGTGCTAACATTCTTATTTGGGGTGCTGTGTAATTGATGTGGCATGTAAAACATTAAATGTTAGATAAATACAGATTCAAGAATGGGTCAAACCCTATTTCATAACTTTTACAATGATTGTATGTTACTTGTATTATCAGCAATGTTAAATCTCAAAAGAATTCCCCAAATTATTATATTAAACTGGAAGAATGAAGCATCTTAACAAGATATAAAGGAGTCACATCTACAGTATTTTGGTGTGTGTTGGATGAAATATAACACAATAAATTATGCTCCACACATTACTTCCTTGAACATACATCACAACTTGTATTCTTTACTTCTGAGTGATCAAGCACAGCTTCCTCTATGATTTCCTTGGTTCTCTTTTCCCCCATCCTCTTACCCACCACCCTCCTCCCATACAGGATAGAATCAGTGGTGTGTTGGTAAACTGGCTGGGGTGGGGGCAGGTGCTTATTTGCAGAGTTTGCAATTTCCGTGGTTTAAATACTCTCATCATGGCCAATTGCAAAGATGGTTATGTTTAATAACTAGCTTGCAAAATTGAAAATTTAATGATTGTCTCTCACAAACTGTTGGGAATGAGCTCTAGCCCACCACCGGATAGAGGATTTTCATTATGTTATTTTCTCCTGCACACGCCCCATCATTAATGTGTGTTACAAACATGGTTTTCAACATCTGTCCCTCCCAATAGACTGTAAATATTTTGAGGGCAGGAGCTATTTCTTGAGTTTTGTTTTCTCAGACTTATCAGTGTACTTTCTTCTCTAAACATGATCAAAAGTAGATTTTTAGTTCCACCATAGCTTTAGTTCCTTCATAGCTTGAAGTTACTTCCTTACATCCAGTCCTGGGTAGAGGGGTAGGAGAGCAGACCATTACGCAGTCATGCATGTGTGCAGTAGACATGCTAGTTCCCAGTGTTGGCAGGAATGTTCACCTATCAAGTTAAAATATTCAGCAAGACCCCTAGTTCTCCCAGTTTTAGGAGGCTGTAAAACCTAGAAACGAACACAATTAATTAACATAGACATCATACAATTATATTAAATTCTTAACTCTATATTTTTTTATGATTATAACAAGTTTCATGTTTTGGAAATTTAAGTTCCATAGAGGAATACAGTCTTACTGGCATTTCGACTGTACTAACATAGATTTTTAACTAACTCTCCTTTCTCAATTTTCTCCTGTTTCTATTTTTAATAAAAGGAGCTGGTGGCTGGTCTCCACTTGTGTCTAACAAATACCAGTGGTTGCAGATTGACCTTGGAGAGAGAATGGAGGTCACCGCTGTGGCCACTCAAGGGGGATATGGTAGCTCCAACTGGGTGACCAGCTACCTCCTGATGTTCAGTGATAGTGGCTGGAACTGGAAACAATATCGCCAAGAGGACAGCATCTGGGTATGTTCTTTAAAAAAAGACATAGTCTTTCGGGGAAAGAAGTATAGTCAGTACTGCATCTTGTTTACCCATCTCTTAAGTAGAAATACAGAATTTTCAGACTTACATTGAAAACATTTTCCAAGAGAAAATATGGTAAATGTTCATTTTCTAATACATTTTGTGGTAAATTTATGAGAATGCTAAGGGTAAATTTATTTTACAGGGTTCTCAAAAATTGAAAACAAAAAACCCTATTAGTCCATTAAATAGTGTGGGAGTCTAAGAAATAAATAAGACTTGTATAAAATTTTTTTTGTCCAAAAACATAATAGTCTTGCATTGTTATTTATTTATTTGTTTATTTTTGAGACAGAGTCTCACTGTCACCCAGGCTGGAGTGCAGTGGTGCGATCTCAGCTCATGGCAACCTCCGCCTCCTGAGTTCAAGCGATTCTCCTACTTCAGCCTCCCGAGTAGCTTGGATTACAGGTGCCCACCACCACACCAGCTAATTTTTGTGTTTTTAGTGGAGACGGGGTTTCACCATGTTGGCTAGGCTGGTCTCGAGCTCCTGGCCTCAAGCAGTCCACCTGCCTCGGCATCCCAAAGTGCTGGGATTATAGGCGTGAGCCACTAAGCCCAGCCTGCATTGTCTTTATTTAAAATTAGTCAGAATAATTTGGTCCTTTTATTTCTTCTGATAACTGAGATTTTTGAAACCCTGTTTCTTTCTCTGGTATATGGGAATTTATATATATAATATGTGGAGTTGTATATGTATCTATAAACCCCTTATCTATAAACCCTTCTCTAGTCTCTGTAAAGTGTATAAATGTGTACATTGCTGTGTGTTCTAAACAGTGGTGCAGCTCCTGTAAGAGGGAGACTGGGAAAGAGGCATTTTGTGATAAAGCGGGTGACATTTGTAGTTGATTGATAAATAAACCTGGATATGGCATATAAACACCTGATGGAAGAAGGAAGCTAAAGGAGGTTTGATGACAAAGAAAAGACTTCTTTCTTAGTGCAGAAAAATATTTGTTTGGATCTTGTATGGGCTAAGAACAACACACTGCAATCAAAGCACTATATTTCCCCTCTGGCTGAGCTGCTGGAACCAGAGAAAATGGGTTACTTAATGAAGCATCGTTCTTAGCACATAGATGATTTGGAAGCCTATTTGGGCACATAATGATAATTTTCTTTGACCAGTCAATTGTCTCTTTTTTGAAACTTCCTACGACTCCGTCATACATTATAAACTCATTGAAGAAATGGACTGATTTACTCACTTTTGTATCTTTAAAGCTCTCGGTGGCCATTCAATCCATGCTTATTGATGTAATTGGAATTGAGAGAAGTAGCCTTGCTCTTTCTCTAGAGGGAGCAACAGTGGGGCTGGAAGAAGTTGCCTATAAGCAGTTTTAAGAGAAGCTGTTTAAAATCCAAAGCAAGTTGAAGCTGTAAGAGGAAAAACACAAAACAAAACAACACACACACCCCGAAACTCCAAACACTGGGTATTACGGTTCAACTAATTCCATGAAAGCCATTCAAACTAGAGATAAAATAAACAGTAATTATGAACCAATAACAATAAAAACGTAATGAGGTATTTATTTAACTAGATATTTGGATTATCTTCTACTCTTTTTTGAATTAAGCATTGGAATTTAAGCTAGATAAGTAGTGGCTAATGCACGCTAATATTTAGGTATGTTAATTAAAGCGTATTTTTTTTAAAAAAGTGATCAATGAATCAGGAAAATTGTTGTACTTCTGTTAAGCAAGCTTGGGGAAAGCCAAATCCAGGCACCGCCATTTACATTACTTGCTCACTCTTATTAAACTTGAGGCGCTCATGGTGAAATGGTGGCATGAATGCTATTCTTACTAATCCAAACCAATAGAAGTAAAAACATGGCATCTATCATAATCCTGTTAAGGTAACATTGCTTTCTAGACTCTGCTGTAATTTGTGGATTTACTCAGCGTCTTCCCCTCTTGAGTGTGAGCTGTGTAAATACTGTACATTGTGACCTTTCATCTCAGCATCCTCAAAGTGTAACAGCACCTGGCATGTCACAGTCAAATATTAAATGTTTATTGAAGGAATGAGTGAATAAAATGCACTTTCTTGTAGAATACTCTTCTGATCACTCTAAAAGTGACTCTCTCTTGCCCGCATCACCTCTTCTTTTTAGTACATTATGCTGTACTAATTTCATATACCAGTTAGAATGGCACATTTTTCTTTTCCCTATAAATTTTGAGCTTTTTTATGAGCCAGATTTTCTTTTTCTAATCTTAGCATTGCTGGCATCCAACATCCACTGTGGCACATGACTTTTGTTGAGTAAATAGGTGAAAGAACAAATAAATGAATGGATTTGAATATGTCAGTCTGCTAATCTGTGCCTATCTTTGTCCAAATTTCTGGAAGGTATCGAAAGTTCATTAACTCACTGAAGAAGACTGGGCATTGTGGCTCACACCTGTAATCCTAGCACTTTGGGAGGTCAAGGTGGGAGGATCACTTGAGGCCAGGAGTTCGAGACCAGCCTGACCAACATGGTGAAACCCTGTCGCTACTAAAAATACAAAAAAGTTAACTGGGCGTGGTGACATGCACCTGTAATTCCAGCTACTCGGGAGGCTGAGATGGGAGTATTGCTGGAACCTGGGCGGCAGAGGTTGCAGTGAGCTGAGATTGCGCCACTGCACTCCAGCCTGGGTGACAGAGCGAGACTCCATTTCAAAAACAAAAACAAAACAAACAGCAACAACAAAATCACTGAAGAGATAAGTTATATATATTAGAGCAAACCAAAGAAAGATTGAGCGGAACATGCAAATATTAGGTACAGTTTCCTAAGCATGTGGAAATGGACAGAATGTAGAGATCATTGTAAGCTGAATTTATCAAAGAAGTAAGGCTTACATAGGTCTTGAAGAAAGCATTATAGTTTAGATTATGGAAGGATTAAGGAGGCTATTTTATGAAGATGGAAAGATGTGAAAAAAGCATGGAGATTGGGAATATCCAGAGTTACGGTTTCCTGTGTAATAACTAGTGAGATTACTGGTCAGATTGGACTATCAAGTTTTGGAAAGACTGGAAGATAATTTTGGATATGGCAAAGAAAGTGGACAGATAACTTTAAATGCCAAGATCAAAGTTAAGACTTAGTACAATAGGCACCATAACCACACATAACATAGTTAAGTTGTCGTGTAGATAAAACAACCCCAAGTCTCTGAAAGTATATGTGTGTGTGTGTATATATGTATGTGTGTATATGTGTGTGTATATGTATGTGTGTGTATATATGTATATATATGTATGTGTGTATGTGTGTGTGTATATATATGTATATATGTATGTATGTGTATGTATTTCCTGTTAATCCTAGGCGGCTTCAAAGTTTTATTCTACTCTATGGTTACTCTGGTCCCACTTGAAAGGAAACTGTCTCTCTGTGAATGGCTAATTGTTGAAGCAGGAAAATTGAAATATGGAGAATTGTGCCCTGTCTCTTGACTTTTCTGCCTGGAAGAACACAGACCACTTCAATTTGCATTTTTCAAGCCAAAGAACAATTTCAAATTGATGTACATCATAAAAAAACTTAACCCTTTGTTACATTTTACAAATATGTATTTCCCAACTTTTTGTTTTCTGGCCCAGTTTTTGTAGATATTTTAGGATGTATACCAATTATACCAAATATGCCAATTTCCTTTAAGAGCTTCACAATCTGCTCCAGATGATACAAATAAGTCTACAAAAGAGGGTTAGGAAACACATAAGGCATTACACAAATATGTGATACAGAAAGAAAGAAAAGACAAGTGTTATTGGTTTAGGAACAAACACAATAAAAACAATCAATACGGATTGAAATGCTGCAGGGAAAATGCTTCGTTCTCTCCTCATTCGATCTCACTTCGAATGCCAGGCAGAACAATGACTTCCACGTACCTGAAATAGTTAATAAAATGCTCTGCCACTTCTTACAAATAATCCTGAAGAGGAAAGACAGACTATTTTACAATCTATACAGATCATTTAGTAGAAATGCAAACTTGATAGATACGTGATATTTTAAAATATTACACGTTGAAATATTTAGTAAAAAATTTTTAGCGCAATGTTCATAAAATATAATTTATACAAAGTATTCTGCTGAATGGCAAATGTATATTTTATGAAAGTTCAGAAAATGCAAACTACTAAACTTTCTCTTCAGATTGAACACAAAATTCCTCAACATCTATAACAAAAAGATTCTCTTCAGTTTATTGCACATGATTGGAAAAGTAAACATAAGGTATAATTTTCACTCACTTAAGAACAATTGTTGAGATATAATGAAATCAACATCTTAGAAATTATTTTAAGTAGATAACATGTGCAGGAACTTTACAGGCAAATTCTCCAAATCCTTTCTGATAAATGCCTAAGATTCTTCTGCACTGCAGACTACAAAGGCAATGAATGGGGTGGTACCAGTCTTATAAACTGAGTAAATATGATTGTTAAGCACAAGAATAGTTTGCTTTATTTTAAAATAGAGTTCAGTTGTACTTGATTTTTCAAACAAAAACCTTTATTGACTGTATGAAGTTAGTATCTCTTTATTTTTGTTTTTTGACTAGAAGTGTCCAGTGTAATGGTTCTAGGTTTGGCTAGTGAAAGACACAGAGACCCTGTGGCATGGTATAGTCAGTTAGGCAGAAGTACTACCTGTCACAAAATATTCAGGCTATTATTATCACTGCGAATGATTGAGTTGTCAACTCTGTAAGCCAGACAGGGTAGAAACACTACCTGCAAAGATTTCCACATGCATTTGTTTTAAGTCAAATAAGTGCCTAGGGATAGTTTAATAGAAAATCTGAGGAGGCAGAAGTGCAAAAGAGATATATGCTGTAGGGTAGGTGACTCTCCTCCTTGTGAGTGGCATTTTTCCTTCTTTTATGTTGAGCCCTTATTCTCTTGACCTAAGCCTACAAGCAGCATTTGTGGTGATAGAAGGTATAGCAATACTAATGCCACGTGTGTCAACATGTCAAGCTGTCAAACTTAATACACTGCAATACTTGCCTCAGTACTTGGCAAATGCCTAGAGAGTGCCTGAAGCTGCTTTTATCTTTCAAGACACTGATCAAAACATATTTTAATGAAAGTCTACATTATTAGTCTAAATCTCCGGGAAGCTTCCTGTTTATATTTCTATTTAGCTCCATATTCTCTAGGTTTTGAAAATGATTAACCTGCTAATGCGTGGTTAAAACGTTTTTTTAAAAATTTTTTTATTGTGGTAAAAAACATGAAGTCTACCCTCTCGACAAATTTTTAAGTGCACAATACAATATTGTTCACTATAAGCTCCATGTTGTACAGCAGATCTCCAGGACTCAATCATCTTGCTTAACTGAAACATTTTATCTGTTGAATGATATCTCCTCATTTCACCCTTTTCCTGTCCTCTGGCAACCATCATTCAACTTTCTGCTTCTATAGATTTGACTATTTTAGATACATGTACCTCATGTGAAAGTGGCAACATGCATTATTTGTCCTTCTGTGACTGGTTTATTTCACTTAGCATAATGTCCTCAAAGTTTGTTTGTGCTGAAAGAACTTTCAGGCAGAATGTGCCTTTTTTTTTTTTAAGTCTGAATAACATTCCATTGCATGTAAATACCACCATGTTAAAATCTATTCATTTGCCTGTGGACATTTAGGTTGTTGCCACATCTTCGCTATTGTAAATAATGATGCAGTGAATATGAGGGTGCACATGTCTCTTTGAGATCCTGATTTCAATTCTTTTGGATAAATACCTGGGATCAGGATTACTGAATCACATGAAATTTCTATTTTTAATTTTTGAGGAAGTTCCATACTGCATACTGTTTTCCATGGTGGTTGTACCATTTTATATTCCTACCAACTGTGTACTAAGGTTCCGATTTCTCCAATTTCTTGTCAATGCTTGTTATTTTTTTGTTTTCATTGTTTAAATGATAGATAGCCTAACAGGTGTGAGGTGATATCTCATTGTGGTTTTGATTTGCATTTCCCCGATGACTGGCAATGTTGAGTATCTTTTACCTACCTGCTGGTTATGTATATATCTTCTTTGGAGAACTGTCTGCTCAAGTCTTTCGCTCATATTAAAATCAGGTGTTTTCCCTCTTTTTTTGCTATTGAGTTGGGGAAGTTATTGATATATTTTTACTATACTATTATTATATATTTAGTTTATACATACTAATGATAAATGACCCAAGAAGGAAATTTAAAACATAGTCTCATTTACAATAGTATCAAAAAGAATAAAATACTTAGGAATAAACTTTACCATGGGAGCAAAAGAGCTGTACACTGAAAACTACAAAACATTGCTGAAAGAAGTGAAAGCAGAACCAAATAAATGAAAAGATTTCTGTGTTCATGGATTAGAAAACTTAATATTGTTAAAATGTCTATACTACTCAAAGCAATCTATAGATTCAATGCAATCCCTATCAAAATCCCAATGGCATTTTGTTACAGAAATAGAAAAAAAATCCTAAAATTTATATAAAACCAGAAATTCAGGTAGAACCACAAACATTGTTTTGAATATCCAAAACAATCTTGAGAAAGAACAAAGCTAGAGGCATCACACATCTGATTTCAAAATATATTACAAAACTATGGTATGGTACTGGCATAAAGACAGACATATAGACCAATAAAACAGCATAAAGCCCAGAAATAAACCCACACATCTATGGTCAACTGATCTTCCACAAGGGTGTCAAGAACAAACACAGGAGCAGAAAACCAAATACCGTATGTTCTCACTTATAAGTGGGAACATAGAGTGCATGTGGAGATACAGTGCATATGGAGATAAAGAAGGGAATAGCATACACCAGAACCTAATTGTGGGTGGAGCGTGGGAGGAGGGTGAGGATCAAAAAACTACCTATGAGGTACGATGCTTATTACCTGGTTCACAAAATAATCTGTACATAAAACCCCTGTGACACACAATTTACCTATGTAACAAGCCTGCAAATGTATACACACGTGTGTATACGTGTGTATATGTATATACACAATGGGGGCCAGGCATGGTGGATCATACCTGTAATCTTAGCATTTTGGGAGGAGGAGGAGTTATCATTTGAGGCCAGGAGTTCAAGACCAGCCTGGGCAATATAGCGAGACTCATGCTCATTAAAAAAAAGTAATAGACAATGGGGAATGTATAGTCTCTTCAACAAATACTACTGGGAAAACTGGATATCCACTTGCAAAACAATGAAATTAAACCATTATCTTTTTTTTAAATTTTGGAGACAGAGTCTCACTCTTTCACCCAGGCTGGAGTGCAGTGGCAGTGGATCCTGGCTCATTGCAACCTCCGCCTTCTGGGTTCAGGTGATTCTTCTGCCTCAGCCTCCTGAGTAGCAGGGATTACAGGTGTGTGTCACCACACCCAGATAATTTTTTATTTTTAGTAGAGATGGAGTTTCACCATATTAGCCAGGCTGATCTTGAACTCCTGACTTTAGGTGATCCACCCACCTTGGCCTCCCAAAGTGCTGAAATTACAGGCATGAGCCACTGCGCCCGGCCTGGACCCTTATCTTATATAAAAAAATTAACTCAAAATGGGTTAAAGACTTAAATGGAAAACCTGAAACTGTAAAACTGCTAGAAAAAAATGTATAGAAACAGCTTCACGACCTTGGTCTTGGTAATGCATAATATTTTTAGATATGATACCAAAAGCACAGACAACAAAATGAAAAATAAACAAGTGGAATTACATCAACAAAAACCTTCTGTATAGCAAACAACAAAGTGAACAGTCATCCTAAAGAATGAGAGAAATATTTGGGAACCATATATCTGATAGGGAGTTAATATTAAAAAAGCATTTGGGTTTTAAATATGACCTCAATCACACATCAACACAGTTAGTTTGCTAGGCGTCTTCTTTATTAAGTAGTGTCGGTGGGTCTGTTTCATCTCTTTGCATCTGTGTACATTCTGTAGCATGTTTTGTCAATCCCTTCTCATAGACTGCTGTGAGGATGTATATCAGAGCTTTACCTCAATATATAATATACAAGAAAATATATATGACCTGTAATCCCAGCACTTTGGGAAGCTGGGATGAGTGGATCACTTGAGGCCAGGAGTTTGAGACCAGCCTGGCCAGGATGGTAAAATCCTGTATCTACTAAGAATACAAAAATTAGCTGGGCATGGTGATGCACACCTGTAATCCTAGCTACTCTGGAGGCTGAGGCATGAGAATCACTTGAACCTGGGAGGTGGAGGTTGCAGAGAGCTGATGTCATGCCACTACATTCCAGCCTGGGTGACAGAGCGAGATTCTGTCTCAAAAAGGTGGGGAGGGAAGAAAAAATGTATGAACTCTTATGACTTGTAGATACACAAAGCAATGTGAGATACATTGTGATATTGCTTCATAGTCTTTAAATGGATCTGTTTGTAAGCAAGCAAAAAATTTATTTGAAAAGAGGACTAGAGTTAGCAGTGAATTTAATTTGGTGCCTCTTCAGAGTGCACACCACCATTCCAGTTCATTTTCAAATAATCAACCTGAGAACAACATTTTTAAAACACTTGACAACTTGTATCTTACATTCTACCATGTGACAATTCAATGAGAACATCATTCCCTTTTCTCTATTCCCTCTTATCGCAGCTGTGATATGATGTCTTAGACATCTGCTTTTTGGCTGCTTCATTCCCCAGGCGGCTACATTTTGCATTTTTCAATCTGGAAGCAATTCTGTCCTTCTGAAGTGTTTCTTCATTATTCCTTAAGACCTGGACAAAACTAATACTTCCCATTCACTTTGCTAATTTTCCATCTTTAATTTTCAACTTTATTAAGTATATTTACATAGAGATGAAATTGAGAAATATTTAAAACTATTCTATAGGTTGCCTGTTCACTCTGACAATAGTTTCTTTTGTGGTGCAGAAACTCTAGTTTAATTAGTATCCCATTTGTCTATTTTGGCTTTTGTTGCCGTTGCTTTTGGTGTTTTAGTCATGAAGTCTTTGCCCTTGCCTATGTCCTGAATTGTATTGCCTAGGTTTTCTTCTAGGGTTTTTATGGTTTTAGGTCTTATGCTTAAGTCTTTCATCCATCTTGAGTTAATTTTTGTATAAGGTGTGAGGAAGGGATCCAGTTTCAGCTTTCTGCATATGGTTAGTCAGTTTTCCCAACACCATTTATTAAATAGGGAATCCTTTCCCCATTGCTTGTTTTCGTCAGGTTTGTCAAAGATCAGATGGTTGTAGATGTGTGGCATTATTTCTGAGTGCTCTGTTCTGTTCCGTTGGTCTATATATCTCTTTTGGTATCAGTACCATGCTGTTTTTGTTACTGTAGCCTTGTAGTATAGTTTGAAGTCAGGCAGCTTGATGTTTCCAGCTTTGTTCTTTTTGCTTAGGATTGTCTTGGCTATGTGGGCTCGTTTTTGGTTCCGTATGAAATTTAAAGTCGTTTTTTTCTAATTCTGTGAAGAAAGTCAGTGGAGAAACTAAGATTTGAAGTGGATACAATTATATTTCTTAAAAACTCTGGCCAGGTGTAGTGACTCACACCTGTAATCCCAGCACTTTGGGAGGCCAAGGCAGGTGGATCACCTGCGATCAGGAGTTCAAAATTAGCCTGGTCAACATGGTGAAAACCCATCTCTAGTAAAAATATAAAAAATTAACTGGGTATGGTGGTGGACACCTGTAATCCCAGCTACTTGGGCTGCTGAGGCAGGAGATTCACTTGAACCCAGGAGACTGAGGTTGCAGTGAGCTGAGATCATGCCACTGCACTCCTGCCTGGGGGACAGAGCGAGACTCCATCTCAAAAAAAAAAAAAAAAAAAAAAAAATCTAAGAGAATCATCTGGGTAATTACTTTTTATAAAGGTAATTCAGTAATGCTTCTAACAACAAAATTAATTTTTAAATTCTTAAGTTCTCTTCCTAGATATAAATAACTAGATGGACAATGTAAAAGAAATACAAACCCTATTTGTAATAAAATCCAAACTAGATTAGATTGGAAGTCAGATTTGTTATTTGTTGATTTGCATAATGTATCTTCAGGGAAATATATATTCTGAAGCTACTCTTGTTGATCCTGATATGCTTTTTGTTATTGTTGCATTTTATTTTTTAATTTTTGACTTTAGTTTTTTTCTTTGTGCATTTCCATTTACTTTTTTAATTTCATGTCAAATTATAAAAAATTTACTTTGCTGAAATTTTTTCTTTTTTTGAGACAGAGTCTCGCTCTGTCTCCCAGGCTGGAGTGCAGCGGTGCGATCTCGGCTCACTGCAAGCTCCGCCTCCTGGGTTCATGCCATTCTCCTGCCTCAGTCTCCCGAGTGGCTGGGACTATAGGCACCTGCCACCACGCCCGGCTAATTTTTTGTATTTTAGTAGAGACGGGGTTTCACTGTGTTAGCCAGGATGGTCTCGATCTCCTGACCTTGTAATCCACCCGCCTCGGCCTCCCAAAGTGCTGGGATTACAGGCGTGAGCCACTGTGAAATTTTTTTAAATGTTTAGGTTCAGGGATACATGTGCAGGTTTGTTATGTAGTTAATCTCATGTCGTACAGATTATTTTGTCACCCAGGTACTAAGCCTGGTACTCAATAATTAATTTTCCTGCTCCTCTCCATCCTTCCACTCTCCACTTTCAAGTAAGCCCCACTGTCTTTTGTTACCTTCTTTGTGTTTGTGAGTTATCATCATTTAGCTCCCACTTATAGGTAGGAACATACAA
Organism: Chlorocebus sabaeus; assembly: GCF_047675955.1. Taxonomy (NCBI): domain Eukaryota; kingdom Metazoa; phylum Chordata; class Mammalia; order Primates; family Cercopithecidae; genus Chlorocebus; species Chlorocebus sabaeus. Next base: position 72,970,603 of record NC_132908.1, read on the forward strand.
TATTTGGTTTTCCGTTCCTGCATTAGTTTGCTAATGATAATGGCCTCCAGCTCCATCCATGTTCCCAAAAAAAGACGTGATCTCATTCTTTTCTTACGGCTGCATACTATTCCATGATGTATATGTATCACATTTTCTTTATCCAATCTGTCATTGGTGGGCATTTATGTTGATTCCATGTCTTTGCTGTTGTGACTAGTGCTGCAATAAACATTTGCGTCCATGTGTCTTTGTGGTAGAATGATTTATATTATTGTGGGTATGTACTCAGTAGTGGGATTGCTGGGTCAAACGGTTCTTAGCTCTTTGAGGAATCGCCATACTGTTTTCTACAATGGTTGAACTAATTTAGACTGCCACCAACAGTGTATAAGTAATCCAAAAAATGAATAGATATCAAGGAAAAAAATGTAATAGAAAATGTACAAGAAACAAAAAAGAACTATTTAGAATATTACTAAAGGACATAGAAGAACACTTGATTAAATGCAAGGATGTATCTGCTTTTGAGTAAAAGACAATATTATAAAGTTATTCATTCTACCTAAAATCATCCATATAAATGAGATCATTCTGAATGTCATATAGAAAAATGTATATGAGAAATAGCTAAGTTAATTAGCAAAAAGAATAATGGTAAGGAGAATTTACACGTTAGAAAAAATTTATGAATATGTATTGATTAAAACTTATTGATACTGGCATATTAAAATATAGTGTAAGAACAAATGGAACATCTGTTGCTATGTCCAAATACATTTAGGGATTTACATACAATAGATACAGCATTCAAAACCTTAATACATATTTAAGGAAATATGTATCAGTCAATATGGAAACCATAACCTTCTAGAAAAGTAGATAACTTGTTTATATCAAAATAGATTTAAGATTAATTAAATCTTAAAAATAATACAGATGCAGAAAAAAGTATTAAAAGAAAATATAGGACAGTGTAAAGATACACATGTAATATTGGAAGGGGCCTGTCTTTCTAAGTGAAGGGAACCAAATCCAAAAGCCATAGAGGAAAAGATATAAAATTAGATAATCTATGGAAGGCTGCATAAAAATATAGCATATATAACGTAAAAGAAAGGGTATAAATTGGGAAATATTTTTAGCTTATATGATAGCAATGCCCACATTTGTTCAGCAGCAGCAGTGGTCTTTGGTTAAGACTGACATTCCAACTGATTGAATAGGCTTCACTCAGCTACATATTAGATTTAAAAATAATAACAGGCACAGCATGCACAGCAACAGGATAATAGATGTTCAGCTATACTGAACAACTTTTAAATATCCCAGTAAGTGTCACTGACTTAGTGGGTGTGGCCACCACACATCAGGGAAGCCGTCAACTCCAGAGGCCTTTCAGCTCTTACAATAGTGATGTAACCTCTCAGGGATGCTTGCCAACTCTTCTCCAGTGTAGCTGTATCTTATCAATAGGCTGTTCGCTGATTTCAGGTTATGTCTGTGATAAGTGAATTTCACTGTTCATTCTAATTCTGGTACCTAGGGAGACTAGAGGTGGGAGCCCAGATTTCTAAATTAGAATTTTAAAAATATTAGCAAGTGATTTCAATTTGCTGCATAGTATGAGAAACATTGGTTTGCTCAGTAATCTTGACAACCAGGTACAGGTTTTTAGTTCAGTACAGAACATACCAGCAGGATATCCATTCATCTTACATTCTCCTGTACATTCTTTGAGTTAATGTTGCAAGAAGAATTTAGCCAAAAGAGTAGGAAAAAAAGCTACAGATTAGAGATTAACTCTACCTTCCCAATACTAATGACACAATTTTCTTAATATCCAAATCTCTGCTGTTAAATATGGTAGCTCTTAGCCACATAGGGTCACTGAAAAGGATTATAAGTTATTCTACTATAAAGATACATGCACATGTATGTTTATTGCGGCACTATTCACAACAGCAAAGACTTGGAACCAACCCAAACGCCCATCAATCATAGACTGGATAAAGAAAATGTGGCACATATACACCATGGAATACTATGCAGCCATAAAAAAGAATGAGCTCATGTCCTTTGCAGGGACATGGATGAAGCTGGAAACCATGATTATCAGCAAACCACAGGAACAGAAAACCAAATACTGCATGTTCTCACTCATAAGTGGGAGTTGATCAATGAGAACATATGGGTACAGGGAGGGGAACATCACACACTGGGGCCTGTTGGGGAGTTGGGGGCAAGGAGAGGGATAGCATTAGGAGAAATGCCTAATGTGATGACAGGTTGATGGGTGCAGCAAACCACCATGGCACATGTATACCTATGTAACAAAACCTGCACATCCTGCACATGTATCCCAGAACTTTAGTAAAAAATAAAATTACATTAGTTAAAAATAAAGCTCCTCAGTTTACACTAGCCCCATTTGAAAGGCTCAATCGCTATGTTAGACCAGTGGTTACTGGATTAGACAGAGCAGTTATGGAACACTTCCATCATCACGAAAGTTCTCAAATGTAGTATAAGTATGAAACTTTCTAAAAACCAAAAAATAAAGCCTTGCTTTTTTTTTTTTTTTTTTTTTTTTTTTTTTTTTTTTTTTTGGTTAAAAAAAAGCCATTATATAAACAGGCAGTTCATAGAAAGGAAAAAAATGATGTATAAATATATAAAAGTATCTTCAACTCATTCTCATTCAAAATAGAATACATCCTAAAAGATTGGAATGAAAATGTTTGAAACCAATATTTTAGACATTATTTTCCAAAGTGTGCAATATAACAAAATAATGTTTTTTCATTTTAAATTATTCATTTCGTATAATAACTTTTCTTTAAAATTTTTAAGCTACTACATCACACCCATGGTATTATGGTTACTGCTATTTAACACAAGATTAGACAGGGTTTTCCAGAGAAATGGAACCAAGCATATACATAAAATGGGAACTGGCTTACGCAATTATGGAGACCAAGAAATTCTACCATCTTTTGTCTGTTAGCAGTATAACCAGGAAGGCTGGTAGTCCAATTTAGTCTAAGTCTGAAGACCCAGGGACCAGGAGCTCAGTTGTCCAAAGGCAGAAAAACATGAATGCTTCGGCTCGAGAAGAGAGAGAGAGCCAGGCACGGTGGCTCATGCCTGTAATCCCTGCCCTTTGGCAGGCCAAGGTGGGAGGATCACTTGAGGCCAGAAGATCAAGAGGGATCTGAGCAACATGGTGAAACCCCATCTCTACAGAAAGGAGAAAAATTAACTGGGTGGATGGTGAATGCCTATAGTCCCAGCTACTCAGGAGGCTGAGGCAGGAGAATCGCTTCAGCTTGGGAGGCAGATGTTGCAGTGAGCTGAGATTGTGCCACTGCACTCCAGTCTGGGCAACAGAGTGAGACCCTGTTTCAAAAAGAGAGAGACAGACAGAGAAAGACAGACAGGCAGAGAGAGAATTTGCCCTTTCTCCTCCTTTTTGTTCTATTTTAGCCTTCAATGGATTGGATTATATCTGCCTACAATGGTGAGGGCAGGTCTCCTTACTCAGTATATCAATTCAAATGCTCATCTCTTCTGGGAACACCCTCACAGACATACTCAGAAATAGTATTTTGCCAGCTGTCTGGGCACGCCTTTACCCAGGCATGTGGAAATATCAAATGAACCATCACATAAATAATAGCTATCTCCGACTTGTTATGCAATAATATCTGGTAACATTTACTGATAGAATAAAGCATACTTTGGTTGTCAATACAAAGCATCACAGCATATTATTGTTCAATATTTTAGTAGCAGTTTAAATATATATAGCTGTGTGGGTTTCATATGTGCATCCTGTCATCTAATCTTTGAGTGTATTCAGACAGAAGAGAAAAAAAAAAACCAAAAACCCTTAGTTCTGGTCCTAAATTGTCCTGTGTGCCAGTGTCCTGTCAGAAAAACAAGTTACCCCAGAATGGTAGAACTTCTGCAAGGACTGTCCTGTAGAATTATGGAAGCGGTGGGTATCTTTGTGGGGCTGGAACCTTGTAAAAGGCTCAGCCACTACCAAGTAGCAGCCTGAGGCAGAGCAAACATGGGAAGAAATACCCTGGTTCCTCCCTTCTTTTCATGTGCAGATCTTTTTCAAGTTCCCAGCTGGAAGCTCCTTTATACGGGAGCCTGGGCCACAGTCCACGTCACTCAGCCCCCTAATGTTTTAGGTCAGAGCAGGGAAAGGGTGATATGTGGTTCTAAGTGAAACAGAATGATGAGGACAGCCTTAAGAAGGTATGTTACTAAAGACAAATTGCCTCTATGAGCTGCTTTCTCTTTGCTCATAGAAGAGGATGCAGGTAGAATCCAAGTACTTACTGAGTGATTTCTCATTCCCTTTCAGTTTTGAAATTGCATGCTTCCCTATCCATCAACCCATAAAGGAAGTAGATCAATATTTTGATGCTGAGGAAATTGAGATTTAAGATCCATTCCCCCCTAAATTTATGTTAACTAGTGCCACATGTATAAAATGTTACATTTAGCTCCCTTCTTTCCTGGTAATATTTATGAGTATGCAAAGCTAGCAAGAACAGTCTTTCAATGTCCTGAAAGAAGGCAATCCATGAAAAATGCTGAACCACTGGTTCAGGGTCATTTTTGCTACATAATCTACATGGAATCAGTAGAGTGATTCTCTCCTTAATCAATTACCGATTCAATTCTTTATTTATCAAAATATGTATTAAGAGTTCAAAACATAGACTTGCTTTCTATGTGGGAAAAAATAGCAATATTCTGTTTCTCATCGAACATTTTACAGATGAGCTCCAAGGTTCACTGAAGAGGACCAGGTATATATGTGCCTTAATACTACATCTGTTTTCATTTTTTGTTTTGTTTTGTTTTGAAACGAATCTCGCTCTGTCGCCTGGGCTGGAGTGCAGTGGCGCGATCTCAGTTCACTGCAACCTCCACCTCCCGGATTCAAGCGACTCTCCTGCCTCAGCCTCCCAAGTAGTTGGGATTACAGGCACATACCTCCAGCCTGGCTAATTTTTATAATTTTAGTAGAAACAGGGTTTCACCATGTTGTCAACTCTGGTCTTGAACTCCTGACCTCAGGTGATCCACCTGCATTGGCCTCCCAAAATGTTGGGATTACAGGTGTGAGTCACCACACCCAGCCTGTTGTTGCTTCTGGGACAAGATTGCAACACACACTCGGTATACAAAGGAAAGCACATGACTAACTTTTATTGAAATGTTTTGCTGAGCTGGAAGATCTTATGGCTCCGTCCAGCCCTAACCTTGGCATATTTCACTGATAGTTTCCTTGTGCAACACAGCTCCAAGCTCATCTATTTTAACTGTTGCTCTTAAGACATTCTCCAGAGTTTCTTGTACTTTCCTGTTTCTCTTCTGGGTCATACTCTTCAGTTATCTAAGGCATGTCTGCCAAACAAACTTCAGTTCATCAATCAGGGCTTTCCAAACACAGTCAAGTCACTTACCTCTCAGGTCTACTTTTGCCCCTCACTTTTCCAATCTTCACTTAATAATCTCTAGGTTCTTACTTCCAATGACATCTGTGATAGTGTTATTTCCAGGGAGTCTCTGCATTGCTTTGCAGGGTTTGAATAACTTTAATCAACTGAATTTCAAACTCACCCATCTATTTTTCATTCTATTTCATTCTACTTATATGTTGGCTGATATGTTTGTGTTCCCACCCAAATCTTATCTTGAGTTGTAGCTCCCATAATTTCCACATGTTGTGGGAGGGACCCAATGGGAGATAATTGAATCCCAGGGGAAGTTTCCCCCATATGGTTCTTGTGGTAGTGTGTAAGTCTCACGAGGTCTGATGGTTTTGTAAAGGGTTTCCGCTTTTGCTTGGCTCTTATTCTCTCTTGTCTGCCACCATGGAAGATACGCCTTTTGCCTTCTGCTATGATTGTGAGGCCTCCCCAGCCGCATGGAACTAAGTCCATTAAACCTCTTTTTCTTTATAAATTACCCAGTCTTGGGTATGTCTTTATCAGCAACATGAAAATGGACTAACACATTGGCCTGGTTTCAAATGATACCTTTTGACATAAATAAATACCCAAGTGCTACTGGCTAAAATGCATACTGTACATATTATCTTTATTGAAAAGTGTACCTATTTCTTAAGGCTATGAATTCCCAGAAGATAGAAACTCCATGCTTGTTGCTAATGTGGTTTTGAAGTGATATTGATAATATTATTTTAGTATAAAGAAACACTTTTCATGATTACTTCAAATCTGAAATACAATAATCTGATGTGTCTGCTGGTTCACAGCACAGGGGCCAGTGTAAAAGCTGAGACTATGAGGGTGTACATCTGAGACTTCATATAAATATGTGAATATATTTCACATAACTATGTAAGAGAAACATTCTTCGTCATAAAAACCAGGACTTGAACTACACGGCTTTATCTGTCCATATTCCCAATTACCTTTATAAGTCATACCTCTAAATTGGACTTGTCTAAGATTTTCTATTTTTATTATTATCTGCACTAAATTTACTCCTTTCAGAAATGTTCACAAAAAAATAATACTTTGGGTGACTTAGAAGAGCCATGGTTTTAGGAAAAGATTCAAATGTTAGGGCATTTGTCCAGAAGTAGTTATAAGTATGAAAGGAGGAAACTGGCCAGGTGCAGTGGCTCATCTCACGCTTGTAATCTCAGCACTCTGGGAGGCCAAGGTGGGTGGATCACTTGAGATCAGGGGTTCAAGACCAGTCTGGCCAACATGGTGAAATCCCATCTGTACTAAAAATACAAAAATTAGCCAGGCATGGTGGCAGGCACCTGTAACCCCAGCTACTTGGGAGGCTGAGGTGGGACAGTCACTTGAACTCGGGAGGTGGAGGTTGCAGTGAGCCAAGATCATGCCATTGCACTCCAGCCTGGGTGACAAGAGTGAAACTCCATCTCAAAAAAAAAAAAAAAAAAAAGAAAGAAAAGGAAACAGGAAGCCAAAATACTAAGACATAGCCTATAGAATTGTGTCTATCAATCAGAGACATAAGAGACGCAGTCCAAAATGAATCATATTTGACTTACATCCAGCAAATAAAATTTGTAATTGGCTTTGAATAGCCATCTTTCATTTTGTGTTTCTTCATATTAATTTCTCATACTGAAAGGCTGTCTCCCTTTTGAAGCCATGAGCATTTTAAGTACCTAATAATAGGATTCTTTTTCAATAAGAGAGAGAGAAGAGGAAAAATTGCTGGAACAGTGAAAAGACATCCTCAGGGGGCAATCGCTTTATTACATTATGTTCAGAATCATGAATTTGGGGTGGACTGGGGAATATCAGTTTCAGAGAAAAAAATCTTCTATTTATTTTAGCGAGTTTATGAAAAGTTGCAGAAAAGTATCCCAGGAGCTACAAAGCGATTATGGTAATAGTTCTATCTTTATACTATACCCTGAAATAATAAAATGTAAAAAAATTAATATATCACTTTGAAAATAGATTTCTGATCCTTGGAGTAAATACATGAATTAATTAAACTCACAGGGAACTGTGCTTACCTGAAAAATCTTTATGGGAACAATGATAGGTAAATAATGAAATTTATCTAGATTGGAAATAAATTGTTCTGTCCAGCCTTGTTGTTCTTATAAAATCAAATTCTTTGTATTTATGTACACACAAACATTGAGTTTCCATGTATGTTATTCTCACTTTCTTAGTTTGCATTTTTCAAAATTTTTAGTCTTTGAACATTTAATCCATCTAAGTTGAATAAAGTATATACTTGACTATGACGCAAGGTTTTTTTTTTTTTTTTTTTGAGAGCAGTGTTGATCTTGTCCCCCAGGCTTGAGCGCAGTTGTTCGATCTCGGCTTACGGCAACCTCCACCTCCCAGGTTCAAACCGTTCTTCTGCCTCTGCCTCCCAAGTAGCTGGGATTAAGGTGCCTGCCACCATGCCTGGCTAATTTTTGTCTTTTTTAGTAGAGATGATTTTACCATTTTGGCCAGGCTGGTCTTGAACTCCTGACCTCAGGTGATCCGCCTTCCTTGGCTTCCCAAAGTGCTGGGATTACAGGCATGAGCCACCACACCCGGCCCGCACAACTTTTTTTTAAGAGAAATTTTCACCAAGAAGAAACTACTACTTGTGTGATTTAATGGCATATATGCACTAGGCACAGTGGCTCATGCCTGTAATTCCAGCACTTTTGGAGGTTGAGGTGGGTGGATCACTTGACGTCAGAAGTTCGAGACCAGCTTAGCCAACATGGTGAAACACCGTCTCCACTAAAATTACAAAATCAGCCAGGCATGGTGGCATGTGACTGTAGTCCCAGCTACTGGGGAGGCTGAGGCAAGAGAATCCCTTGAATTTGGGAGGTGGTGGTTGCAGTGAGCTGATATCACGCCACTGCACTCCAGCCTAGGTGACAGAGCAAGATTGTCTCAAAAAAGAAAAAGGCATAAATTTATGAAATATATTCTCTCTCATCCTGTTTTGAACATTGCTTAGGGCTTTGCACTGGAGTCTTTTGTCATGTAGGAAAGCTGTGCAACTTTTCACGTTCTACCACACAGTAGAACAAGGTCGGCTCTTGCCTCTGCTCCAGGAGTCCCTGTGAATCATCCTCTTCTCTCCTCCATTGAACTCCCCATCCCCAGGCTTCTGCATCAGAAGTGTAGTAAATGTGAGTAGATCTAATCATCTGGGGCAAGGGTAGCAAACACCATCAGCACACTGTCTCATTTTCCGTAGGGAGGTTTACATTGGCTGTATGGAAATAGTGAGCCTCCTCCTGTTGTGTGAGCCAACTTGAATAGTTGGATTGTCAGTTCAAGGTCAGTGCTAGAGCCACAGCACTAAAAAGAAAGATGAGATGGAAGGCGGTGAATAGCGGTTAAGGGTGTCATCTCTGTTATCAGATTGCATGCATTCAGATGCAAGCTCCGCCTCATACAAGCTGTGTGATCTTGGGCAAGTTGCTTTTACCTCCTCTGTAAAATAAGCATAGCAATACTATACACATGAAAGAGTTTGTGTGAAAGTTAAATACAAAAGGAGACCAGAAGGAGCAGTAGAAAGAGGAGGAGGTGGAGGAGGAGAGAGTTGGGGGAGGGAGAGAAAGAGTGACGGAGGGGTAAAGGGGGGAGGGAAAAAAGAGAGAAATAGAGAACAAAAGCAAGCAAGGAAGAAAACCTTTACACAATTAAATGCAAAAAAAAAAAATACAACTCATGCAAAATTAACAAGAGATCTGAGGTTCTCAGCAATTCAGCTAAAAGGTGAGAGTAAATGTCTCACTGAATGCAGTGGTTTTTGGAAAGGAAATTTGATATGGAGTGGAAAAGAGAAAACAGCAAATACTAATCCAAGAGAAGGGGAAAGGACTGGCTAACATAAAGGTCATTCGAGAGTGTACATGATGGAGTGAGAGGATCCAAATCACAGTTGACTTGGAAGAGACATGTCTTCTTACTGTAGAGGAAGAAAAAAGGTAAAGACAGGTTTAGACTTCAGTCTATGGAAAGGAGCTTTCATGTGCAAAAAGATCATATATTTACTGAGAGCAAAGAGGGAGAAGTGCGAGTGGTACCTCCTTGGAAAAGAATCCACACACAGGGCTGAGAGCCCAGCGTGGGCCAAAGGGCATGAACAGGGCACCTGTGCAGACTGTGCTATGGCCTTCTGCTGCTGTGTGCAACTGTGCATACACAGGAGCTGAGGGCATAGACATTTAGGACCCAGGTTTGGAATCCACAGGGATACTGTGATGGGTGGACACTAGGACCAGGACACACGGGGGCTGGCAAGAGCATGGAGGAACGGAAGTACCATGGGGTCAGAACCATGTAGAAAAGGAAGTGAAGTCAGGGAGGGTGAGGGTGATAGGAGATTGCATTACTCAGGATTCTCCAGAGAAACAAAACCAACAAGGGGTGTGTGTGTGTGTGTGTGTGTGTGTGTGTCTGTACACTTATACATATATATACGTATATATATGTAGGTTGGGGGAGATGGGAGATTATTTTAAGGAATTGGCTCATGCAATTGACAGGCTTGGCAAGTCCAAAATCTGCAGGGTAGGCCGGCAGGCGTAGGACTCAGGGCAGAGTTGCAGTTTAAGTCCAAAGGCAGTGTGCGGGCAGAATTCCCTCTCATTCCAGGGAAGTCAGTCTTTTTTTTAATATATTGAGGCCTTCAACTGATTAGATGAGGCCCACCCACACTATGAAAGAGAATTTGCTTTACTCAGTGTCTATGGATTTAAATATTGATCTCATTTAAAAATACCTTTAAAGAAACATCCAGAATAATGTTCGGCCACATGTGTGGGTATGGTAGCCTAGTCAAGGTGACACATAACATTAACCATCACAAAGATGGAAAGTGTCAAAGGAAGCATGGAGTTACTGAGGCTGAAAAGCAAATAAAAATGGAATGATGGAAGCGAGTCGGAAAGATTTAGTGGTCTATGATGGAAGAGTAGAATATACATGTTTATGATGTCAAAGATGGTGCAATGCTAGGAAATGATGAAGAATGAAGGTGTGGGCAGGGAGATGTTGAGGAGTCTGTGAAAGTCGTTTAGGGTGTTTTATGGGTCAACCACAAGGCTTTTGAAGCAGAGAGTTGGACGGAGTGTGAAGAAATGGCCTGTAGTTTGGGAGAGGACCCCAGCCTGGTGGAGCAAAGTTTGCTGTAACCAGCTGACATTCATAAAAAAGGAGAAGAAATGTATTTTCTCTCCCTTATTTTTTTCTTTTGGTACCTCATTTTTACAAGGAAGAAATAAAAATAATCTGTAATTGACAGAAGAACTATAAAAATGCTTCCTGACTCCATGGAAACAGCGTGTGGGAAAAGTTAACAAACTGCACCTTAGATCCCAGAATGTTCATTTGGATTTCAGGTGAGAAGAATTCACCATGCTAGTGGCATTCTGCAAAGCGTTGTTTGTGCATTGTCCCACATTTCATTTTTCTAGAAGAAGAAATGAAAGTTTTCAGGAGTTCCACACCTCTCACAACTACCAACCTGGATTAGAAACCCAGGCTGCTCGAATCCAGAGATCACTCTCAATTCTCATTTTATAACAAGAGAGTTTCTTTTGTTTATTGGAGATTCCAAAAGGAGGGAGGATGGGAGAGGGTGAGGGATGAAAAATTACCTATGGGATACAGTGTACACTGCTCAGGTGATGGGGACACTAAAAGCCCAGAACTCACTATTACACAATATATCCGTGTAACAAATTTCAGTTATACTCCGTAAATCTATACAATTAAAAGTCAAAACAATATAGTGAGGACCCTCGATGGCACAGAAAAGATTGTTGGAAGAAAGAGAAGACAGCAGTGAAAACAAGGCCTCTGCGTGTTCTTCCAGGTCATGACATGGAAGTTCCGGGTTTAGAAAAGGACAGGCAAGGGGACCTTTATGAGTAGACCTTGGTGTAAGGCTTAGGGTATCCCTGGCCTCACTGTTGTGAATGGTCTGTGTCCAGTGTATTCTTGCAGTGTCAGCCCTGACCACACCCCAGCTTTCTAGGTGCATCTCACATACTTTCCTTAAGATTCCATGTAGAACACAGCTTTTGAGGGATGTTGTACTCCTGCAAAGTCTGTCCGCCAAGTCAGAGTGAGGGAGACAACCCGGCCCAGCTGTTGTCACCTAGGGTCTGCCAAGAGGAGGCCTGTGCATCAAGTTCGGGTTTGTGGAACAGGAGGAACCTGAGCCATCTTTGTGTGATGAAGAAGCTTTATGTATTAGAGAGAGGGCTTCAGTTCTATATCCAGTTCTACAGCTCACTTGATTTGTGACTTTGACTCAAAGTTTGTGACTTCACACTCAAAATGTGATTGAGCCTCAGTTTCCTCATCTGTAAACTTAGGACCTCTGGGTTTATGTGACCTTTAGGGTTACCCTAGACTCAAAGATCCATGCTCATGGGATGCCTTTTGCTGTGGACCATTCCTTGGCTGTTGTAGGGTCTAACTGAATCTGAGTCCTACTTTCTGGTACTTACAAATGACTCCAATTCACAGTGCTACGTGGGAAATGGGAGGAAAGAATGCGAGGGAATCATGGTTGTTGGCTGTGGCTGTAGAGGTGTGTCAGGGAAGTTCATCCTGAAAGAGAATGAGATTCACAGGAATTCTTATATCTTACCCCACCTCCCTACAATCTAGAGGTTAGGTAGTTTTCCTCTACTAATTCTCACTCTATTTATAATTTTTCATTTCATTACAATGTAATTTGTGAAATATATTTTCTCGTTTAAACTTTCTTTGGGGTTTAGAGTTGATGTTAGTTTTATGTTCTTTTTCCTCCTTTAACTGAGTCAGTTCCAAAATATACTGCTCTTTCTCTAACTGATTTTGTCTTAATATTATCATTCTACTTTGTACATTGCAGCCAGAGGTCACATCCTAATTAATCAAATGCCGTTTTATCATTCATCTGAGAAGCACCAATTAATCAAGTTTTTCCTCCCAGTGAAACTGGTGATTAACCAAGCTGTGACACTATCTTTTGAGTGACTTTCTATATTCTACTTCTGATTTAGTAGTTAGGTGTACACATCAGTTTCAATCACTACTGACTGATCTTAGCTGGTTCTGACCAGGACAATGGTCCTTATCTTTTCTTTAAATTGATTCATGGATCCGTAATATTCTTGCTTCCTGTTCTGTTCTTGGGTTAATGATATGTGAAGGATTTCTCTGAAGTTCAGATTTTAAAAGATATGCTTAACTTCTAGATAATAGTGTGGATCTTGATGACCTCAGGGTGTGAAGTCCTTGACTTCATGAATATTTTTGTCTATCTACTTTAATGACATTTGCACAAATGCTTGATATAGGATGTCAGAATTATGTGGTGAATGTTCTGTTTTGAGAAATTAATTTTATCAAATGCAGGTCTATTGCAGTATTTCAAGATATTACAGTTCACTTATATTATGCCAGAAAATGTGTTCAAAATGGCCCTATGCGTTTAGAATTAGCAGACATACACTGAAGTTATTTCATTTTGAATAAGATATAATAACTAGAACCTTTGTAGTAGCTAATATGGAAATCAGGTGGAGTTGAAGAAGGTGACAGACATCTGTGATTGTCAAGGGACGTATACTGTTTCTGGCATAGGCATATAGGACCAGGATTTGCATGTATTGGTAAACTCCAGGTCTCTCCGTATTACATAATCAGTGTCTCAGTCTCATTGATACAAAGAAATTGGGGATTATGTTCCCAATGCTTTCCTTCAGATTCCAAGATTACTTTGAAATCAGTATTGCTATACTTTAAAGGGAAATTCTTAGAGCATTTTTGTATTCTGTATTTTTTTCTGCATTTTCCCCCATTTTAAACATGCTTATGATTACTTGAATAGCTTCAAGCAAAGTGTAACAATAAGATGACTAAGACATGGTTTGAAACTAAATGTGATTGGGGTAGTGGTTTTCTTTTTCTTGAAAACATTTGCCCATTTTTTTTATTTCTAAGTAGTGATACTACCTTTTTATAGCTGAAGGGCTGTGTTCTTACCATTAGTGCTTGGAAAAAACACCACGTACTTGAACCATCCATAAATATTTAAAGGTTGTGATTATGTCAGTAGTTACCAAGGATGGAACCAATGTGTGCTCAGGAAGTCATGTATATAGGACACCTCTTCCACACCACAAGCATCAATATGTGTACCTTAGAATGCCAAGAAAAAATTATGACCTATCATGAACTCGTTTACTTCCTTTTAAGTTAGTTGCTATCATGTTTGGATTATTGAACTTCCCTGGATCTAGTCTTCAGTATTCTCCTTTGTCGCCAGGCTTTGCAACTTTCCCAAGTTTTTTCTCCATACCTTTGAAACTCTGTCCTCTATTTCCCATTACCATTTACACACAATTACTTTTGCATAAAACTTTTTTAGGAAGTTATTAATACTTTCACACTATCTTCCTCTAGATGGATTGAATCAGATTGAAATCCATCTGATTTTAGAATCTAGTAACTTTAAAGATGAGAATCTTTTTGTGTGTGTGTGAGTTGCCATTCTCCAAACCTCAGCAGCTCTTGCAGCCCTTGGAGACATCAGAACAGAGGTTATTGACATGTTTTTGGAGTGAGTCTCCAAACCTGACATTGAACCGTCACACAGTAGCCTCCCAGTCCCCCATCTCAACCAAATGTTGTCCCAGAAGAGACTCTGAGAGATGCATGTCTCTATCTAGGAGAAGTCACAATGGTAATTCTGACGCTGTGCTAGTGGAAGGAGAATGCAGATGACCAGGAATACCTGAAGAATTAAGTTGGAAAGGCCTCCAAAATTTATTGTAAGATGTCTAGGACTCAGCTTCTACTTCCTTCAGGTGATCGTCAATTTCATCTTGATAACCCTTCAGGGGTAAAATCTATTTAAGAGAATTAACATGCGGTTTACCTCTACCCCTCACATTTGTTTAATAACCTTCACAAAGACAAAGTGAAGAAACTATGTAGGGTATGTTATTTATTTAAATGACGGGAATGGAGATATGCACATATATTTATATATTTTCTTATACTTTTTAAATAAATGAGAGGATAATAATTTTTTAAAAGAAAGTTACCTTTATGATAACCTATGGAGGAGGGATAGAACAGAGAAAAAAGCTAGACTTTTTTGAACATATCTTGTTTTTCGGATTAAACTATAAAGTAATACACACAATTTAATAATTGTATACCAAATTAAATATCATAAAGCCATTTCTAAAAAGCAAAAGTAAAATGGAACAAATAAACCTATTAAGTTGAAGGCATAAATATATAGAACAGAGAAAGAACATACTTTGTTTTTCAGATTTTACTATAGAGTAATACATGCAATTTAATAATTGTATATCTAAAAAGCAAAAGTAAAATGGAACAAATAAACCTGTTAAGTTGAAGGCATAAATACATAGAAATGAATTATTTAAAGTGACTTTAAAACAGTAATCTGTGTATTTTACTTTTTTAGATCCCATTGCCAAAAAAATCTTAAGCTCCTTTCAATGATGACATTTTGCTAATGACAGCCATTTTTTACTTAAACTATTGTGTTGTGACTCTGAAACTTATCCTGATAAAGCAGTAATGTGATTATATTGATATCATTGGAAATAATAATTTTCAATTTAAGAGAAAAAAGAAGCAAATCTAAAATCAGAAAGATTAAGTAGATATCGTGTAACCCTGTGTTTGAATTAGGTACATCAGTATGAACTCTGAATATATTTTCTCTTAAGAAAAATAGAACTATATCCTAGTTTGGTTTATCAAAAAACCGTGACTGTGTTTACCAAGAAATTGTCAAGGAAAAATGATATCTCCTAGCACCTACACTGAGGGCACCAAATACCACTTTCCTGTAGAAGGATCTAGAATTCCTTGCAGTGAAAGACTGGATCCAAACTGAGGCATCAAATATACAAATAAATGGGGATTATTTTATACCAGAAAACAAGTATGCTGTCAAAGGCTACTGGAGTGATGTCCAAAGGAGTCAGCGGTTAACTTGAAAAGGATTTCACTGGCCAAATGGAATAATTGAAACATCAATAATACCAGAAATGGACTGAAACATCAAGTTAAACATTCATGAACGCGTTATAGAACAAAACGTTTCTTATCTATCTTTATTGGAAGATGCCAGAGAATCAACTCATTAGTCTGAACATTGGTTTGTAAAAGGAAAAATCAAGTATTTATCCTACTTTTTTAAATTACTAAACTGCATCTCAGGGTAACCAAATATTTAATGAAAGAAACTTTCCCATTTTGGAAGCATTCCAGGTCAGCACACAAAATGTAAGAATGTTAGAATAACTCCATTTTGTAAACTCTAATGAAATAATGTACCTAGAGAACATCAGTGATGGCTCACATTAAAACAGAGACAACTGGGTAGGAGGTACCTGAAAGTACACAGTGTGGGCTTTGAAGGATTCTTGCCAAAGAGTCAAGCCAAAGTTCTAACTGCCAGTTTATAATATAGGAACAGAAAAAAAATCACATAACAACAGAGGGGAACAATGAGCAAACTGGGAAACATTATAGAACAAATGGCCTTTTTTTTTTCAATAGATGATTGAAAGAAAAAGGAAGAGTGATCCCTAAATAGATTTAAGAGAAACAACAATCGAATGTAACGCATGTAAAATTTTGATATCCGGATTTAAACAATGTTGCATACAAGTGTATGCACGTATACTTTTAAGGGATAAACAGTCCACACAAGATGCCGATGATATTACAGAACTATTGTGAAATTTTAGATGTGACAATTAAATTGTGTTTTTGTTTTGTAAGGAATTCTCATTCTTTAAGATACCTTTTGATATATTTATGCATGAAATAATATGTCTGGGACTGAATTTAAAACAATTGCGTAGTAAAGGTGATAAACTTGGAGGGGACATGGGTGTAGGTGACATAAAATTCGTCCTGAGTTTGTCTCTGAAGGTAGATGTGTATGAGTTTTAAATTCTCTTCTCTCTCCTTGGGTCTATGTTTAAAAATGTCCATAATAAAAATGTTAATGGCAGATACATGTTTTCTCCTCTTTAAATTTTTAGTAAAGTTCTCAGGTTTTTTTTTTTTTTTTTTTTTTTTTGAGACGGAGTCTCGCCCTGTTGCCAAGGCTGGAGTGTAATGGCGCAATCTCGGCTCGCTGCAACCTCCGCCTCCCAGGTTTAAGCGATTCTCCTACCTCAGCCTCCTGAGTAGCTGGGATTACAGGCATGCGCCACCATGCCTGACTAATTTTTGTATTTTTAGTGGAGACGAGGTTTCACCATGTTGGTCAGGCTGGTCTCAAACTCCTGACCTTGTGATCTGCCCGCCTCGGCCTCCCAAAGTACTGGGATTATGGGCATGAGCCACCGCGCCCAGCCAAGTTCCCAGTCTTACACAATACAAATTTAGTTGCAATAAGTTGAGGCTGACAGTAATGAGCACCATGAGGACCAAGCTGAATAAAGGATCAAGATGAATGCGAAGTTGGTTGCCTCAGTAACGGATGAAAGGAGGCCACCCAAACCCAAGCGAGGATTCAGCCAACTCTGATAAAGTACCATGTAGCTATGGTTGTCACTGACTTGCTTTTCATTCTCCCACACTTGGAGAGTGTGGGATGCAGAGGCACTGATGAGTTGATTAATCTCCTTGGTACCTACCTGAGGAGATTTCCGCACTCCTCTCACAGAAACAGTCATGGTAGGCGACTGAAAGTGGCCTTGTTATTAGTCATGCTTCATCAGGACCTCGAAATCACCAATTGACATGTAGCCAGGCTTTAAGAATTAATTTTATAAGCATACATAACACATTTTCAAATAAGATTTTATTTTACTGCAGTTAATTATCTGTATTTAGAGCTCTGTTGTTTTATTCCCTCAAATACCTAATATATGGGGAAATTAGTGAGAACAGCAGGGAAATCATATTTTTCAAAACATGAGCCGAATGTGAAATATTTAAAATTTTTAAAAAATCAGTGAGTTAATTTACAGTCAGCATTCAACCAGTTACAATATTTTTTGAAGGAAAATAGCCTAAGGTATAAATATAGTGAAGATATACGTATGAATTATTCTGACACCTGACAGGTGCAACTTATAAAGTATGAAACAGTTTACATGACAGGAGCATAATTATAAATATTTAAAGATCCCTTTTTCAGACAATATAATGTATTTTGTTGATTTGCCTTGATGCTTACTCCAGATTTTTCCAGATTTATTTAGAGCCGCAAGAGCTATGTGATAAATACAGCTGATTCTCACTTTCCCTGATAGTTATGTTTTATAAAGTTTCCGTGAACAATGAATTATCAAATACTGAACCATTGCTATGCTATGTTATCTCACAGGCACTGCCTTAGGAGGGACTAGAGATTATTTTTAAGATAGGATAAAAATATCTTGTTTTTTTTTTTTATTTTAGCAATTTTGATTATAAATTCAAACTTGAAAAATACAGAGGAACATATAAAAATAGAAACAACTGTAATTTTCTTCATGCAAAAATTACTATTTGTATATAGGAATGTTTCCTTTCAGTCTTTTCTCATATGTATACAAAAATTAAGACTTTAATTAGAAGTGTGTGTGTGTGCGCGCATGCACGCGTATGTGTGTGTGCGTGTGTGTGTGTGCGCGTATGTGTGTGTGCAGAGTGAGTTGATTCTCATTATGCATGGAAATTATGGTCTGTAAAGTTCCTGTGAACATTGAATTAGAGAGTAGTGGGTAAATATACAATTAGAGTCCCGTGAGCCTCTGATTGCAATATTTCTGTTCACCAGTCAATACGTAACCTTGTTTTACGTATGTTTCTGTTTAAAGACGCCTTATTTAGTCTGTAGTGCTGATTTATTAATATTGAGCTCATGGCCAACAGCACTATAACTCATGACTGAATGAAGCTTCCCTAACACATATTTTCTCTGTAAGGTGCATGGCAGCCTTCTTGTACTTAGGAACACGAGGCAGCATTTCAGCCCTACGTTTGGGGCCCATTTTAAACAGGGAAATCACCAAAAAATTCACAAAAATGTGAAAAATGAATAGATAATGAAAAAACCCTTGTTTACAGTATTGTAGCTGAAACAAGAAGGTAGAGTGCCACCTTGTTTGAACTCAGTTGGAAGCAGGTACCTTGGGCAGCCCAGAGTCTTCACTGCTGTGGGCACATTCACAAATGACCACCAAAGCACAAAAAGCTTTGATTTGGGGTTAAAAAGAAATCTTAGCTAGTAGGCAAATTCACAATACAGTATCTGTGAATCATGAGAATGAACTGAAAGTATAGCTCTATTATATTCTTGCCACAACTTTTATAATCTGTTAATGGAAACTAGCCTCAAGCAAAATAGTGAAATGAGCAATTTTTAAAAATTGGCAACTGCCCTTTGCCTTCTCAGTGGTACACATTTTTTTTTAAATTTGATTTGCTTGCTCTCAGTTAGGGGTTAATAAGACTAAAATTTAAAATGCAAGCTTCCAAAGATAAGAATCGTGCATTTTGTTGATTTGCCTTGATGCTTACTCCAGACTTTCCCAGATTTATTTAGAGCCGTGAGAGCTATGTGATAAGTACAGCTGATTACTGTCTTACTTACATTAATTCTCCAGAGCCTAACCTGGTGCTAGAAACATAATAGGTACTCAGGAGATATTTAGGCACAATAAGTGAATTCATGTCGTCAGCAATATATATCCCACTGTGTCATCAGTAATATATATCCCACTGAGTAGAATGGCCTTCCAAAGATGTTCACATACTTCACCTTGGGACCTATAGGTATGTTATCTCCATAATAAAGGCGAATTGGGATTGTAGATGGATTTTAGATTATTAATCAGATTATCATAGTAAGATTACCCTGGATTATACAGGTGGGCCCAGTGTAATCACCAAGGGCCTTAAAAGTCAAAGGAGGCCTAAAAGGAGATTCAGAGGGAGAGGAGGCTGTGGAAGGAGAATAGAGTTATGCAATCTGTGAATGACTCAACCTGTTTTTGTTGGCTTTGAAGACAGAGGAAGGGAGCCATAAGCCAAGGAATTTGTGCAGCCTCTGCAAGCTGGAAAGGACAAGGAAATGAATTGTCTCATAAAGCCTCCAAAAAAGCGTGCATCCTGCTGACATCTTGATTTCAGCCCAGTGAGACCTGGTTCAGATTTTTGGACCACAGAACTGTAAGATAATAAGTTTGTGTTGTTTTAACTCACAAATTTTTGGCAATTTGGTACACATCCATGCCTGAGAAAATTGATACACCCACCAAATGACATTTATAGTCCAGTAAGTGATATCACAAATTTGAAAATCCATTAGGACACACAGCAATGAATATTTATATGATAATGTCAAGCATTATAGTGAGGACTGGAACTGATATTTTGAGAGAAGCTCATTCTCAGTCCTCAAATCTCATTATATAATTTGGCAGCTATTCATAAAATTGATTGATTGATTTTGTAAATCCTTTGCAACCAATAGTCTATCTTGCTTTAGGGCTAAAATAATTGATTTTCTCTCACTATTTTCTCATTTTTGAGTGTGAGATAAATTGGTGCTTTATGTATTTTAAATCATGTACTAAGTAATAGGTTGGTATTTATAAAATGTTTATAATCAGGCTTTGTGATAAAATATGGTAAGATCAATATTACAGTACTCAAAGAAAGCAATTGTCCTCTGAAACTTCAGAATTAACGTTCATGAAATAATCAGCAAAGAAGAAATGAAAATTAATGTTGTTTTAAAAACCATTGAACATGGACAAAATATTAATTGCATATTGTCAGTCAACATGATTTAATGGTGGTTTAGATAAGGGTGGTTATGTTGTCCTAAGAATGAAATAAGATGATATAGAATACTTATTTTACTTCCTAGTGTATAGGCTGTGCTCAATAAATGTAAAGTGATTGCTGTTATTTTTGAGGATGCCATTGTTATTATTATGCAAACACAGAAGGGATCTGTCCCCTCTTTTATTTTCTAGACTGGTGAAATTATTTTATGTTTTAAAAAGTATTAATGTCTGCTGAAACCCAATACTATGTAAATATTTGTCATTAACAGCTGCTTGCCAGGCTATTTTGCCCCGTACTCAAGGGTTTTGTATTTTACCGTCAGTCACTGACTTGAGCAAATACATGAAAATCACCCAAGTGTAAGTGGGTTGCGATTACTCTACAAGTTCCTACTTTGTGGATTTAGCCAGATCAGCATCTTGTGGTGTCAGAGACATTACTGGGGCATTTACCCAGAGTTCATTACAGCACTGCTGTTCATTTCATCCATCTTCAGAAAGGCAGCAGCATCGCAGAGTGCCAGGAATTTACTCTCAGAGGAAGTCAATGTTTTTCAAACATTGGTACCACAATCAAAATGAAAAACAAACAAATAAACGAAAAACAACTTTTCTCTACACAGCAAAATGCCATTCTTTCTTACTTGAGGCAATAATGAAGTGAATTTGAAACCTTTGAAAATGAGCATTGTGTAGAATATTGAGTAAATGGATTTGAAACAAATGAAGGAAACATTGATATGGATTTCTAGTGTTTTCATTAATGTATCAGACAATTCACAGAAGGTAAAATGAACACAAAATAAACAAACAAAACCTAAGCTATCTAAAAGTCATCTCATGTGTAATACTGTGATTTGTAATAATACTTTATGCATAATAATCTCATATATAATAGTACTTCCTGTTATAAACACATATACATCTATTGATTTATTGCCTGTCTATGCTAGGAAATATTCTAGACATTTTAGATACATCTAGATATTTCTTATATAAATGTAAATGATGGAAATGTTATGTATTGATATTTTACATACAAGGAAATAGAAATCAGAGACTTTTCTAGGTCATATAATTAGGGCAGTACCTGACTCCAAAGTACAAGTCTGTCCCAACATACTCTGCTTCCATTGTAGAATTGTTCATTGTGTGCTTCAAATTATAATATTTAACAAGGAGTTCTATGTCCTTATAGTAATTCTAGGGAAAAGGAAAGTAATTCTTCAAAAAAGGAGGAAAACTTACATGTACATTTATAATTAACATTATATATGACTATATAAGCCAAAACATTATGTCATTATAGTATAAAGAACACTGTCTAGTATATAATAGAGTATAAGTATGTGTAAATATATTATCACTGTAGGAAATAAGGGAAATGGATATTGCTATATGTTAGAGAAACTCAAATGTTAGGAAATTAGTACCCAGTCATGATGAGCAGAACAAGCTTTCTGTATGTGTGCTCAGGCAACACAAATGGTTCCATTTGTCTCATATAGATGTAAGTATGTGTCCTGACTCATACACTTGCATATATACACGTATCAACTAAGGCATCTTAGTCTGTTTTGTGTTTGTATCTACCTCTGAAACTAATGTCAAATCAATGTCATGGAATTCTTTCTGGCAGAATTTCTGACAGCATTGCTTGTGGCTCTTCTTCCACCCAGTGCTTTGACAGTGCTGTTTAGTTTTTTTGTGTTTGCATTTTTTGTTTTGTTTTATTTTTATTTGAGACAGGGTCTCCCTCTTTTGCCCAGGCTGGAGTGCAGTGACATGATCTCAGCTCACTGCAACATCCTTATCCCGAGCTCAAGCAATTCTCATGCCTTGGCCCCTGGAGTAGCGGGGATTACAGGCATGTGCCACCATGCCCAGGTATTTTTTTTTTTATTTTTAGTAGAAACAGGGTTTCGCCGTGTTGTCCAGGCTGGTCTTGAACTCCTGGTCTTGAATTCCTGATCCACCTGACTCAGCCTCCCAAAGTGCTGGGATTATGGGCATGAGCTACTGCATCCAGCCAACAGTGCTGTTTATGGGAACCCGATGATCTCAGAATAGTGGCCTATTCTGCAGATATTCTAATTTTTCTTTCTAATATGCTACCAAAACCCACGTGTTTCAGTTTGGGTTCCTCTGGAAGCGGAACCTGAGACAAGAATTTGAGTGCAAGTTATTTATTTGGAAGGCAATTTCAAGAAATAACAGTAGGAGGGGAAGGAGGTGAGACAGAGAAGGGAAAGTAGCTAATAAGGTTTGCAATTTGAGCAATTGGTGCTTAGCTCCACTGGGGAATTCTAGGAGCCAGTAGACTTCACCGTGTCTCGGTGTATCCATCAGAAAAGCAAGGGAGCTGGGGTATATATACACCATCTCCAGGCAGTCATTGGATTAGGACTTAGCCTTCCTCCCTGGGAGATGGACAAAGCCCTCAGGTAAACTTGTGCAATACTAGATGCTGTTCTTCAGAAAGATGTTCCTGAACATGACAAAGCCCTCAAGTATATGGTGAAGAGTGGGCATCTCTTACTACAGTGTCCTAACTTATCTATTGTAGCTAATCTGGCAAAGTGTTCAGTTCTTTTCTTTTTTTTTTAGACGAGTCTCACTCTGTTGCCAGGCTGGAGTGCAGTGGCGCTATCTCGGCTCACTGAAACCTTCGACTCCTTGGTTCAAGTGATTCTCCTGCCTCAGCCTCTCTAGTAGCTGGGATTACAGGCACACACCACCACACCCAGCTAATTTTTGTATTTTTAGTAGAGACGGGATTTCACCGTGTTGGCTAGGATGATCTCGATCTCCTGACCTCGTGATCCACCCGCCTCAGCCTCCCAAAGTGCGGGGATTACAGGCATGAGCCACCGTGCCCTGCCAGTTATTTTCTCTATCCTTGCATTAGAGGCCTGTGTGAGCCGGGCCATGCATCAAAGATTGGGGTCTGGACTATATCCTTTTGCCAGGACTCTTGTCTCCTAAAAACTCCACATGTGATTGTTTCTTCTGAGAAAAGCTGGTGTTTCTTGTCTCATCAGGCATTCATAGCCAGGGAATCTGTTCATGAACTGCAACTTAATGCTTTATCATCTGGCCCCATAAACAACAGGTTAAATAAAAAAGCCCTATTTGTTTTAAGCAGGCATTATTCCTTCTCATCATCGCATTACCGATTCAAATCGAAAGCCTGGGATGTGGCTTCACAGGTAGCTTACTCAGCAAGATGTCCCTGCCATTATTATTATGAAGCAATTCTAGGATTTTTATTTCATCCTTACTCCTCTTTGGCTCTCTTAGCTAACTTGAATCTTTCAAGCACTTCGGGGTTTGAACTATAGGACTTTGCCCTCCTCAAGTCTTGAATTTCTTTTAATTCTCATTAACTGCTTTTTTTTCTTTAAAAAAAAAATTTGTGGGCACATAATTGGTGCATATATTTATGGGGTACATGAGGTGTTTTGATATGGGCATGCAATATGAAATAAGCACATCATAGAGAATGGGGTATCCATTCGCTCAAGCACTTATCCTTTGAGTGACAAATCAGCCAATTATGATCTTTAAGTTATTTAAATATATTCAGTTATTATTGACTATAGTCACCCTATTGTGCTATCAAATAGTAGGTCTTATTCTTTCTAACTATATTTTTGTACCCATTAACTATCCCTACCTAGCCCCCCACTACCCTTCCTAATCTTTTATCTATTGATGTTGACAGCAAGTCACACTGACTGTTGGCCAAAGTGTAAAGATTTCTCCTGCTCCTTTACATATGATGAGGAGCCAAATGCGGCAAACACTTCCTCCATATGAACTCAACTGTTCACATTTGACATTTCACATCTCTTATTATTTTCTGCTGGAAAAGTCAACCCGCCTCCAGTGTTCTTTCCCACCAGCCACAGTCTTTACAATTTTAACTGAATTGTAGAAATTGCTCATGTTTCTTTTTTTGGAATGTTCTGACGCATGCTAACATTTATTTATCTAAAATGTCCTGTTATGCAAAAACTGTGTGCTTGGCCTAGTAAAGAAAGATCTGGCTAACATTTTATGTTCAACCAGGTTGTCTTGTATACTACTCAACATCTAATCTACTCATGTGCAGTATCAGACTCACTTAAGAGCTTGTTTGAAGTGCAGACTCTAAGATCCCACCTCGGATCTACCCCATCAGAACCTCTGGGTATGGGGTCCAGGAACAAGGTTGTAAGGAACCCTCCGTGTGATGTTTGATGTTCACATGAAGCTTGAGTAACACAGTTCTACAACTTTGCTACTCAATGTGTGGTTCTAGCATCAGCATCATCAGAGCGACAGAACTTGTTAGAAATACAGGATCTCAGTCACCACTTCAGACCTCTTGAGTCAGAATCTGCATTTTAACGAGATCCCTGGGTAATTCATGTGCACACCCAAGTTTGAATTGCTCTGTTCCCCAGGACTTAGATTGTATTTTCAGTGTCAATAAATAATAAGATGTATCAAATTATTCAATATAATTAGCATTAGACAAGTATCCTAATGTGTTTGTTTGTCTGTTTTTGAGACAGAGTCTGTCTCTGTTGCCCAGGCTAGAGTGAAGTGGCACAATCTCGGCTCACTGCAACGAATTCTGCCTCCTGGGTTCAAGTGATTTTCCTGCCTCAGCCTCCCGAGTAGCTGGGATATAGGTTTGCGCCACCATACCTGGCTAATTTTTGTATTTTTAGTACAGATGGGGTTTTACCTTGTTGGCCAGGCTCGTCTTGATCTCCTGACCTCAAGTGATCTGCTTGTCTTGGCAGATCAAGAATTACAGGCGTGAGCCACTGTGCCTGGGTCTTCATAATGTGTTTTAAATGGAAAGTTATATTAGGAAAATGTTCCTAAACGTAACTCACCCAAAAGAAAAACCAGTGTTAACTCCCAAATCATTGGAAAGCCACAAACGTGGATATTAAGTATCTAGCATGAGTCCTAAGAAAGAAAAATAGCTACTAGAGAAATAAGGATACAGAAATCTACTTTCTGCAAACCTACTTCTTACTTCATTATATATGTATTTTTCAAGAAGACAATGTATAAGACTACTCCGAATGATTGGAACACGTCCTTGAGGAAATGGGGGAAATATGTCCCCTCACCACATGTAGTGCAGAGATTTATTTTCTAGCGAAACTGGCAGGTCTGCTCAAGTACATATTGTCATTTGGGAAATGTACCTCAGTCAAACACAAAGAAAACATAATTTTTTCTTTGAATGTTGAGTCTTTAGGGAGGAGTTCTTTTTTGAAATAACAGAGTGACATGGAATTTGGATTTTTAAAGCTTGCATATGTCCTCATTACCTGGGCACAGATTCATTTCTTGTGCATGATGTCCCAAGTCTCACAGCTTGAAGATGACTGTCAAAGAAGGAAAGGTCGCTGCAGCTGCAGGGCTGACAGGAGGGAAGCCAAAGTGCTTACACCAAAGTCTCTGCTTTATATCTTGCCATGCTTTATGCCTTTGCGTCTTGCCTCACCTGAGAGGTAGGTTCTTAGCATAATGGGCTTATCATTTTTATCATAAGTATTTTAATGACTTCAACAAACACAATTGTCTAAATCGCATTCTGACATCGAGCTATTCTTTCCTCTATTTTTCTGAACATCACTCTCATAGATTCTCCACCAAATTCACCAACTACATTACAACTTTTTCCGTTAGGAAACCAACAAACAAAACCCCTATCCAGCCTTACCTTATGGTTGCTGTGGTTATTCTCAGCCGTTGATGATGATTTTAATACCCACTGAAAAGCTCCAGCCTATGTCCTGTATAGGAAATGTGATGAATTGATTAATGAAATTCAGATGTGGCATTAATCATATCCCAAAATGGAAGTGGTGGGGGTGGACAAATCCCCCCTCCTTTATATGCTGTCATTTACTTTACACTTGTATTTACCCCAATGTGGTAGTAACCCACATTGCTTAAGACTATCATTTTGGAATTTACATTTTCATTCGGTCAGTCTGTACTGAACACTGGGCATTTATGATGTGTTGCTGAGTGTACAGAGATGAATGAGACACAGTCCTGGGCCCCAGAGTGCTTACAGCCTCTTGGGGGCTCAGAGGTCTGCAAAGGAATGGAGATCCTTGTGACCCAGCACAGAGAGTGCCCTAACTGCCTGTGGGGATGAAGCAGGCTTCAGCAAGGACTTCATGGCAGGTGGGTGAGAGGAGGAGGATGAAGACATTCCTGGAAGAAAAAAAAAAAAAAGTTGAATTCATACAGCAGTGAAAGACTCCCATTGTGGGGTAGAGGGCACCCTCGGCTGTGTTCCCCACTTTCCCAAGAAGATATTTCAGCCTGCGGTGCTATGCGAACATCCACTAAAATCTAGAGGTCCTCGATGCCTCTTCACAGAACTGTTGGATCTACCAAGTAGCTGTAAAATAACTTAAACGTTAGGGACTTCAATGAATTCAGAGAAAAATATAGTCAACACTATTGCTTTATTTCATTTTCGCCAACAGAAACAAGCTCTATTAGACTGTGAACACTTTTGTGTGTCTAGTATTTTCCCTGCTGGTTTTTCCTTCGGATATGTGTCTCTTCGTGGGGATGAACAAGCATACCAAAGAAAATCAAATGGAGCAGGGAGAAAAGTTATGCCTATTTATTATGGCAAATGCTGGCTTCTACAACATCTGAAAATTCATGAGGAAATATGTATCTTTAAAAATTCGACTTATCATTTGACATTCATCATGAGAGACTCTGATCTGGGTGGTAGAATAGAGTTGGTCAGGAATGTTTGTTTATTTTGCAAGTTGACCTTGAGCAAGTTATTTAAATAGTGTGTTTAAATGGGGTTTGTTCTGTAAATCACAGATGCTCTGTCCTTTACTTCCATTGATACTGGAAAGGTTGGATTTGGAAGTACACTCACACATACACACTTCATAGAGTGAAAAGTCTAAAAAAAGCAAATATGTCCTCTAAATGCTAATTAACTGTGATAAAAATGGAAAATCTTACATTTACTGGTATTGAATTATAATTACAAAGTGATTTAATAGATGGGACTATAACTTTAAATAAGTGACGAAGAAAATAATTTCCTAATTTTCACTAATTCCTAGAGTGATGGGATTATGAGTAGGCTTTTTTCCCCCCTTATCCGTTCCCCCAAAATTTGATAACGTATTTAAGTTAGGTTTATAATGAAAGTTTTCACTTATTTAAACATAAATTACAATTTGAAAGAAAGTAGTTTTATTGAAATTCAACTTAAATGTTTTAATACCTACTTAAGTGTTTATTTAATTCAACTAAAACGTTAATCGTTACCAAAGAAGCCCTAGGCAATGTCAATAAATGAACATGTAAAACTTAGAAGGACTCTGATTTCTGTGATGAGTGATACATCATTCCCATCTTCCTGTCGTGAAAAGTGCTCAAGTTGAAATCATCCTTTTATGTTTTCTCCCCCAGTCTAAACTAACAGGTCATAGGTCCCGTTTGCTTAGGGCTGCGTGACTCCTCTTTTCCCAACGTGATACCAGGATGAATACCTTTCTGCTGATGGAGAATTAATAGAACAACTAGGCAATTCAGTGGGACCAGAGCCCTTAAACAATCGTCTTTTTCAAAGAAAGTTGTATGTTTGAAATGGTTTACTTCCGATGGCAAAATGTGACTCTCCTGGAGGAATGACCTTATGACAATCATTGGAAGCCAATTGGGAGGCAGTGCAGTCAGGCTTCAGAGAGATCATGACCTTTTGAAGCTGCTTAAATCAGACTTGAAGTTGCTTAGAGGGCATCAGCAGATTTGATATTATTATTATTTTTTTTTTAACTTCACTACTTATCAGGCCAAAGATTCTTCTGTTGCCCAGGCTGGAGTGCAATGGTGCAATCTTGGCTGACTGCAACCTCTGCCTCCAGGGTTCAAGCAATTCTCCTGCCTCAGCCCCCTGAGTAGCTGGGACTATAGGCATGTGCTACCACACTGGGCTAATTTTTATAGTTTTTGTAGAGATGGGGTTTCACCATGTTGGCAGGCTGGTCTTGAACTCCTTACCTTGTGATCTGCCTGCCTCAGCCTCCCAAGGTGCTGGGATTACAGGCATGAGCCACAGTGCGCGGCCAAAGATTCTTAAAATATAAAATAGGGTGTGATTATTTTATTGGAAAAAGTCATATTTTATAAGTATCTTCAGTAAAAATCAATGTATATGAACACCATTTGGCAGTTCTATTTTGGTCACACAAATTGGTAACAGTCACCAGCATCACTGTGGCCCCTGAAAAGATCTCAGGATGCGTTTTTGTTTGTTTGTTTTTGACAAGGTCTCACTCTGTCGCTCAGGCTGGTGTGTGGTGGCATGATCTCAGCTCACTGTAACCTCCACTGCCTGAGTTCAAGTGATCTTCTCGCCTCAGCCTCCCTAGTAGCTAGGACTACAGGTATGTCCCACCACGCCCAGCTAATTTTTATATTTTTAGTAGAGATGGAGTTTCACCGTGTTTGGCAGGCTGGTTTCAAACTCCTGACCTCAGGTGATCTGCTGGCCTCAGCTTCCCAAAATGCTAGGATTACAGGCATGAGTCACTGTGTCTAGCCTGGATGGTTTTTATTAACCTGAACAATGGTGAAAAATAAAATAATCTTGCCCATAAATAAGGAAAGATCTCAACATCAACTAAAAAACAGATATTTATAAATGACTCTGGGATGTCGAATTCATTTACAGATTTTGCTGTGTTAAACCTTAGGCATTCATAAAGCTAAAAAAGTAAAGGGGATGACTTCACTTGAATCATGTGTAGTAGTTTGCCATTTAATTCAATAAAGAACAGGAAACATATTGATTGCAATAACAGTTACTGATGCTGCTCACCAGCCAGACACCACCAGAAACACAACTATAGGCACACTAAATTGGCCATACTACCCGGTGCAAGGGACAGGATGCACCCTATGTGAGCATCCTAATTTTTATCAAGGAGATAGGAAAAATGGGGCAAAGCTAAAGCTATAACTGGTGAAGAGGGAGCTGTTATTCATGCTAACAAAAGTGGTGGATGTCCAGTCACTTTGCTGGTTTAGACGTTACTTTAGTTTTGATCTTCACTCAGACATGATTACAGAGTGGTTTTGTCTTTGTTTTTCTCCATTACAGTGGAAGAATGACCTTGTATGATGCTGGTGTCCCGTGAAATTGCTTATATTCAATAGTAAAACATCATCCTGGCTCACAGCTAACAGTGGTCGGGAGCTGCTCCCATCTTTGTCACCATCCTTCACCTCATGCCTACTGTGTATCAGTCAGTGCTACCAGGCCTGCACACACATCGCTGACTGTTCAACACTTCCCTGCAAAGATAGGAGACATCCTTCTTCCCAGTGTACACATAAAACATCTACATCTCTGAGAAGTCTGGTAGCTTGCCTATGACCACACAGAAAAGAACTAAAGTTATTTATCACAAGAATAATTAGGTAAATAAGTAAATACACATGAAACAGAAAAAAGCTTTAAAGGGGCCGGGCGCGGTGGCTCAAGCCTGTAATCCCAGCACTTTGGGAGGCCGATATGGGCGGATCACGAGGTCAGGAGATCGAGACCATCCTGGCTAACACGGTGAAACCCCGTCTCTACTAAAAAATACAAAAAACTAGCCGGGTGAGGTGGCGGGCGCCTGTAGTCCCAGCTACTTGGGAGGCTGAGGCAGGAGAATGGCGTAAACCCGGGAGGCGGAGCTTGCAATGAGCTGAGATCCGGCCACTGTACTCCAGTCTGGGTGACAGAGCGAGACTCCGTCTCAAAAAAAAAAAAAAAAAAAGCTTTAAAGGAAGCAGAGACATAAATGGTTGAGGGGAACCAGAGAGACTTATGGAACTCGATCATTTGGGACTTAAGCAATGGAGAGGAATTCGTAAAGAAGTGTCATGGTTGGGTGGCATCAGGGAAGCGTTCCAGCTTCTATCTGGGTAAACACGTGAACAAAGACCCAGGGGCCTACAAGAGAAGGAACAGCAAACCTTTCATGGACATAAGGGAAGGCTTTATGTCATAGGTGATAGCTGAGCCAAGAGTCCAAAGTGTGGGGAACAGTTTCAAAGCTAAGAATCCATGGATTATGTTGGGGTGGGGGTTGGTTGGTAGAAGATAAAAAATGAACAATGAGAACTGAGAAAAGCTGTTGGGTATGACAGTCGGAAGAACGCTAGTGATTCCTGAGCTACCAATGTCAGGAGAATTATGAGGAAAGGGATTAAATCATAAAGGGTTAAATTTCAGTGAGAATGGGACAAGCAGAAACAGTGACCGTTTCACCCTTTTCAAGGAGTTGAGGGTTGAAGGCATGCAACAGAGGGGAGAGAAGCTTTGGAGTGTGGATACAGCACACATCAGATATGGAGTGGGTGGGTTTGTTTTCATTATTATGCATTTCTAGGAACAGAATATATAGCAACTGTTACATACCTAATGGTAGCAGTAAATATTTAACAATTAACATTTAACAAGCCTCTGGATGATTCTGATGCATACTAAACAAAGTTAGTGAACCTCTGTATGCCAGAAATAATAAGGCCTGGACCATAAAGTACTAGTGTTACAGTCAATTCATAAATCTGTCATTACATGAATAAAATTTCATGGTTGTAATTGCAACATTATAAGCATTGTGTGTGTGTGTGTGTGTGTGTGTGTGTGTGTAGAGTGAAGGAGGGAGATTTCATGCTAAAGGAAACCTTAGAGTTCATGTACTGCCAAGGTTCTCCGTGTTTAGCTTATATATGTTAAGGTTCTATAGAGGGGCAGAACTAATAGGATATATATATATATCTTAGGATATATATCTATATATCTATATCTATATATATCTTAGGCTATATATATATCTCTCTAGATTTTATTAAGGAGTATTGATTCACACAATCACAAGGTGAGGTCTGCAAGCAGAGGAGCAAGGAAGCCAGTCCAAGTCCCAAACTGAAGAACTTGGAGTCCAGTGTTTGAGGGCAGGAAGCATCCAGCATGGGAGAGAGAGTCCAGAATCTAAACCAGTCTAGTCTTTCCATGTTCTTCTGCCTGCTTTCATTCTGGCCACGCTGGCAGCTGATTAGATGGTGCCCACCCTGATTGAGGATGGTTCCATCTTTCCCAGTCCACTGACTCAAATGTTAATCTCCTTTGGCAACACCCTCTCAGACACACCCAGAGACAATACTTCGCATCCTTCAATCCAATCAAGTTGACAATCAACATTAACCATCACAATACATCAGAATCATCCAAAGACTTGTTAAGTGTTGCATGATACTGCATTCTCTGCACCTACCTTGTCTTTCCTACCCACTTTTCCAGCCATCGACACTCAGGTTGCTTTCAATTCTCAGCCACTGCACTGCAAAGAGCAACTGTGTGCACGTCCCTTATACACCTGTGTCAGAACTACTCTGAGATATGTAACTGGAGACATATTCACTAAGTAGTAGGGTATACAAATACCAAAAATTGTACTACATAACACAAGGGGTGCTGTCGAAGAGTTATAATAGTGTACACTCCCACCGGCAACACGTGAGTTCCTATATCCTCACATTTGTGCCAACACATGATACTATCCAACTTTATGATTTTGCCAGCTTTTTAAGCACAAAGTGATATATTTTTTATCTTTTTAAATAATATTGGGGGCATGTATACTTGTATATATACACACATATATATACTTGTATGTATACATACACACATATATTTGTACATATATATACTTATGTATTTATCTCACCTTGTGATATGGTTTGGCTGTGTCCTCACCCAAATCTCACCTTGAATTGTAATAATACCCCTGTGTCAAGGGCGGGGCCAGGTGGAGATAATTGAATCATGGGGCAATTTCCCCCATACTGTTCTTATGGTAGTGAATAAGTCTCACCAGATGTGATAGTTTTATAAATGGGAGTTCCCCTGCACAAGCTCTCTTGCCTGCTGCCATGTAAGATGTGCCTTTGCTTCTCCTTTGCCTTCTGCCATGATTGTGAGGCCTCCCCAACCATGTGGAACTGTGAGTCCATTAAATGGCTTTCCTTTATAAATTACCCATTCTCTGGTATGTTGCTATTAGCAGCATGAAAATAGACGAGTAACACTTTGTTAACTCTGTAGTCTTGGATAATTCACTTCTCCTTTCTGAGTTTCAGTTTTCTTATCAGTAAAATGAGGAAAAATTAAGTACCTCTGATAGAAAACCATGAAATGAGATGATGTGTGAAAAGTAATTCACATGAGCTCTGCAAAGCAATAAGCTACTAAAATAGTTATTTATTTGTTTTTATTCTGGGATTTGATTAAAAATATATTTCTCAAAAGGCAAATTTTTCTAAAGTACTTAGGGAACTGAATTATAAGAAAATTGTCAATTATTAGAATTCACTTTGGGGATAGTCTTATGAGATTTTTGGAACCCACAGGGAGAGATCAAGAATACCTGCATAGTTGATGATGTCCAGGTCAAGGGAATTTTGGTAAAGGAAAGAGACTAACAGTAGATTAAAAAAGAGTATTTTGCCTTTCCTTTTTTGTTTACAGTTTTTTGTGTATATGTATTATATCATTAAAAACTGATAATAGAAGTTAGAAATCTGTAATCTTATCACTTAACAAAAGCACTGCTGTATTAAAACTGATGCATCTTTTGTTATGCTTAACTTTGAATAATTTATAAGTATGCTGATCATATTAGTCATGTATCACACTTAACTAATGAAGAGAGCATGCTAATTTTTAAATAGTCTGCATAAGTCATTTTAATTGCTTCATAATATTCCATCAAGTACATGTTGCCAGGGTAATTATATTTTAGTGCTCTGGACTAGAAAGTAATTCAGTATCTATAAAAATGTAAAAGATTAATTATTAATACAAATTATTTTAATCAAATGGGTTTAGACATGTTAACATAACTTAGTGTATACTAATGTGCTTAATAAAGCTTATATTTGTACAGCTCCGTAGAGAGTAAACACTTTCAAGCAGCCTTGTGATCTGGACCATCTGGGTATTACTGTTATGTTACAGGTGAAGGTACCAATCAAGGCTAGGTGTTTAAGAATTTACCTTTAGATCTGACCTTTGTAAGAGCCAATACTGGGGTGCAATGTGATGTTTTGATACTTTATATACATTGTGGAATGATCAAACATATCCATCACCTCACATATATATTTTTTTGTGGTAAGAACATTTAAAATCCACTCATTTAGCAAATTTGAAAGATATAATCCATTGCATTCCATAAATATATACAATTACTTGTCAATTAAAAATAAAATTCTTGTAAATTTAAATTGGTTACAGATGCTGGATATTGGATGTCTGTCTGATGGATAGTTTGCACATATTTTCTTCCATTCTGTAAGTTGTCTGTTTATTCTATTGATTTTTTTTTTGCTGTGCAAAAGCTCTTAAGTTTAACTAGATCCCATTTGTCAATATTTGATTTTGTCGTGATTGCTTTCAGTGTCTTTGTCATGAAATCTTTGCCCATTCCTATGTCCAGGATGGTGTTACCTAGGTTGTCTTCAAGGGCTTTTATAGTTTTGGATTTTACATTTAAATATTTAATGCACATTAAGTTAACTTTTGTGTATGGTGTAAGGAAGGGGTCCAGTTTCAGTTTTCTACTTATGGCTAGCCAGCTATCTCAGCACCATTTATTGAATAAGGAGTCCTTTCCACTTTGCTTGTTTTTGTAAGCTTTGTCAAAGATCAGGTGGTTGTAGGTATGCAGTCTTATTTCTGGATATTCTATTCTGTTCCGCTGGTCTATGTGTCTGTTTTGTACCAGTACCATGCTGTTTTGGTTACTATAGCACTGTAGTAAAGTTTGAAGTTGGGTAACATGATGTCTCCAGCTTTGTTCCTTTGGATTAGGATTGCCTTGGCTATTTGGGCTCTTTTTTGGTTCCATATGAATCTTAAAATAGTTTTTTCTACTTCTGTGAAGAATGTCATTGGTAGTTTGATAACAACAGTATTGAATCTGTACATTGTTTTGGGCAGTATGGCCATTTTAATGATATTGAGTCTTCTTATCTATGAGCATGGAATGTTCTTCCGTTTGTGCATGTCATTTCTGATTTCTTTGAGCAGTGTTTTGTTATTCTCGTTGTAGAGATCTTTTGCTTCCCTGGTTAGTATTCCTAGGTATTTTGTTCTTTTTGAGGTAATTGCAAATGGGATTGCATTTCTGATTTGGCTCTTGACTTGGTTCTTGGCTGTTATTGGTGTATAGGAATGATGGTGATTTTTGGACATTGATTTTGTATCATAAGACTTTGCTGAAGTTGTTTACCAGCTGAAGGAGCTTTTGGGCTGAGATGATGGGAGTTTCTAAATACAGAATCATGTCATCTGCAAACAGGGATAGTTTGACTTCCTCTCTTCCTATTTGGATGCCTTTTATTTCCTTCTCTTGCCTGACTGCTCTGGCAAATTTCTGATATTATGTTGAACAGAAGTGGTGAGAGAGGGCATCCTTGTCTTGTGCTGGTTTTCAAGGGGAATGCTTCCAGCTTTGGCCCATTCACTGTAATGTTGTCTGTGTATTCGTCATAGAGGGCTCTTATTTTGAAGTATGTTCCTTCAATACCTAGTTTTTTGAGGATTTTTTAACATGAAAGGATGTTGAATTTTATTAAAAGCCTTTTCCGCATCTACTGAGATAATCATGTGATTTTTGTCTTTAGTTCTGTTTATGTGATGAATCACATTTATTGATTTGCATATGTTGAACCAACCTTGCATCCCAGAGATGAAGCCTACTTGATTGTAATGGATTCACTTTTTGAAGTGCTTCTGGATTCAACTTGCAAGTATTTTGTTGAGGATTTTTGCATCAACGTTCATGAAAAATCCTAAAGTTTTCTATTTTTGTTGTATCTCTGCCAGGTTTTGGTATCAGGATGATGTTGACCTCATAGAATGGGTTGAGGAGAAGTCCTTCCTCCTCAGTTTTTTGGAATAATTTCAGTAGGAATGGTACCAGCTCTTCTTTGTACATCTGGTAGAATTTAGCTATGAATCCATGTGGGCCTTTTTGGTTGGTAGGCTATTTATTACTGATTCAATTCTGGAGCTCATTATTGCTCTGTTCAGGGAATCAATTTCTTCCTGGTTTAGTCTTGTGAGGCTGTATATGTCCAGGAATTTAGCCATCTCAGGTTTTCTAGTTTGTGTACACAGAGGTTATATTCATTCAACCACAAAAACACATGCATGCAAATTGTTTATTGCAGCCCTAGTCACAGTAGCGGAGACAAGGAATCAACATACATGCCCATCAATGACAGACTGGATAAAGAAAATATGGCACATATACATCACAGAATACTATGTAGCCATAAGAAAAGAATGAGATCATGTCTTTTTTTTGGGAACATGGATGGAGCTGGAGGCCATTATCATTAGCAAACTAATGCAGGAACAGAAAACCAAATACCTTATGTTCTTACTTATAAGTGGGAGCTAAATGATGAGTCATAAACACAAGGAAGGGAACAACAGACACTGGGGCTTACCTGAGAGTGGAGGGTGGGAGGATGGAGAGGAGTAGAAAAATTAACTGTTGGGTACCAGGCTTAATATGTAGGTGACAAAATAATCTGTACAACATGAGTTTATATAACAAACCTACACATGCACCCTTGAATTTAAAAGTTTAAAAAAATTCAACAAAGTAAATTTTGTATAATAATTTGACATGAAATTAAAAAGGTAAATGTAAATGCACAAAGAAAAAAACTAAAATCTAAAAAATTAAAAAATAAAACAAAAGATGTAACAATAACAAAAAGCATATTGGGATCACCAAGAGTAGCTTCAGAATATATACTTCCCCTGAAGATAAATATAAATAATAAATCCCAGTTTACTCTAGTTTGGTGACCTCTTAAAGAGAAGAATAAAGCAATGCTATCGCGCGCGCACACACACACACACACACACACACACACACACAAAGGAGCCAATACTGGGACTTCTTTCTCCTCTGAACTTTCTTAATACAACATCATTCTAGTTCTTAAGTTAAACAACTTAAAGTAGGGCTCACCAAGGGTCTGAATTAGAATCTCTCAGCATATGTGAGTGTTTTGAAAACTTGATAAATTGCTCTTAAGTTTCTTAATACATATAGAGTCTTTATATAAGATTCTGTAAACAACTTTGTGAGCATGTGATGAATAATACGTGAAATTGCTTATAAAATTATTAGACATAGAAAGTAAATATTTAATACAAAAATTGTAAATTACTTTATCTAAATAGTCGTATTTTGAGATCTCCACAATTTAGATAATGACTTTCTGCTAATGAATTTAATAGTGACCACAGTTAAAAATAATGTACTGTATATTTCAAAATTGCTAAAATAATATTTTTTTGCTATGAAAATATTAAAAATATTAGGTGATAGCTGTATTCATTAGCTTGATTAACTCTTTCTACAATGTATGCAAAAATCAAAACATCACATTGTACCCCACAAATAGGCACAATTATTTGTTGTAAACTTAAAATAGATAAATTCAAAAAATAACCTATGACAAATGTATGATAAATGCATGCATTTAAAATGAGGACAATCATTTAATTTCTTGAACTCAGAATAGAAAATGACACAGAATTAAGATTGCTGTAATGTAATTTTTAAAGAGTTTCTTATTGATAGACTTGTTTTCAGTATGACAGTATAAACACTGAACCCTTACTATGAAACATAACATTAGGTTACATTATTCTAGAGACCATCTTAAAACCATGCAAGTGTTGTAATTGTTCTTTCCCTGTAGCTGTTTAGATCTGACGCTATAATTGCTAAGTAAAATAAAACAGGGAATTGCAACTTTCCAAATCATCAATTTCTAAATAAATTTTGGTTGACTCTTGAATAACACAGGGAGGAGGGGAAACCCATGCAATGAAAAATTCATGTATAACCTTTGACACCGCAAAAAGGTAACTGCTAATAGCTTACTGTTGACTGGAAGCCTTACTGATAACATAAACCGTCTATTAACATGCATTTTGTATATTATATGAGTTATATACTGTATTCTTACAACAAAGTAAGCTAGAGAAAACAAAATTGTAAGAAAATCATAAGGATGAGAAAAAATATCTACCTTTCATTAACTGGAAGTGAATCATCGAATCTTCATTGTCATTGTCTTCATATTGAGTAGGCTGAGGAGGAGGAGGGAGAGGAGGGATTGGTCTTGCTGTTCACAGGTGGCAGAGGCAGAAGAAAACCTGCATATAAGTGGACCCTCAGAGTTCAAAACCATGAGGTTCAGGGGTCAACTGTATTTTATAAACATATGCATAGCATATAAATTGTCTCCAATTTTGTTTTTACATAGCCAAAGAATATGACTTACAGGAACTGATAATTTTATGAAACATAGTCAATCTCAACTACTAAATGAAATATGTTTTTGTGCTGCATTAGAAGCCATTAAGTTGGGCTGGGTGCAGTGGCTCACGCTTATAATCCACCACTTTGGGAGGCAGAAGCAGGCAGATCGCTTGAGCTCAGGAGTTTGAGACCATCCTGAGCAACGTGGTGAAACTCTGTCTCTACAAAAAAAACACAAACAAACAAACAAACAAAAATTGGCCGGGTGTGGTGGCTCATACCTGTAGTCCTAGCTACTGTTAGTGCTATTTTACAAAGGCATGTGCCCACTTTGTGTCTCTGTGTCACATTTTGGTAATTCTTGCAATATTTTGAGCTTTTAAATTATTATTATATGTTATGGTGATCTGTGATCAGTGATGTTTGACGTTACTACTGTAATATCACGCTACAGACCATGTTCATATTCAGCAGCAAACTTAATGGAGAAATGTGTGTTGTCTGATTGCTCCACCAACTGGCTGTTCCCCCTTGTCTCTCTCTCTCCTTGGACCTCCCTATTTCCTGAGAGACAACAATGTTGAAATTAGACCAGTTAATAACTTTACAATAGCCTCTAACTATTCTAGTGAAAGGAAGAGTCATGTGTCTTTCATTTTAAGTCAAAAACTAGAAATGACTAAGCTTAGAAAGACATTGTCCACCAAGATAAGCAGAAAGCTAGGCTTCTTGCAGCAAACATTTAGCCAAGTTGTGAATGCAAAGAAAAAGTTTGTGAAGAGAATAAAAAGTGCTACTTCAGTGAACACATGAATGATAAGAAAGTGAAATAACCCTATTGTTGATATGAAGACAGTTTTAGTGGTCTGGATAGAAGATCAAATCAGCCATTACATTCCCTTAAGCCAAAGCCTGAACAAGGCCCTAAGCTCTCTTCAATTCTGCGAAGACTGAGAGAGGTGAGGAAGCTGTAGCAGAAAGCTGGAAGCTAGCAGAGGTTGGTCCATGAGGTTTGAGGAAAGAAGCTATCTCCATAACATAGAAGTACAAGGTGAAGCAGCAAATCCTTAGGAAGAAGCTACAGTAAGTTATCCAGAAGATGTAGCTAAGATCATAGGTGAAGGTGGCTACACTAAAGAGATTTTCAGCA
Organism: Chlorocebus sabaeus; assembly: GCF_047675955.1. Classification (NCBI taxonomy): domain Eukaryota; kingdom Metazoa; phylum Chordata; class Mammalia; order Primates; family Cercopithecidae; genus Chlorocebus; species Chlorocebus sabaeus. The sequence continues at coordinate 73,009,499 of NC_132908.1, forward strand.
TAGATGAAACAGCCTTCTATCGGAAGAAGATGCGATCTAGAACTTTCATAGCTAGAGGGGAAGTCAATGCCTGACTTCAAAGGACAGGATGACTCTTGTCAGAGACTAATGCAGTTGGTGACTTTAAGTTGAAGACAGTGCTCATTTGCCATTCTGAAAATGCTAGGACATGTAAGAATTATGCTAAATTCTTTTCTGTAAAGCACAGGCAGATGACAGCACATCTGTTTACAGCATGGTTTACTGAATATTTGAAACCCACTATTGAAGCCTACTGGGCTCAAATAGTCTGCCCGCCTTGGCCTCCCAAAGTGCTGGGATTACAGGCAAGAGCCATTGTGTCTAGCCCTTATTTTTAAAGAAATACATTTTGTAAGGCTGTAGCTCCTGTTGATACTAATTCCTCCAGTGAATCTGGGCAAAGTAAATTTAAAACCTTCTGGAAAGGAGTCACCATCCTAGATGCTATTAAGAACATTTGTAACTCATGGGAGAAGGTAAAAATATCAGCATTAATGGGCATTTGGAAGAAGTTGATTCCAACCCTTAGGGATGACTTTGAGGGGTTCAAGACTTCAGTGGAGGAAGGAACCGCAGATGTGGTAAAAATAGCAAGAGAACTAGCATTAGAATTGGAGCCTGAAGATGTGACTGAATTGCTACAATCTTATAATAAAACATTAATGGATGAGGAGTTCCTTCTTATGAGTGAGAGAAGAAAGTGGTTTCTTGAGATGGAATCTATTCCTGGTGAAGATGCTATGAACATAGTTGAAATGACAGCAAAGGATTTAGAATATTACATAAACTTAGTTGATAAAGCAGTGACAGAGTTTGAGAGGATTGACTTTAATTTTCAAGTTTGGCTGTGGGTGAAATATCAAATGGCATCACATGCTACAGAGAAATCTTTCATGAAAGGAAGAGTCAGTCAATGCGGCAAACTTCATTGTTATCTTATTTTTAAAAATTCACCCCACAGTCACCCTAACCTTCGGCAACCACCACCCTGATCATCAATATCGAGGCAAGAACCTCCACCAGGAAAAAATTGATAATTTACTGAAGACTCAGATTATCATTAGTATTTTTTTTAGCAATCATGTGTTTTAAAATTAAGGCATATACATTTTTAAGGCATATAGCTATTATACACTTACTAAAATATAAAGATACTATTTATATGCACTAGGAAACAAAAAACTTGATGTGATGAAATGTATTGCAAAATCTTCACTTTATTTTGGTAGTCTGGAACCGAATCCACAGTACCTCTGAGGTGTCTGTACTTATGATAAGTAAAGAAATGTTATAAAGGAATATATTAGCTTGTAAATTACTAAGCTTCTTACATATAACTAATTTAATTGAGCTATTAATTAACAATTAACAGTTGTTAATCTATTACTTAACAATGAACAATTGTTAATCTATTACTTAACAAATTAACAACCACCACCCACATTGACTAGATACACGCAAGTAAACAGAGTAGGAAAACAAACCCTCTTGTACCCATTCCGAGGCCCCAACCATCAACCCCATGGCCATTTCTCATTTCTCCCCTGTGCAACTCTTTCATATGTTGCCCATTCTCCGTATTATTTTGAATCAAATTTCAAACCTCCTAGCTTTATATCCTTAAATATTTGTGTGCAAATTCCTGAAAGGTGAGAGCTTTTCTTAAAATAGAACCTAAAGAAATGAACAGTAATTGATTTGCACCATCAAGTACTCAGTTGTTTTTCAAATTTGCAGTAGTTAACTGGAAAACGGCATTTTATTATTACTGTTTTTTTTTTTAAGACGTCAACTTTCCAAATACCTCAATATCATACAAAAGAGAATTTCGTACTAAGGACGGTTGATTTCAGAGTATGTTCTCTGAACATGTTCTCTGTGTAGTTTTACCTCATCTACTATCTGCCACTCAATCAAGATTTGAGTCCCTGAGGAATTGCTGAAGGTACATATATTCAGAGAGGATGCTTATTCCTATTCTTCCAGAGCCATGGTTTTCAAACCTATAGGAACAAAGCCAGAATGTGTCATTATGTCTGTTTTTCTTTTCTTCATTACTATACATTTTGTGGCCTAAGATTTTGTGACTGTTCTGGAAGAATTCAAAGGAAAATTTGAATGTATGGCACAATAGACTTTACACTACATGTGGCATTAAGATAAATATCATTTAAATGTAAAATAAGCCCCAATACTGTGTCATTGGAATACTAAATAATTCCCCTCAGATACATTTATTTTAATTTTTTTTAAATCTTTAGAGAGCAGCCAGGCATTTTATCTGGTTCCTTACAGAAACACTTATGGTTATTCTATATATTATGAATAATGTAGTTTCTTAAAATAAGAAGAGTTTAAAGTACTTATACAGCATCATTAAAATCACATGCAATATGTTTTATAAACTGACTTGAGAGGATGCATACAAATATCTATTAAAGTTATGTATGCACCTTTAAAATAATTTGAAAATGTTAATCAACCAATCTAAATTGCATTGAAACAGAAACAATATGGATATTTAGGAACTTCTGGTTGCTACATGGTGCTATAATTGCACTGGCTGAAGTATAATTTCCAAAAATTATATGCAAAGGCAAACTAGTTAAAAAGGAAATAAAACTGCATTAAAGAAATTAAAACTGTTTTTGTTAAAGTGACTTTCCCAGGAAGCATTTTATTGGTATCTTTTGTCTTGAGGTTAAAAATATTGTCTACTACATTTAAATAATTATTTGGTTTTATTTCCCAAATGGAATTGTCACTTTGATCAAAGTATATATAGAGGCGTTGCTATTTCTCCTTTTATTCTCCAGCGGGGTGACTTGGATGTTAAACTCAAGTAATGAGATTCAGAGTCAGACTAATAAACTGCCTGTAACACTGTACCATCTGTGAAGACTTAATCACTACACAACACAACAGTCACAACTGCGTGTTATTGAGGCTTGTTACGAAGTAGGCAGATGTTAATCTCTTCATCTTACTGAATTTGGATATCAGACTTTGGAAGTAAGTATTCTTATCTCCAATTTATAGATAAAGAAACTGAGGTTTAGGAATCTGATTCAAGATTTTCCAGCTGTTAAGTGATGGATCCCCATCTTTTAAGAGCCAGGATTGTCTTGTTTATTTGGTTGGTTTTTTTTTTCCAGGTCATACTAAGGTCTCCAGTACAAAGGTTTGGATGAGCATACTGAATTTCTCTTTATGGAAAGGGCTTGAAGGCAGTATTAATATTTCACTTGTTGCTGGAATAATGATTGTTGATGCATGAAAAAAAAGTTGTCTACAAAGGTTAAGAAGATATTTTGTTGAACATGAAATAAATGAGATTTTGTCATCTGTGTTGAGTAGAAGAAATATTTCCCAAATTTCAGACATCCTAGCATTAAAAATGGAGAACATGTATTAAAGCCTTCAAGCTTTCTCTGTTCTTATTCCATTTATCTATATCAAGATACCCATGGGTACGTGAGCCATTTACTGGTTTGTTTTGTAGTTTTGTTACATCTGGCAGTGTTTCAAAAGGTAATGCAAGTGGGCAGGTGTTATTATTGATTGAAATAAACAATTTGCACCAGTCTAAAACAGTGCTCGCTGCAAGTATTTATTCACTCTCTGCTCCCAAATGACAGATGAGTTTGTCTTTGTGAAGAATCAGTTAAGCCCTGATTACATTATTACTAAATAAAGTACTCTCTGCTTTGACTTTCTATGTAATGAAACTCTAATTGTGTGACTAAATTGTACAGAATCCGAAGGTGAAACAACCCAAAATAACACAGCATCGTATATTTCTCTGTGTCCCAAAAACATTTGGTAAAATTTAAAGTTGGCGCCAACTTAAAAAATAATACTATAGAGATCATTAATTTTTGTATTCGCTAAATCTTAATATTACAATTAGGCATGTCTCAGAGGCTACCCAGTTTCTCCCAGTGTCTAGCTTCTACGAAAGTGTAGGTTAAGATCTACATAAAGATACAGGGTTCCTCAGCTAAATAAGGTATATAGCGTCTAATGTACATCACAATATACATTACAATATGAAGTATACATTAATGTACATTCATACGTACACTAATAGCATTATTAATATACATTAATATGTGGCTTCAGAGGCTGTAATGAGGGTCATCAACTCTGAACTCTAAGAAATAGTAAGGGCCAATTGAACCCTATCCAAATTTTTTAAACATTCCAATTTTTCAAATTAAGTATAATAAACATGATATTTATTTTAATCTGCTTAGAAATGTTGATTGATTTAGAGTCTCTTTCTAAGGGACATATTTAAGTTTCCATTTGGGAAAACAATTAGCAATTTATTTAATAAATGACATTTTGAAGCAGTCTGAAGGCTAATCATTAGAATGGCTATATAAATACATTAATAGATATACAGGTAAATGAGGAATAATTTACTTTAAATTTTATAGTGTTTCTAATGGGGAATTCAGTAGTTTTCTTTCAGCACTGAACAACAGTGATTTGGATGGTAATAGTCATAAGAATGCCATTATTCTTAGTAATATTAATGGTAAAATGAGAGATGCTAATCGAGCTCTTTATGGTATAATGCATGATATTTTTTGTGATATCTAAAATCTGAAGTTGAAAGGTATTTCTCATAGTGTTCTTAATGATCTATAAAAAAGCACAAAAGTGAAAAATAGAATTTTAATGAGGTATTCTTCAAAAATCTTTTTGCTTTTGTATAAATACACGCAAAATTTAAATCTTGATTGTCTTCACTGAACTATTTTTTAAAGTGCCAAGAATCTATTTCTTTTTCATAGTTAGCATGCTTATTTTCATGTAACTTTTTATGATGAAAGACCATACACATCCAGAAAAAGACAAAAAGCATAAATGCATATACGACTCATTGGACTACAAAAAGTGAAAATGCTATATAAATATTACCTAGGCCAAGCGTATTATTGTAACCTTCATGCCCTTACTGTTGACTACTACCTCCCTCTTCCCACCAAATAATCATGATCATGAATTCTATTGCCATAGATTAGTTTTGCCTATTTTGAATTATATACAGAAGAAATCATACTATATGAACTTTTAAACGTCTGGCTCCTTGGGTTAACATTATGCTTATGAAAAGAACCCATGTTGTGTTTACATAGGTATAACTGATTTATTTTCATATAATGAAATGTCCTACAGTAATTAAAATAAATAAAAGTATAATTAAACAATACAATTAAAAAATATAATTTAAAAATATACCAGTATTTTAAAATCCATTCTATAATTGGACATGTGAATTATACTTTGGGGCAATTACGAATAATGCTTCAAAAATATTCACGTACATACATATCTTTTGCTAGCTGAAAAACTGATTTTGCGTTGGGTACATCATTCTTCAGAGTGGAATTGTCAACTCATAAAAATCTATATATTTAATTTTAGTAGAAAATGAAAAATAATTTTAATGGAAATCATACCAATTTATATTCTCAACAGCAGTGTATTAAAATTCCATTTGTTCCACATTCTTGAAAGCACTTGGTATTAACTTTCTTTTGTTTTAGATTTTTATTGTTTCCCTCATTTTTAGCCATTCTAGTTGGTGTGCCTAACTCTCACGCTTTGCTTCTAAGTGGCATTGTCCAATGTCTAATAAGATTAGCAACTATTTCATAGATTTGTTAGGCATTTAAATATTTTTTTCTTTTTTTTTTTCTCATTGCTTTGTAGTTCGCTGTGTATTCTGGATACTAATATACTGAAAAATAGGTTCTATCATTCTGCGGTTTCTTTCTATTACAGCATTTTTAGATGAACAAAGTTCTTAATGTATTCTGACATCAGTTTCATTTCATGGTTAAGAAAATTGTTGAACTGCTTAAAATGATGAAAATTTTCAGCTATGTTATCTTCCTATGACATTACTGTTTTGCCTTTCACATTTATATCTACAGTCTTCCTGGAATCCACTTCTGCGTATGGTTTGAGGTAGTGATCAGTCCTTCTTTAAAAATTTCTATCTTTTTAATTTTTTTTATGGGTACATGAAATGTTTTGATACAGGCATGCAGTGTGAAATAAGCACATCATGGCGAATGGGGTATCCGTTCCCTCGCATTTATCCTTAGAGTTACAAATAATCCAATTATGCTTTTTGTTATTTTAAAATGTACAGTTATTATTGACTATAGTCACCCTGTTGTGCTATCAAATAACAGGTCTTAGTCATTCTTTCTATTTGTTTGTACCCGTTAACCATCCCCACCTCCCGCCAAGCCCCCCACTCCACTTCTCAGCCTCTAGTAACCATCCGTCTGCTCTCCATGTCCTTGAGCTCAACTCTTTTGATTTTTAGGTTTTTCTTTTTAAACTGTTTTCCAGTGTGGATATCCAAGTTATACAGCACCATGTATGTGAAAGAATTATTTTTCTCCCCACTGCTCTGCATGGCAAACATTGTTAATAGTCCACTCTCCATATGTGCTGAATCTTGTTTCTGAATTCTCTGTTCTGTTGCAATGATCTATTTGAGGCACCTGTCAATATGACATTCTCTTATTTTTTTATATCATTATAAGACTTAATATTCAGTTAAAAAAAAAAAAGCAAAATGCTCTTTTTCTTCAGGAGTATCTTGGTGATTTCCATTTTGTTACATTTCCACATAAAATTTGTAACTATCTCGTAATTTGTGCACACACACAAACATTGGCTTGAATTTGATAGAATCTATATATTAATTTAGGAGTATTGACATCTTTTCAAAATTGTGTTTTCTACTGTAAGCCTTTTAAATTTTTTCTCAATAATGTTTTATAATTTTTAATGTAAAGGCATTACATATATTTTATTAGTTTTTTTACAGGTAAATAATATAGTTGATACTAATGTAAACGTCTTTCAAAAATTTTACTTTCTGTTGTTTTTGTATAAATGTTTAATTCATTTTTACATATAGACTTTTATCTAACACTCTTGCTAAACTAACTCTATAGATTTTTCAAATTTCCTACATATGCAATCATACACCTATAAATAAAGGCAGTTTTATTTCTTCCTCTCCAATCCTACTACCTGTTAAATATTTTTCTTGCTTTATTACACTAACTAGAAGTTCATTACATGTTCAGTGAAAGGGTCTATACAGAACATACTTGTCACATTCTCAAACTCAAAGCAGCTCTCAGCATTTCCTATAATGTGTGATACTTGCTGTATGATTTTTATAGATACTGTTTGCAGAGTTAGAAATTGCCTACTGGGCTAAGAATTTTAATCATCTGTGAATATTAAATTTTATTAAATGCTTTTTCCGTATTTGTTGAGAAAACCATATGTTATTTAATGTGATAAATTACATTGAATGACTTTTAAATGTTTAACAATTCTTCCATTCCTGGAATTAACTCGATTGAGACATGATTTATTATTTTTTCTATAGTTTTATATTGTAGAATCATTTTAAAACTATTTTTAAGGAGTTTTGGATACACATTCATGAGTAAGATTGACTTTTATTTTCCTTCTTGCAAGTTCCTTGTCAAATTTTAATATCAAGGTTATGCTGGCCTCACAAAACAAGCTGAGAAGCATTCTCTGTTTTTCTGCTCTTTGAAGGTATTTGTTTAATATTAGTGTGATTTTCATCCTTAAATGTTTAGAAGAATTCACTAGGAAAGACATTGAGGACTGCAGTTTTCTGTGTGAATATGTTTGCAATTATGCATTTAATCTGACAGACGTAGGCTGTTCAGGTTTTCCTATTCTCATCTGTTTTGGTAAGTGGCGATTGGTTTGAAAAATCATAAGATGCTCTTTTGCATTACTGATATTGTTTATTCATGTCTCCTATTTTTTTTCTTTCCTGGATCAGTCCTAACTAGGGTTTTGTTAACTTAAACATTCTTTTCAAAAACCAACTTATGTTTTCTTCCCCCAATTTTGGTAATTATTCATATGTATTTTAATCGTGAGGAATAATACCTCTTGTAGAAAGAAGAATATACAGACATCAAAATGGAAAATAATTACAATAGTCTGAATTTCCAGGATTCAGGATAAACACAATTCCCCCAAATTTTGTGTATATTCTTTCAGATTTATAACACAAATGTATTTATGAAGTGTGTTTTCTAAGCACACACAGATGAAATACAGAATTATATGGTAATGCTATTTGATACATATGACCACCGTTTCCTCATTTGTACATCTTCTTGCTACTTCCCTGCTTAGATTATTTTAAAACATATCTAATATTGCATGACTTTCTTCAAATATTCTACAAAATATAGTTATAATCAATAAGGAGTTTGTTTTTAAATAGAACTTAAATCAAATGAACATATCTGACACAATTTATAAGTTCTGTAATATAAAATAATCATGGGCTATTGGACTTTTGCTTGTAGTGTAAAAATATCTTTTTAAAATTTATTATTTGAATTAGAATTCAAAGTCTAATAATACATTGAGTTAATACATGTTTTATAGTATAATACTATTTATTACCTTTAAAATCAATTTTATTGAGAAAGTATTTAGTTGCCATAAAATGCACCCAAATAAAGTGCAGAAATTGATGGGTTCTGATAAATGTAAACACCTGTTTAATTAACCCCAGAAAGAGGAATCAGAATGTATCCATCAGCCAACAAAGTTCCTTCATGCTCGTTGCATTACTGATGCAAGGAGCAGTCAACCCTCATCACATCCTGACCCTGGAAATAATCAGCTTTCTGTCACTATAGAGTGTTTTTACTATTCTAGAATTTTATATAAATGAAATCATCCAGTGTTCACTTTTATTTCTGGCATTTTTCATTCTGCAAAATATTTTTTAAATTGTTTTGTGGTCTTGAGTACATCATCAGTTTATGTCTTTTATTATTGAGTAATTTCCCATTGTATAGATATACTGTTTTTTTTTTTAACTCTGCCTTATTTTTGTCAGTTATTCATTTTTTAAAATTCTTCTTCATTTGTGGCTTTAATTTGCTGTATTTTTTCCCCCTAATGTCTTAACTTCTATCCTTAACTCATTTATATTCTGCCTTTCTTCTTTTGATATCCATGAGCTCAATATTGGTGACTTGGTTTTCATTTGTGATATTGATAATTTGGGTCTTTTCTTTCCCTTTTTTACCCCATAGATAGCAAACTAGAGGTTTATCAATGCTAGCAAACTTTTGAAAGAACCACCTTTTGGTTTGTTGATTTTCTCGAATATTTTCCTGTTTTAAATTTTATTAATTTTTGCTCTGATTTTTAAAATTTCTTTCCTTCTGCATTTTTTAGACTTCAATTCCAAATTCTCTAATAACCTAAGATGGAAACTTGGGTTATTTATTTAGATCTTTGTTTTCTAATATGTGCATTTAATGCTACAATTTTTCCTCAAACCCTGCTTTTGCTGTATGCTGCATATTTTGATGTTATATTTTCATTTTCATATAGATTTAAAAATTCTAGATGATTTCACATGAAAGTTCTGTTTTTAACTTGAATTTTTTTCAGATGTTCAGGAACTTTCTAGTTATTTTTCTGTTATTGATTTATAGTTTAATTCCTTTATGGCCTGAGAGCATACATTGTATGATTTCTATTTTTATAAATTTGCAAGAGTATGTCTTATGACCCAGAATGCATGGTGAATGTTCCATGTGAGCTTAAGAAGAGTGTGTCTGCTGTTGTTGGGTGAAATGTCCTCAAAATGTTAATTAAATCTAGTTGAATAATAGTGATGTTTGGGTCTTCTGTATTCTTAGTGTTTTCCTGCTTCCTTGATACATCAATTATTCCAACTATAATAATGGACTTCTCTGTTTTTAACTTGCCATTCTATCAGTATTTGCCTCATGCGACAACTCTGTTGGTAATTGCCTACATAGTTAGGATTATTTCGCCATCTTGGAAAATGGATCACTTTCGCTTTAGGAAATGTTTTTTGATGGCGCGCACCTGTAGTCCAAGCTACTTGGGAGGCTGAGGTGGCATTGTTTGATCCCAGGATGTCATCTTCCTTGTTCTGCAGGCTTCTTTGTCTGAAATTAATGTAGCTCCTTCAGCTTTTATTTTTTTTATTAGTGTTAACCTGTGATATATCTTTCTTCATCCATTTTCTTTTAATGTGTGTTAGTCTATATTTAATGTGGATAGCTGGGCCTGCTCTTCTATATACTCTGACAGTCTCTTTAATTGGTATATTTAGATTGCTCTCTTTTCAAGTGGTTATTGATATATTTGAATTAATACCTATCATACTTTTAACTGTTTTCTATTTGTTGCATTTGTTCTTTTTATTTTGCCCCCGTTTTAAGTTCCTTATCTGATTTTAATTGAAAATTTTGTATGATTCTATTTTATCTCCTCTTTTACAATATCAATTATACTTTAAAAAATTGTCAGTGGCTGCATTAAACTAAACCAAAGTCCATTTTCAAATATTAACAATACTATTCTACTTATTATATAGTGCAAGTCCCTTATAACAGAGTATTCCTAACTTCTCCCTTACATACCTGACAACATTAATTTGTAATTTAAGTGAATGTAATATTAATTTGCAATAAAAATAAATTCATTTAATTTATCAATGTGCTATAAGCATCCAATTCATGATTATTATTATTTTAAACGTTTATCTTTTAACTAAGGATTAAATTAACTAAGAATAAGAAAAATAAATGATCTTACTTTATCTTCTTTTATTTCTTCTTTAATGTTCTTCCTTTCTCAATGTAGATCCAGATTTCTGAGCTTTATAACTTTCCTTTTGTCTGAAGAACTTCTTCAAACATTTCTTATAGGGAAGGAATGCTCTCAGTGCATTCCCTCGGTTTTTGTTTATCTGAGAGTCTTTATTTCTCCTTCACTTTGGAAGGATAATTTCTCTAGATACAGAGTTCTAGTTTTATTTTTATGTCTTTCAATGCTTTACATATTTCACTCTGCTGTTTGCTTGCTTGCATGTTTTCTGGTGAAAAGTCCAATATAATTTTTATATTTCTTTATCAGTAATATAGCTACATTTCAATGCCCTCTGCTTCTTCCAAAATTTTGTTTTTGTCTTTGGTTTACTGTAATTTGAATCTGATAAGACTCAGTACAGTTTTTACTTTGGTTTTTAACCTTCACTTTTATTCTCTGAGCTTCCTGGATCTATAGTTCAGTGTCTGTCATTAATATTGAAAAGTTATTGGCCATTATTACTTCAAATATTTCTTTGACCTATTATTTTTTCCTTCTGGTATTCCACTTATGCATACGTTACAACTTTTGTAATTACCCACAATTCTTGATACTATCTTCTGCTTTTTTTTTCTTTTTCTATTACAGCTTTTTCTTCTTTTTATTTTTCTATTACAGCTTGATAAATTTGTATCTTTTCTTTTCTTCTGATCTTTCGTTGGTTGTATTGAATCTGTTGAAGAGCCCATCTAAGGAAGGCATTTTTCATTTCTGTTCCAGCATTTTTAATTTGTAACATTTCTCTTTGATTCTTTCGCAGAGTTTTCATCTCTCTGATTACATTACCCATCTGTTTTTGTGCATTGTGCACTTTTTCCATCAGACCCCTTAGCATATTAATCGTAGTTGTTTTAAGCCCTTGTCTGATTTTCAACATCTGTGGCATGTGTGAGTCTTGTTCTGGTAATTGTTTTGTCTCTGCAGAGTGTGGAGGTGTTTTCTTACTTTTTGACATTCCTTGTAACTTTTTGTTGAAATCAAAATGTGCTATATCTGACAATAGAAACTACGACACATAGGTTGTTAGTATGAAGATTTACATTACTCTGGCTAAGAAATGGGTTATAGTTTAGGTGTGCTATAGGTGCTATAGGTACCAGATGCTTCCAGTTCATCTTATGCACTTGTTTCTGTTTCTCCTTTTGGCTTAAATTCTCTTCAGGTGCAGCCTTTGTTTTTAAAGTCTTTCAACTGTTATCTAGTATTATTGCACTGGACTACTGTTGTGTGGTGGTTTGATGTGTAAAAGGAGCAATGTTCTGTAATATTCCAACTCAATTTAAGTGTTTCAGTGGGTTGTTGTTTCAGAACTGTGACCTTCACAAGCATATCTCTGGTGGTATAGCTTTTTTCCCTCCTGCCAGCTACTTTCTTTCCTGTCTACTGGGTTTCCAATCTATTTCTATGAAGCTCTGACTCCTGTTTCCTTTTTTTCCTCAGGTAAGACAGGAAAGGTATGGAGGCTGAAATGGGAGAAGTACTGTCCCCCAATTGGGAGAGGTTCTGGCAAAGTCTTTTCTTCAGGACAATAGCCCTTTGTTGTTATGAAGAAAACTCTGAGCATACTTCACAGTGATTCCCTTTCCCGCTTCCTGACAGAACCAGAAGGGAGTCCTTTTCTAATCTTTGTAGAATGCATGTATGGGTTCTTGGAGGTAAAGCCCACAGAAGTATGGAGCCCTCTAGGACTGTGGTCAGGAATTTCTCACTCTCATGCTAGTCCACACTCAGTTTCCAGAGATTCATCAAAATTATCATAGAAGTTTTCCTGTCAGTTGCTGGTCCCAGTGGCCTTTGTTCCAGGAGGACGGATCTCAGCTCTGACTCTTTGGATGGTCCCGTCGTCTAGATTCCAGCATGGTGGTGTGTCATGCGTACTAGCTTGTGCTGCTATAACCAATACCATAGACTGGGTGACTTAAACAACAGACATTTATTATTTATAGTTCTTGAGGTTGAAAAGTCCGAGAACAAGGTGCTACCCAATTCACTTCTTGGTTTGGGTCCTATTTGTGGTTTGCAGATGTCTATCTCTCTGCTATGTCTGCACCTGGTGAAGAAAAAGAAGTCTGAGCTCTCTTCCTATTCATATAAGGTCACTAATTTCCTCATGAGGGCTCCACCTTATGACCTTATCAAAATTTGATTACCTCCCAAATACCTCATTTCCAAATACAGTCACACTGTGGGTTAGGGCTTCAACATACGAATTTTGAGAGGGTGCAATTTATTCTATAGCACCATGAAAGCCCAGTTCTCTGATGAGTCTAAGAAAAGTCGTTGATTTCTAGTTTGTTTTTTTTCTTGTGGTGCAGTGTAGAGCAATGTTTCACTCTGAGTTAAGTACTGTGTTTGTGTGTATAAATATTCTAACATAGTCTAATGTTAGAATAATATTTTCTAATAATATATAATATATATTCTATAGGAGATAAATATAAATTTCCTTTTAAGAACAGTTTTTGCTGCTATTTTACTATTTTTTAATGTATGTAGAACACTACATAAGGAAAAAAAATTAATAGAAAATTTTAGGCCTAGAAGGTTATCTTTCTGCAGAGTGTAATTTCATTTACTTTTACAGGCAACCAGAAGCACTCAACCTCTCTGGCAACCTAACTATAATTCCCCACAGATTGGGAAGATGGGAAGTTTACCTTTAATCTCCGGGTGGGGCTGTCCATCTCTGGCTTTCCGTTTATCCTAAAAAGTAGAGCCTCTGAATTCTTAAAAAAGCCTATGGAAGCCTGTAAAATATTCTCTCCTTCGAGGGCTCTAGAATGAAAATTTTGTCCCTAACCCCATCAAAGCTGCTCATAAAACAGACAATGACAAAAGAAAACAAACAAACAAACAAACAAACAAAAAACGACCCAGTTTCTGTTTCTCCTCTTCAGAAATCCTTTAGTTATCCCTAAAGAGAAAGCCTCAGATGCAGGGCTCACCCCTTTGGGTTTTCGTCTTCTAGATCTTGGACATTTAATATTTTATTATATTTTTAGCTCTTTGACTCCTTTTTTTAATATTCCAAAAGGAGGGTTCAGAATTTCGAGTCTAGCAGTACCATAATGTGAATTTTTATAGTTATTTTCCATCTCAATAAAAATTTAGTCTTCCACAAAATTGTACATATAATACCCTAATATAAATGTAAGCTTTATGACTTGTCCACATATCTCTCATATAACAATTTATTTCTGTGTTTCAACAATAGTTACAGATTACAGCCAAGTTTGCATCTTTCATGTGCTTTTTTTCTTCTGGCTATTTGATCTGTCTTGAGAATTCAAACCCTTTTATTCAAAAGGTACTAAACAGTATGTTTTATAACTTGTGTCTCCATAGATTCTAATATAATGATTCACACAAAGGGCCTCATCAAGTTATTATTAATAATTTTGTGTTCCTTCAGATAAATATTTTAATAATATTCAAATATTTTTGGAAGGTGGTAGAGACGGATTTTATTAAATAAAATTCCATTTGCTTTAATTTTGAAAATTTAGATTTATTATATGTGCAGCTCAAAACTTAACATTCTAATTTGATTAGTGGATTCTCACTGCCATTTCTTTATTAGAATAAATGAATTACATTTGTAATCAAGACTGAATCAACTTTGTAAGATACAGTCCTGATGTCTTGTTCAACATATGTTTAAAAGTTATTCTTATCTAGGTTTATGCTGGCAAATTTTCCAGTTTTCAGTAGTTCTTATTTCTCTTTGCTTTTAATCTATGCTTTTCTAGATTAGATAACCTTTTGGGAGGCACATTTAGTAAAGATTTATACCTGACATCATAAAATTAAAAAGTGATTTCTATTTGACAGCATGTTGCTATGATTATTTAGCATCTGAATGTCAGCTGACTATGTCAAAATGAATTGTACTTGAAAACAGGTCATGTATAGGGCATATGTAGGTCATAAGAATTCTCACAATAAGGGAGGTTATTAATGACAAGGGGATTTTCATGTTTCCCTGTTTCTTTGTTGAATTTCTACTGGTGCTGCTGTTTATATGGATGGAACTGGACTGATTTCTATATAATTGCAGAGTCTGCTATGCAACTATGTGTAACGGGTCCCATGTTTCTGATTTATAACAGTGATGTTTTAAAGCTTCTTATAAATTGCCATATGGGCATCTCCCTTTATACTTCTTGGCTTTTATACGTGAGTTGCTCAATTAATATTTGAAAAAGAAATTAGTGCTTTTATGCCTCTTCATAAACTTTAGAATCACTTTGGAAATACTTAAAATCCTGTGAGAAACTTTAATTCATTAACTCCATAAATTTTCTTGGTTAAAATACATTCCTAAACCATCTATGAACACCTCACTGAGTCTGGAAATCACCAAGTCTAAAAGAAAAGAACGATACAATGAAGGCTTTTTGGTAGGACATATAAAGTTCATTTTACTTCTAGATATTTTATGTACTTAATAATATAATAACATATTTATATTCTATGTATATTAGGAGGTTACTGTTTATATGCAAGAGTCATTGATTATTGAATGTTTATTTATTTTTATTTGACTCCAATAATTTTGGGAAGATGTAAAGTTTAATAGAAAATCTTTTTGTCTATAAAAGTCAACTGGTAGAGCTGAGTCCCAGTTCAACAATAACCTAAGTTGCATTATTCTAAAATGTGTAAAAGGTTTTAAATATAAATTATGAGGAAAAATGAAAAAAGCTTCAGATAAAATATTAAATTTCCTCTAGGGTAAGTTGTTTGCTTTCATGTTCTGTTGAAGTGATGCCTTTTGATGGCTTAGCTAAATTATGGGCTTTGGAGTCAGAAAAGCTTGGAATTAAATCCTTGCACTGCCACTTTCTGGCTGTGTGACTTTAGGCACATAAGGTCTGTAATTTTCATTTTCCTCAGTTGTAAAGTGGGTACAAAAATAACTACTTCACAGAGTTGATGCAAATATTAAAGCTACGTAATACGTTTCTGCTATGTCTAATGCTGAGCCCCTAACTTTCATGTTGAAAACATTTAAATTGATCACGTAGAACACAATCACTAGTTGTTATGGTCCAAATATTTGTGTCTCCCCAAACTTCGTATGTTGAAATCTTAACCCTCAACAAGATTAGGTGGGGCCTTTTGGGAGGTGATTAGGTCAGGAGGCCTGTAATGGAAATGCAAGTAGTTTTCTTATAAAAGAGACCCAAAGGAGCTCATTCACCCTTCCACGATGTGAGACTACAGCTAGAAAGTGACATTCTGTGAAACATGAAGTAGGCCTTCACTAGACACTGAATCTGCTAGTGCCTTGCTTTTGGACTTTCCAGCCTCCAGAACTGTGAAAAACAAATTTTTGTTGTTTATAAGATACTCAGTTTATGACTTTTGAAGTGAGACCTTCTAAATTTTTTTTTTCTCTCTGTCAAGTTTTGAGATAATATAGGGAACATAAAAGTACAGGATTTATACACAAACCAGAAGAGTACTTTATGAGTGAGACAAAGATCCAAAGCACAAAATTAGCTTGGCATGCATTAAAAATGCAGATTTCAGGGCCCTGCCCACAAATTTAGTACACGGGTGCAAGATTTGTTTCTAAAAAAACACCTCAAGTAATCCTGACATAAACTAAAGTTCAGAATCTTTAAAGGAAGACATAAATGTCCCTGTAATAAAATTATTATTTTTTTAAAAAAATAGGCCTTTAAATGCATTCCTTTATCAATTGTTATGGTAACAATTCTCCATAGCAAATTGGGGAAAGGTTCCTGGGCAAAGGAATACATTTGAAACTCAGCAGCATTCACTAAACTTTTCAAGTAATGTAGCGTCAATCCAATGCATCATTCACAAACATTCTGAAAATTTCCATTAAATATTAAAATCCAAAGCAGAATCTTGATTATGTATGAAAAATTTCAACAAGTGGAGCAAAAATTGCAAATATTGTTGATCAGTTAATAAATAAAATAAATAGTAACTGCATATTTTTCCAAGTGACGCTGGCATTAGGAAGTTATTTAAGGTATCCAGAGTGCTACTAAGTAATGCTTTTGCCTGTTGTATTGCTATACACTCTTCCCATGTCTGTCTCCATTATTTTATTATTATAAAATTAATACATGCCCATTAAAAAATCTATATTTGACTGAAATGTTCTGTAAGTCCCATATTCCCAACCTCACAATTTTCCTTACCCTCCATAAGAGATAATTGCTAACAGTTTTGAATATAACAGTGATATTTTTATTAATATAAACTATGTATTGTATATTTATTCTTAATGTTTTCAAAATCTAAATAGTTCATAACGTGATCAAGTGAAAAGTGAAAGGCTGTCATTTGCAGATGTCTTACTGCATTTACCTGTCGGCTGTCACTGTCACTGTGCATCTTTTCTCCCAGTCCCTTAAGACGCCAAAATCATTGAACTTACATTAATTTTGAAACAAATGTGAGATCTTTTGGAGGGTAATTTAATTAATCATCCAGCTGTTCACTGTGCAAGAAATTATAATTAGGGATTGTGTTAGCCTGCCAGTGGCACTTAAGAAATAGAATCAAAAGTATAAGATCTAAGGTCCTCAACCTAAGCTACACATTACTCTAATTTGGAAAGCTTGTAAAGACATAAGCATGCAGGCTGGGTGTGGTGGCTCACGCCTGTAATCCTAACACCTTGGGAGGCCAAGGTGGGCAGATCATTTGAGGTCAGGAGTTTGAGACCAGCCTGGCCAACATGGTGAATCCTCGTCTCTAGTAAAAATGCAAAAAAAAAGTACCAGCCATGGTGTCTGGGGCCCATAATCCCAGCTACTTGGGAGGCTGAGGCAGGAGAATTGTTTGAGCCCAGGAGGTGGAGGTTGCAGTGAGCTGCGATCGCGCCACTGCACTCCAGCCTGGGTGACAGAGCGAGACTCCATCTTTAAAAAAAAAAAAAAAAAAAGACATAAGCTGACACATACACACACGCAAAGAGAAAGAGAGAACAAAAGCAGTGCTCAGGCTCTGAGCGTTGAGAGTTTTAATGTACAGTCTAAGTTTGGGAAACATTGCCCTATATCAGCCATCCTAAAGGAAATTGAAATAATCAAATTTTTGGGCAAATCATCAGGATTTCCATAGAAATTGAGACTGTCGTGGTCTAGAGGTTGGGTGAGAATAAGGTTTGGTTAGTGCAATATAGAAAATAGCTAACTTTTCTTACCAAACCTCAGTAAAAAATTTTGACCAGTGGAACAGAATGGAACCTTCTCAGGGGTCTGGTTATCAGAGTACAAATATCCATGGAATTAAACAGTGTTCTCCTATTTATGTTCTGGGAAACACTAGTCTAGAAATTTGCTCTGCAAAACAACAATAGTAACAACAGCAAAAGCAGAGGGGAGCAGTTCTCTGGCCTTATATATTTGAGATGCGCTAGGTAAGCGTCCCTGCCATGGGCTGATACATTGCAATTTGCACATTAACATGTGACATGCTCTGAGAGGCCCTGTAATTGAGACGTCTGTGGAACTTTTGTTTTTAAGCTCAGTCTTTCTCAAACATACACATTCAACAAATATTTTGATGAGAACCACTTTGAGCCGAGCAATGTTCTAGGTATTACAGATGGAACACAATACACCTCTCTGCTTTAGTAGAGTTTGTTTTCTAGGAGGATAAGATAAACAGGCAGATAATGATCAAACAAGAGAAACCCCTCTTAAAATAATGAGAAATATAGAGAAAATAGCAAGATATTTATGGGGGATGTCAAGTACACAGGTACTTTAGAGACTGTGATCAAAAAGGACCTGTCTTGGGGGTAATATTTTAGTCAAAGCTTAAAATGACAAGAGAGACTGGGCATGCAAAGATCTTGGGAAAGAGCTTTCAGAGCAGAATGGACTGCTGGTGCAAATCCCTGAGAGGACTGTACTTGGCTTGTTCGAGGAGGTCCAGTGTGGTTAGAGCATAATGGAGGTGGTTGCTGGAGACTGTGTTTGGATGAGGAGTTTAGATTTTGTTCTATGTGGTAAAGAAAGTGTTGGGGACGGCATAGTTTAATTTACCTCTACAAGTGTTACTATGTGCTCAGAGGGGAATATATTGGGGATGATGGCAAAGAACAAAATAATAATAAAGACCAGGAAGAGGCTGTCAGGGTAGTTCTGGTGAGGTGATGCTTTGTTGAACTGAGTGGTCATATTGAGATAAAGAGATGCCCCGATTTTGGATGTAATTTGGAGATGCCATCCCAGCTGTGCCTGTGTTTTGTGAGCTTGAACATTTAGTATATGGGATACTGGTGGAGTAGGGGCAGGACGTAGGGGATTGACTGACAAGGAGAATCAAATTAATTGAACTATAAAACACCCAATCTTTTAAAAATGTATTAGAAAATGTTTTGGTAAATGATAGTAAAGGGATATTTGTGAAGTAGAAAGAAAAACAGGCAAATGATCAGATACCCTGGGTACTGGTGTTTCTATTGTGTTTATCTTTGCTTTGGGCAGTCTACATGAGGTTGATCTTATTTGTTGACCCAGTCATGGGTGAGGGACTTAACATGAACCTGCAAATGTAGTTGCATGTTCCCTTATTATGAAAGAAAGAGATGGTGGAGAGGAGGAGGAGGACCATGGTAAGGAAGCTGGGAAATAAAAATGAAATGTAAATTATTGAGAACAACTTCTGCTTCATGATGACTTCTCCACCTGTAGTCTTAACAGTGTGTTGTATGGAAGAAAACAAAAGATGCTTAGATGTTGGGTGCTGCAGTATGTGAGTTTTACAGGTGAGCTACCTATTATGTAGATGCATCCTGATTTTATGGAAGAAACATAGCTCCTGGTCCTACCACATAATGGTTGCAATGCTTGCAAACACCAGAGGGTTTTTTCTTTTTTTTCTTTCCTTTCTGAACTTTAATTTCCTTGTCTGCGATTTGACTGTGCTAACTTAGCATCATTCCCAAGATTTCTCTAGCTTTCAAATTCTAAAGTCCATAAGTTTAATTACAGGTCTTTCCACATTATTATTGTTTCCAGTGTCCCTTAACAATTTGAATGTGTGTGTCTGGCATTGTGCTGCTGAGGTTTAACAACCTGTTATCTGAGTGTAGCTCCAACTTGAATGTTGGGTGGTACTTTTCTTTATGTTAACAAGTAAGATGAGAAGATGAAAGAACCAAAACACATCATAGCTTAATTCATTCGTCAATGATGTATGCAACTTCTTTGTCGACTGAGATGATAGTTCTTCAACCCTTGGAGAATATGTTCTCAATTTTTTTGTTGCTATTCACAATGTTAATTGCCATAGACATGGAACACTTTTACATTCAATCTACACGTTACAGAAGCAATTTTTATTGCAGGTATCATGGTTGAAAACTGGTATAATGGGGTGTAGAATTTAAACTCTCTTGGAAAGAAAAGTTGAAGCAACAGTGATTTGTGTGGATGGAGAGACATCGTGACATAACCGTTAACATGGTTTTCTTATAGAAGGTAGCACCATTCATAGTACAATGCAGATCACACAGTGTTCATAGACATTGTAGGTGACAAACTGAAATGCACATTCTCCAGATACATTGATTTCCTTCTTTCCCTTTTCTCGTAGGGTTTTTCAGGAAATGCAAATGCAGACAGTGTTGTGTACTATAGACTCCAGCCTTCTATCAAAGCCCGATTTCTGCGCTTCCTCCCTTTAGAATGGAACCCCAAGGGCAGAATTGGAATGCGAATCGAAGTGTTTGGATGTGCATACAGTAAGTGTTTGTTTATCCAGTACACTGACATAGATATCAAAAGAGATGTTTTAAAAGCCATACTGCAAACTGAAATGGACTTTTTAGCTATGTAAAGAGATATAAAACATAGGAATAATTTTTGTGGAAAGCTTTTTTGTGTGTGCCTGTACATGCCAATATTGACTTTCATATTCAACTTTAACATTTTAATTCAGAGATGGAAGCACTTGATAGATAGATGGATAGATACATATTTATTGATGCATGTGAATGCATTTATTCAAATAGAATATTATTGACTAGATTGTAACTTTCAAGTATTAGAAGTTTCCTTCGTGAGTTATATTTGATGATATTTCATTTAGGTATCCTGAGTCTAATAAAAGAGACACTGTTCCATTGAGTTTAACCAACCTTCTGTTATGAAACCAAAAACCATTTTTCTCTTTAGCCTACAAACAATATCATGCAATTCACTTTTAAATATGCCGTGCTCTCAGTATAAATTAATAGAAAAAGAAAAGACTTCTCCCAGAATATAATATGTGTTTAAAATACTTTCACATAAAAAAGATAGACACCGCAGATTTCACTTAGCCTCCTCTTAATGAAGCATTTTATTATGTATATTTTTTGTGGGGAAGGGATGTAGGAGTTATTGATAGTGCACCTCAAGCCACATTATCCTGTTATATACACTTTTATTATAGAACAATGGGTTAGTTAATATGATTTACAATGATCAGACTAACAGTGTGAGGTTTGAAGAGATTCAGTAATTTGCTCAGAGCCTCACCTATGAAATAATCTGGAAGAGAACCCAGGACTGCTCAACTTCACGGCATCACTTTTTTCTCTACTAAACATTTATTTTTAGCTACTAAAGCTTTTTTCATACCTATGCTGTCACTTTGTGATGTAAGCCAAGTTAAGCTCTGACTCGCTTTATTTACATGAAAGCAGGTGATGAAGAGATCAAGTGACTTGTTGAAGTTGTCTAAACTCTATCCGACAGAGAGATCACATTGCGTGGTTTGTGTGGGTATTCTGTATTTCATGATATTCTCAGTGTCCATCTCTACCATCAGACATATTTGACAGACCTGATTCCTCCAGGGCCTACAGAATAACACTGAAAGTATTAATAAAATATTAATAGCAATAATGCTAATAATATTAATAGCATTCCTTTCTATCACTCTAGAAATAGCACTGTTTCCTTCATGCTTATTATATGCACTATTCTAAGCAGTTTATGATTCCTCAAAGTAGCCCAGATAAATATTACTGGGTAACTGCTCCATCTACCTACTTTGAAAATGAGAAAGCTAAAGCTTAGAGAGGTTGACTTGCTCAAGCCCCACAGACAGGAAGTGGCAGAGCTGGGTTTGCAGCCAAGTTTGCCAAACTCCAGAAAGCAAGCTTGTATTGACATTTCCTCTAGTTGTTGAATAACAGAGATGAGTCAGTGGCCAGCTAACTTCTCACTCTCTGTCCACCTTAATTGCAGGCTTTCGTAGCCTCAACAATCCAGCTTAGCTATGCCATGTTAGTTCCTCACGTCACAATTCCTATACCTGAATAAAATCATGCATTAAAAAAATCCTACCCCCAATTATGATCCTGCAAACTAGAACTTGGACAGTAGTATTATTTGTCTTTGGATCACAGAGCTTAGCAAACTCATACTACATGATGGACAACTAGTAAAACAAATTTCAAAGTGCTTCGTATTTACAGTTATATTCTCCACTTATTCAGAGCATCCACCTTGCAAAATATTTGTCTAGCACAGTATAAAAATAGCTAACAGTTATTCTGCATGTGTTTTTTGTAGACATTCTACTAATTAATCCTCAACACCACCCATTTGTTAGAGAGAAAACTGGGTCTTGGAAACATTAAGCAATTTGTTCAATACCACACACTTAGTATGCATTAAACCTAGGATATAAACTCAATATTAACAAATTTAACATTAAGAGCAACAGCTTAGTGGGACTGTTTATGCTGTTTTGCTGACTCTATAGCCCCAGGTATAATGTCTACCTGGGGGTGAGAGCTAAGGTACAGGCTCTTTTGAGTTATCTGCTGCTCTGTGGCTAGTGATACTCAAACCTCCCCCTCACCTGTCTTGGTTTGCAACTCTCTGGAATGTTCTTTTTGTTGTGACTTCATTTGCTATCTTTGGGGTGAGCATACTGTCCATGTGTTTGGTCAATATTCTTTTCACATTGACCCATGGTTGAAGTAGTAGTACTGGGAGCCAACAGGATTTTAAACTCAAACTTAAACACAAATAGTGAAATAGTGTGGCAGGATTTAATGACAAATGATGGTTGTGTAATTTTAAACCATTATTAAAGGAGAAAAAGTAATAAACTTAATGGATAAACATTCTTGTAGATAATCAGAAAATAACCAGAGAATGGGTTGGGCATGAGTACCTTATGGGAATGTATTTTATTAAATTGACTTTAATACCTCAATTGCACCACAGTCATGCTCACATTTTCCACCTATTCATAGCATTGGTATTGTAATATATTAATTTATTAAAACATGATATTATATAGCCATCATTTGTTAAAGTTAATATGTGTCAGAGACTGTAAAGAATAAGCATCTTCTGATTTGTTCCTAGCAATGTAGGGAAGCAGGCACATGAATATTGCCATTTCATACAGGAGTCAGAGGAGACAAGCAGAATTGTCTACTGAATAAGACATACAACTTGCTCTGGGTGACATGGTAAAGAAATAGCTAGGACTACTGGCTTTCCTTACCCTCAGAAGGAAGTACTGCAGTTGCTATCATCACAAGCATCCCGTTGCAAGATTTTGTCTGCAACTCCCTTAAGTAGCCCAGACCCAAGATCAGATTGGATTTTGTCCAGACACAAAAGACCATTCTTGCAAAATCCCTATGAAAAGGAAACGTGGTGTTGGGGAGTGGGTAGAATTTCTTTACTGAATCACAGCCACAGGACATCCATCCATGCCCAACAAAGTAGGTTTCCCCTGAGCTTGAGGAAAGCCCGAAGGATTGCATGCAACCAGCCATCCTCCCCTCCAGCTTAGCTACGCCATGTGCCTCCTCATCTGCACCAAATTAACGTGACTCAGATGCACTTTGCCTGAGCCATTCACTCAAGTGTAGCACACCTCACAGACTGCTTCATCTCTCCTGACATACAAAAAGGTGAATTTAAGAGAAATTAGTAACTTCTGCAGAATTACACAACCCATGTTAGATCTAGGATTTAAAATCAGCTCTCTCATTTTCCTAAGCCAGTGCCCCTGATAACTATATGAATCATACATGTATTGAGCCTTTAACTATTTATTGGCACTTGCTAAAAAGAACTCTACTAGGTATTGGGTATAGGGAGATATTCTAAAGTCATATATATTTTCTTAATAAAGATAGGCATGTGCAGTGTTGGAAAAATTATATGAACTAAGTGTAAAATATTGTAGCATGAGTATAGGGTGTGAAGGATAAAGTAATTGATAAATTGTGGTTAGTATAAGAAAGTTTATAACGGTAGATTTTGAAACAAAGTTGCAGATATTTTCACATGGGAGACCGAGGGGATGGTCCAGATAGGAAAAATGCTGTGCCCCAGTCAAGCACAGGAAAGAGGATTGCTGGAATCATTACTCAAATGAGTATTTGAGTACAGTCATTCAGACTGAAATTAGGGCTACGGGTTAGAGGGTGAAATCTGGAGGCAGCAGCTCATTAGAAGGCTTTTACTCTTGTTTGGGCAAGTGATGGTAGAACCCCAACCTAGAGGAACAGCAATCAGTAAAAGGGGAGGAAGGGCCAGGCGCAGTGGCTCATGCCTATAATTCCAGGACTTTGGGAGGGTGAGGTGGGCGGATCACCTGAGGTCAGGAGTTTGAGACCAGCCCAGCCAACATGGTGAAACCCTGTCTCTACTAAAAATACAAAAATTAGCCAGGCGTAGTGGCGCATGCCTGTAATCCCAGCTACTTGGGAGGCTGAGACAGGAGAATCACTTGAACCCAGGAAGTGGAGGTTGCAGTGAGTCAAAATCATGCCACTGCACTCCAGCCTGGGCAACAGAGTGAGACTGTCTCAAAAGTAAAGGAGGAGGTAAGCAAATTCAAAATATTCTGAGGATATTGAATCAAGAGACCTTGGTCATTGTATGTGAGGGAACAGTGAGTTATCAAATTTGCTTTTTTTTCCTTTCCTCCCTTGATCCTTTTTTTTTTTTCCTTCAAATTTGAACACCTGTCTGGAAGGGGGTGCCATTTACTAAGATGGGAAATGAGACAATAAATAGATTGTGGAAGGAAACAAGAGATAGTCCCATTGTTAACACATTGAGTTCAAGTGCCTATGATATATGGAAGATTGGAACTCCAAGCCCTCTGAGTTGAAGATATCAAATTAAAACCTATATAAATATCATTATTGTTAGCAAATCATAAAGTATTCTACTTGTTGTACTACTGTTAATAACAAAAGTGTGAAGTGCTATGTTTGAACAACTACTCATGTCTTGAAAAATGGGAATGCATTTCTGCCATAATAAAAGCAGCTCCTTTGTACTATTTTTCAGGTGGAATAAATATTTTTATAACAGGCTCCCCTTGTGCCTAGTACGTATTTGCTGAAGTCACAGATGCAAGCCTATCCTGTGATTATTGCAGGAAAATGGCTCTTGTGAGAACCACACATAAATTGCCCTGTACCCCAACAAGTTAGGGCAATAATTTGTTATGAAGGAACATCAAGTGAATGGAAAATCCATATCAAAGAGCATGTTCTACTTTTATGTCAGTAAGCTTGAAGTTGTTTCCTGAGTAATGAGAGAAGTAGAAGCTAAATTTTATGGGATCAAAGAGAAACTATAAATTTCAAATATCTTGGCCATAGCAGTAGTGATCATGTTTATAGATCTAGAGAAGAAATGTATAGAAATAAATTACTGGTGGGAGAAAGAAAGAAAAAGAAAAGAAAATATTTGATGCTACAGAAACAATACTACATGTCTCAAAGAGAAGTAAGCAATGGTGAACAAAGGAAAATAAATGGGTGAAAGTGAATATATCTGCAGTGTCCTTAGGAAGCAGCAATTAAACCACAGGAGATAATGTTATTTAATTGTGGATGAATTGCTGAGGCAGTTGTCCTTAGTGGAAATTCTAAATTCCTTTTCTCTAGTTACTGTATAAACATCCTCATTTTGCAGACTATGATCATCTTTTCCTCATCCCCAACAGAATAAGAGCATCCAACTGTCAAGCCATACTCAACTAATTTGTTCCTTTGGCAAACCATGATTTTATGATTTTTCTAGCCTTAGGGTTTCTGCAGGATGCCTAAGGCAATCACCATGTACCCAGCCTTCATTTCTCTATCTGGATAACTCTCTTACTCATCCTTCTTTTCTCAGCATAGGAATCTCTGGTTCTGACAACTTCTCTAATACCCCATGTTCAAATCAGGAAATGTTTCCACCCACTTGTAGAACAGCTTTTCTTCTCCCAATCATAACATGCCCACGTTATACTAGGTTGCAACCAGACACTCTTTTTTTGTTATTAGTCTTCTGGATGAAGACTAATAACAAAAATGAATGAATGAATGGGGGCAGGCTTAGTAAGCCTCAGGAATGCTTTCTCCATCATTCTAGTGTTCAACTTGTTAAAGATCCAGCAATAAAGGTCAGGGCACCAGGAGAACTGAGGAAGAAGATTGGATATGATGAGCAAGTGTACGGATGTGTTAAACCATTGTGTTTAATTGTTTTAATGCAGACAGTTTAAGAGAAAATTATGGATCGTATTTAATATATCAAACAATCATTTTAAAACATATTAACTTTTACAAAACAGGAATGTACATTTTATTATTTAAAAAATTTCTGATTTTTTTACATAATGTGAAGTTGGAATTATAACCATTAGCACATTTAAGTTTAGAAAACATATAAATAGGAAATTTTTTAAAGTACCATAAAAAGCACAGACATTTACCTGGGTGAGAAAAGTAAAACAGTGAAAGACAGCTAGATAATACTCTCTGTCTATTCAGGATGCTAATCTCTCATACCACATGTCTGGTTGGGGGAAAAATGAAAAGCCATACATTTGTTAGATTTACTAAAAGGGTAGTTATAATTGAGTCCAATACCTGTTTATTGAGCAGTTCCTACGTGCTAACTGCTAAAAGCTTGAATAGGGTGAATTAGACAGTTCTTACACTCAGATTATCTATCAGCTAATATAGTAGCTGAGAAATCCTGTTATATGTCAAAGTTTAAAAAGAAGATAGATTCTGCTTGGCCTAAAATCAAAGAGTATAAATTCTGTAATTCTTTGCAAAGTTTATCATCTTGAGTTTGATGACAAGTGGAGTGTATTAGGGTTGTCTAGAAGGACAGAACTAATAAGATAAATATATATTATACATATATATACACACACACATATATAGGAGTTTATATAAAGGGATATATGTATCTAATAGGATATATTTATATATAAATATATTTATAAATATACATACTATACTTGAAATAGTATTGAAATGAAACAATATAAAGGGGAGTTTATTAAGTATTAAGTAGTTTATTGAGTATTAAGTATTATTGTTAAGTAATTATTAAGTTCTGTCCACATAAGATTATGACACAAAGCCAGAGAATTGATACACCTCTGAGGCAAGAAAGTAAAGGTATACTGCTGGCCTTGCCAGCTGAAAGCAAATTGCTTCTGGTGGGCCTTATGGACAGGAATGGAGAAAAAGGCACTTGCAAAGTCAATGGCTGCACACCAGGTACCAGGAGATGTGTTAATTTGAGCAGGTAATGAAACCACATCTAGTACAGCATTGCAATTGGAATCACCACTTGGTTAAGGTTACGATAATCCACTGTTATTCTCCAAGATTCAACTGTCTTCTGTATAGGCCACATGGGAGAGTTGAATGGGGATGTGGTGGGAATCACCACCTCTGTGTTTTTTAAGTTGTCGGTATTTTCACAAATCTCCGCAGCCCCTCCAGGGATGCGATATTGTTTTTGATTGACTATTTTTCTTGGTAGAGGCAGCTAGAGCTGGCTTCCATTTGACCTTTCCCACTTTGATAGCCCTCAACCTATCAGGCAGGGAGCCAATGTGGAGGTTCCACCAGCTACTAAGTATGTCTATGCCAATTATGCATCCTGGCACTGGGGAAATGACCACAGGGTGAGTCTGGGGACACACTGGACCTACTATAAGTTGCACCTGAGCTAAAACTCCATTAATCACCTGACCTCCATAAGCCCCTACTTTAACTGGAGGACCACAACGGTGTTTTAGGTCCCCTAAAATCAGCGTCAGCTCAGAGACAGTGTCCAGTAGTCCCTGAAATGCCTGATTATTTTCCTTTCCCCAGTGCCCAGTTACCCTGGTAAAAGGCTGGAGGTCTCCTTGGGGTAGGATGGGAGAAAGATTAACAGCATAAATTGTCAGTACGGTAGTAGGGTCCTTCCTCAAGGAGATCTGGCCTCCCCTTCATTCAGGGGGTTCTGGTCTATAAACTGGCTCAAGTTTGGAAATTGAAGGGCCATGATTCTCTGTTTTCATAATTCAAATTATTATTTTGTCCATTTGACCTAGAAGTTTTCTGCTTACATAAATTAAGCAGGAATGTAGTAGGCTTCCTATCAATTTCACTTCTAGGAACACTGTGATTAATTAGCCAATGCCAGAGTTCTACACGGTCAGACTATTCTGATTGCTGCTTTGCCTCTGCTGTCCATTACAGTAGCTATGCCCACCTTGCCTTTGATGGCTGAGTGCTGCCACTTGGCCCCTGCCACCTCAGGATCCAATTATTCCCACTGTATTTAAATTTTGTAGTTGAGTGACTGCGGTTCCCACTGTTAGATCTGACATACAGAGAAGAGCAATTATAGGGCTTTTCGAAGTTGCAGATGCTGCCCTCACAAATCTGTTTCACAAGGCATTGGTCAAGGGTGTATCTTCTAGACCCTCCCAGCTGGGATGAGTAGGTCTAAAGTGGCTAATCCACTCTACCATCCCCATCTCCCTAAGCCTTTGGATTCCTTTCTCTACATTAACCCAAGGGACATCAGGCTTCCAGCTTACTCACAGTGAGCCATCTTTTAATCCGTATTTCAGCTAACCAAGCAAACAAACTGTTAGAACCTTTTTTTAACTCCCTGAGCTGCAACATTAAATGCAAAATACCTACTTAGTAGGTGGAAATCAATAAATTCAGCCTGATCCAATTTTATGTTCCTTCCAGCATTATCCCACACCCTTAATATCCATTCCCATCCCTGTTCTCCAGATTTCTGTTCATATAAATTAGAAAACTCAAGAAGTTCTTTTCAAGTGTAGTGCACTTCCTCATGGGTCACACTCTGAACCTCACCTCTAGGGGTCCACCTGGACTTTAGTCTAGTTATAGGTCTAGAAGGAAATGGGTTGGCTCCTGAGGAGAATCAACATTATCTTGCCTGGCAACTGCCTCAGGGGAGGCCATCACTGTTGCCTCAGGCAGCGCAAGGTTTATCTCCTCAGACAAAGGTGGAAAGGCTGATGGCAGCATGGGTTGGGGAGAGGATGTTGCCATTACTGGAGATCGGGAAGCTGTTTCTTCTGGCAAGAAAGGTTCATCAGAATTTATAAGCTCAGTGTCCCCAGCTTCATCAGGTTCCTCCCACACGTCCCCATTCCAAGTTGCAGGGTCCCATTCTTTTCCAATCAATGCCCTCACTTTAACAGTAGACACCTGGTAAGGCTGTGCATCCACCTTTCGTTGCAGGTCAGCCACTCACATGATAAGAGCCTGTGTCTGATTTTCCACAATTTCAGCTCTTTCTCTAAAGGAGATAAGACTCTGTCTCAGGGCAATCTTAGAAGATTTGAGGCTCAGTATCTGCTTCTGAAGCCAGGAGACAGAATCCCTAAGTTCATCATTTTCTTTCATCACTTTGTCCAGTGAACTTAGGAGCAACCAAGCAGCTTCACTATGTTCCTTGGTTCTCCACATATTCTCCACATATGGTCAAAGGTATTATGTATAGAGTCACTAAACTCCTTGCCTCTCATGAGTGGTAAATCAGGAGTGTCAAATGCATTAATTTTGCCTAACTCTGTAAACAGTTAAAGCCAAGGACCATCAGTGTTCTCCATACTATTAGAAGTACAGTCCTTAGCATTTTTGGGTCTAATCATATTAAGCAGCCAACTCCAGAAACCCCCAAACAACTAAAGAATTCTATCCTTACTATTCTGTTCCTGTAGAACCACTCCTGGTACCAAAGTCTGTATTAGTCAGTATTAATCTAATACAGAATATCTATCTATCTATCTATCTATCTATCTATCTATCTATCTATCTATGTATCTATCTAGGAGTTTATTAAGGAATATTAATTCACATGATCACAAGGTCCCACAATAGGCCGTCTGCAAGCTGAGGAGCAAGGAAGCTTGTCCGTGTTTCAAAGCTGAAGAACTTGGAGTCCGATGTTTGAGGGCAGGAAGCATCCAGCATGGGAGGAAGATGTAGGTGGGGAGGCTAAACCAGTCCAGACTTTTCATGTTTTTCTGCCTGCTTTGTGTTCGCTGAAAGCTGATTAGATGGTGCCCACCCAGATTATGGTTGGGTCTGCCTTCTCCAGTCCACTGACTCAAATGTTAATCTCCTTTGGCAAACCCTCACAGACATACCCAGGATCAATATTGTGCATATTTTAATCCAATCAAGTTGACAGTATTAATCATTACATGGAGTTATATTAAAATTAAAATAAGACTAGCTATTAAGATACTAGAAAATAAGGAAACTCTGAAAACCTATCAGGGTCATGGCAAAAGAATTCAGCATCAGTTGAAGAGGCTCTCACTGACCAAAAATGAAAATGTTTTAGTATCAATAAGGATAGTCACTGCCAAGTTTTGAAACAAATTAAATATGATTGAGTCAATGGGTTCATGGTAATAATTGAAAAAGCCCCACTGATCACCTATGAGAGACATAAAGAGCCAACTCCTTAGTTTGAAAACTAATAAACGAAGAGAGGAAACACACAGCATACCTTACTTTTCCTATATAACTTGTACCTCAAGGTGACCAGATAGAAGAGAGGAGTATCTCTTTAATTAAATATTTTAGGTAATAAATAAAAAGGAAAATAGAATTAGAAAATGTCTATTTGGCAGCCCTAAATAAATGACTGGTTCAAGCTAACTATGACAGTTCACAACAAGGGAGAAGGTCTGTTTTTCAGTATCAGTCATGGCAGTGTAGCTTTTATTGGACTAAGCTTCTGTTCATAAAAATCATGTGTTAAATAAAATATATTTTAAAAGCCTACTTCAGAGTTCTGAAGTTTAAGTTATTAATAAAATGAAAGAAACTAGAGAGGACTTGATTCTTGGAAGAAGGGAAGTAAACTTTGGGAAATCCACATTTATCTTGCTTTTACCAAAGGACCAGTAGAAAATAGCCAGATTTTACTAGGCAGCGGGGACAGAGGTCAGAGTTCACGTTGCCAGAGAGGCTAGAAATTGAGTAGGGAATATTCAGAAGAAGATCAGTGAGCAAGGGTCTGTGTTCTTGCAGACACGT
This sequence comes from Chlorocebus sabaeus, assembly GCF_047675955.1. Taxonomy (NCBI): domain Eukaryota; kingdom Metazoa; phylum Chordata; class Mammalia; order Primates; family Cercopithecidae; genus Chlorocebus; species Chlorocebus sabaeus. The sequence goes on from NC_132908.1 coordinate 73,040,613, forward strand.
TTCCCTCAGATCCTTGGCCAATTCTTGTAACTCACATGCTCAAGATGAAATGCCAGGCGACTCTGGAGAAAGCAGGAGAAAGAGTCTAAAGTCTAAAGATTTCAGTGTCTACCCTAGGACTGGAAGGGGATCACCTTGGAGTTCAAGTCCTGCCAATTTAGAGGAATTTGTTAAATATGTTGGCATTTCAATGAAATGCCACAAGGTAATCTGTCACAGGAATAGATTTTTTTGTTTTTTTTTAAAGGGAAGAAAGAAATCCCACAGAGTATTGCCTTGGGAGTAAAGACTGTACCTGAGGATGTATTGTTATATCCTAGGGCTAAGGACAAAACCAAAACAGACTTATTCAACAAAACCTGGAACTAAGCCTTCACAGTGTCTAGGTGATCAGCCAGTAATTTACCTCCCTATGGACCACTTCCATTTACTTCCCGCCAGTGCCATCCAGCCCTCCACTGTCTCTCCCACACTCCTAACAGTCCTCATCCCTCCCATACCCACACTCTCCCTTTTCCCGCTTCCTCCTTCTTTCCTGGCCCCTGCTGACATATAGGGTTACCTATTCAGCTTAAATAGCCCTTCCTTAGAGATATTGTCCCCGATCACCAAACAAATCTAAATCTCCGTGTCCAAAACTCTCCTGTAACCCTGTCCTTTCCTTCCATGCTTTGGAATTTGTACATTTGTCTGTACATATGTATAAATGTAAATATGTACAATTACAACTTGTAAATATGTACAATTACATATCTTTACTACTTCACTGTATTTTTAATAGACCAATTATAATTGTACATATTTACATTATAATGTGTAAATATGTCTGTACACACAGGAGGATTTGCCTGCTCTCGTCCTTCAGGTTGGAGCATCCCTGAGGACAGATGTGTTCACTGTAGCAACAGCAGCTCCCACCGTAGTACCTGGCACAACATTCAATAAGTATTGGTTAAATGGTTGAATTTAAAAATATCTGATTATCCATGATGTAAATGGTATCATAAATATGTAAAAATCACAAATGTATTACATTCACACAGCAGCAGTTGATCAAGAGAGAGAACTTTGAGATAAACATGTGATTTCAAGTGGTGTTATTATTAAAATAACAGTATACAAAATAATCAATGTTGAGGCATTTTGATATTTCCATTTAATCCCTCTAGCGTCTTTGTATAGTATGAGAGGCTGTAATTTTTCTATACGTAGCCAAATAAGGAAACTAAGAATCAGCATTTAGGTGACGTCTGTGACATTACAAAAGTTGCAAATAAATATTAGAGGCAAAAATGCAACTTACATCCTCCGGTGATGCATGCAAGTGTCCTTGACATAGTAGATGTTACTAATTTCAAATCTGTTTAAAAGGTTAATTTACCTTGATAAAAATTAAGTGAGAATGATCATGTTTGTTCCTATAACCTCCCGGTGTGTTGTTACTGACCTTAGCGTGGTCTATTTAAAAATATAATAAGGTCACCTTTTCCCTGTGGTTATATATAACCCTTGATTTGTGTGCCTTCTTCCTCTTTATTGTATTAATTTTAGTTGTTTTAAACTTAAGAGTCCCTTAAATCATTCTGTGTTCTGTTCTGCTACCATGCAAAAATAGTACAATCTATTTCCTGTTGATTTCTTGAGTACTTGGTCTGTCTTCTCCATTGCTTTAAAAAACCAATTCAGTAATGCAGGTCTCAAGTGCCTATCTATCATGCTGCTACTTTAATATTTCACTGTATAATAGTTAAACAGCGACTCTGTCTGATTTGTGTTTCTTAGAAGTCAAAATTGGACCTCTGTTTAGTAATTGATGGACAGTAATTTTCAAATAAATAAACAGTATGATCAGTGTTTAAGGCTGACTTCATGTTTAAGAAGAGTTTGGTCTATACCCCTTTCCAGTTGATGAAATAGCTATGTTATTTTTTTCTCTGATCTTTGAAGGTAACATTCTAGTTCTATTTATATTTTGGGGAGATTCCTAAAGGATTAATAAAAGACTCTAGTGTCTTTTTCAATCACTCTTTCATGACCTTCAAATACAGTTAATTTTCTATTAATGAAAAGTTGATTTTCTAGTTTACACATTTTCTATTCCAATTTTTCTCTTTTAAGTTTTTTAGTCATCTGACCTCAGCAAAAATTCCGTGATTCATAGTTTAACTCACAGAATCAGTTTATCCCGAAAACGTCTTCCAGGGACAAATCTCTACCACCTCCACAATTATCTGCAAGTGCCACCCACAGTATAAATAACTAAAACATTCATTTCCATGGTACAATTCATTTCCAGGTCCAATTCAATATGCACTGAGGTTATTTATTTTCAGAGAATAGGTTTATGGAACCTACTTGTTCTTCCTATTAAACAACCCTCATGCTGCCATCTGCCTCAGAATCACTTAGGGACCTGTATTCCTGTTCCAGGTTAGAATTCCAGAGATTATAATTTGTTAAACATTAGGCCAAGCCCAGGAAGTTGAATGTTGAATGTTTATGGAGATCCCAAGGGATTCTTTTCCATTGGTTCCAATATAACTGGACCATAGAGCTCAGTTTATGCTCTTGAATATTTGTCTTGGTAATTCACTTGGGGGTGTGGAGGACGTTGTTTTCTCAAGTGACCACCCCTCAAAATTTGAGGAGCCTCAAACTCCTGGAACAGGGGTCGGATGCAGGGATGGGGAGAAGATACCAGGAAAACCGGAATATATTACCATGAGGGCTGTGTGTGTATATGAAATATGCAATGGTAGAAAAAAGTTTGCTGCTCAAGAAGGTAAAGCATTTTTGCAATTTAGTTGACACCCTTCTCAGAGACTGTAGCGGATCAACTCCCTCTCTTGCACGTCTTAGAAATCATTCAAGACCCAGCCGTGATATAAAAGCAGAGCTCTGAAGACAGGCATAAATAATTGCATCTCAGGGTTGTGTGTCTTCCCCAATTGACTAGAAGCTCTTTCAAAAAAACAAAAAGTGTTCTTTGTTTTTATGCATCACTGTGTCTTCCACGGTATTCACAGAAAGCTCTTCATAAATACGTGCTGCAGGAAAAAAGGCAGAATACACATTTTAGGAACACTACATCTGACACAGCTCCCTGAAAGATATTTGAATATTTTCTGTTGCAAAGCTCTTAATTCCATGGGAGACTGTATTTCTGAATTGTGTAAATAAAGCAAGCTATACCTACGGGCACAGGGAGAATTGATATGAGAGTAGGGCCTACAATCTTTTCGAGTCTCTTCTTTCCTCGATTCTTGCTCTAAATGTGAAGATTTGAGATGGAGGTATTCACGGAGGGGGAATCAGGTCACCAACAATTGCTGTGGTAAGTCAGCTTGAGTAGGAGCTGACAGACAAGGGAAAAGCCACAGAACCCACAGATGGCTTGAAATCATCCTTGCTGCATAACCTGGCAATGACATTGCTAATTAAGGGTTTTTGTGTACTTCAGCAATTCATTATTATTTAAAGAGTCACAAATACACCAAATGTACTTATTAAACTATTTTTTGCTGTGTACCTTTTCCTGCCCAATATTCTAACAATAAATCCTAGTGCTAGCACTAGTAGTCATTAATATTCATTGATTGCTAATTGTGTGTCAGCTTCTAAAAACTAGGCAGATAAGCATGCATACAACAATCCTAAGAAGACTATACTATAATTCTCATTTTACAAATGAGACAACAGGGACAAAGAGGTTAAGTAGCTCACTATGATAGAGAGGATAATACCTACCTAATATCTTAGTCCCTGAAACCTGTGAGTATGTTGTGTTACCATGGCAAAAGTGCTTTGCAAATGTAATTAACTTAGGGATCTTATAATGGGGGAGATTATTTTGGTTTATCCAGGTGGACCTGATGTAATCACAAGGGTCCTTATAAAAGGGAAGTAGGAGGCAGGGAGAGAGGGAAAGAAGAGATTTGAAGATCCTGTGACACTGGTCTCATGAAGGAAGAGGCCACAAGCCAACTGATCAAAGGTAGAAAAGACAAAGAAATGGATTATTTTTCAGAGACTTCAGAAGGAAAAAACTCCGCCAACACCTTGATTTTAGGACTTCTGAATTCTAGAATTGTAAGATAATAAATTTATGATGTACTAAGAGACTATGTTTGTGGTTATTTGTTTTACAACAATAATAGGAAGCTGTCTTAGTCCTTTTATGTTGCTATAACAGAATATCTGAGGCTAGGTAGCTTATTAAAAATAGAGGTTTATTTAGCTCATGGTTCTGCAGGCTGGGAAGTTCAAGAAGCATGGTGCTAACATCTGCTGGGCTTCTGGTAAGGGCTTTTGTAGGGTCAAAACAGTGGAGAAGGTCAAAGGGGATGTGGAAAAGTGCAAAAAGGCAATACCTGAGGGGTGTCCTGCTTTATAGCTACATACTCTTGCAAGAACAAATCCATTCTCATGAGAACTAATCAGTCTCATGAGAATAGGGAATTTACTTGCTACCCTGAGAACAGCCACAAACCATTCATGAGGGATCTGCCCCATGGTCCAAACCCTTCCCACTGGGCCTCAACTCCCAGCACTGCCACACTGGGGAACAGATTTCAATATGAGTTTTGGTGGAGACAAACCATATCCATAACGTGGCAGAAACTAATATATTTGCCGAAGTGAGAGTGAGAATTCAAACGCACACAGACTAGTTGCCTTAACTACTATGTCAACATGAAATACGTATTATTACAGACAACTGAAAAGGGGGCTAGAGTAAAAAGAGGGAAATTTGTCAGAACAATTTGCAACTGTTGTCAAAAAACTAGAATACATACCCTGCCCATAGCGAGCCAGTATATGACAGAGCCTCATTATTAATCTTGATAATAACCCAATCATTAAAAATATGGAATGTAAAATATGTATAATATATATGTAAACATATAAAACCTCAGTTAATAAGAATACTAATGAACAAATTCACTGTTAGAAAAATATTTCTTATTGCTTTCAATCAAGCAACAAGTCTCCTTTTACATCTTTAGACTGTAGGTCTTTTGCTGTTACAAATTTTGTTAAGTTCAGATTTCACATTTTTCCTATGGACAGTTTTCTAATACCTATACTTTTCCTATTTATACAACTCAACTGCGTACAAAAGATTATTTTCCTAGCTTGGGCAACATGGAGAAACCCCATTTCTGCCAAAAATACAGAAAAATTAGCTGGGCATGGTGGCAAATTCCTGTAGTCTCAACTCCTTGGAAGGCTGAGGCTGAAGTTGGAGGTTCACTTGACTCTAGGAGATCATGGCTGCAGTGAGCTGAGATTATGCCATTGCACTCCAGCCTAGGTGACAGAGGGAGATCCTGTCAATAAATAAATAAATAAATATTAAAAATTTTCCCAAAGGTATTTACAAAAGATAGGAATAAATATGATATTGATTGTCAATTTAAATATTAATTTTATTTTGGATGCTTAGTTTAGTGTTTCTGAAGTAAATATTGATTTGTACTAATTTTGGTAATTCTATTTACTCATATTAGATCTTTTATAGATTAGTACAATACAAATACATATTGCTATGAATCACCCTGAAATTTTTTATTTTTGTATCTGTTTGCATTGCTGTTGCTTTTTTAAGAGCTCAGATATCTGAGAATCTTTGTGGGATAGTGAAAATAAATTCTGGTGATGGCTAAGATTTGATATGTTGCTTTCTTAGTCATTGATGTGAAGTCCAAATGTATTTTTTCAGTTAACAATGTTAAAGTAAATTTTCAAAAACATAAAAACATAATTTTCATTCAAATTCAGAATATACATAAAGAAGTATTTGATTCATTAATGAAGGAAGCAGAAGGATGGTAAAGCTAGTTTCAAAGAAAATTCAAGAGATTGAGTATATATATAGGAATCCAGGAAAGCATGTTGGAATAATATTACTAGGTAGATACATAAGAAGTTAATATCCAACAGGACAATAAATCCATAACCTTTGGCGATTCTACCAGACAGAAGCCATTTGCATCTCTACTGAGCAAAAATCTACAGATGATGTGTCAATTTATAGAATCTGGCCTTAATTATTATTCTGCAATAAATTGTAAAATCAAAATTTATTAATTCACCTAGAATTAAATAATCCTTACCTGTTTACGGGTAAATATTTAAAAAAAATAAAAAAATATGACACTGAGGAGATGTGAAGTATTTCTTTGCTTTATTTCCATTTTTTTCTAGTTTTTCTTAACAGTGGTAAGATCACTTTCAAGAGAATATATATTCCTGTCTCTGTCACCAGCATTTTTGGACAGCTGGGTGCTGTCCAAAATATATAGGATTCAAATGCTCCCTCTCTCTCTCTCAAAAGATTAATTGTTTCAGGTTTTTATATGATTAACTTTATGCCACATAACTCAGTATTTTGTAATTGTTTAAGATGATTTTTTAAAGTATATCAAATGTCTTTGTGCAAATAACTTTTTATAAAAATAGCTTAGAAAAAAGTGACGTACTATGAGTGTTATATCTAAAATAATACTGTTAAAAATCATCCAGAATTTTTTTTTTCATTTTGTGAGAATCTATTTCTATATATTATGTGTGTATCCTTTGAAGTTTTCCGATACTGATAATGTACGCGCGTTGTGAATTATACTTAGCTTTTTTTCTCTGAAGGGTATTGTTTACCTGCATGGGAAATCTGTGATGTGACTGTAGCTGGTTTGTTGATTTCCCTCTTTCTGTACTTTGTTCCTTTCAGGTCCCCTTTTTCAAGGTGAGCCAACCTCACTCCTACTCTGAGTACTAAATTATTTCCTGGCACTGTAGTTTCTCAGCTATCCTCAGAGCTTTCTTTTATGACAGTGAATGGGACAGCGATGGGAAAATGTCTAGGCCTTTTGAAATTAAATGTTCCAAGAGTAATCCTAGTTTATGGGGACAAGTTGTAGGACTTGAAGACTGTAGAGAGTGGCAAGATTACTGATTAAGATCTCCCTTTACCTCGTGTTTCTAGACCTGAGAACTGAGAGAGCCCTTTATCAACTACCTTAAGTGACTCCAGCCTTCTGTTACTCTTGATCAGAATGCCTGTTACAACCTATAATGCTTTTGTGAACCTTGTTGTTTACTTGATAAATATTGTCTGTCTTCACTAAATGGAAGCACCATGAGGACAGGGGCCATATTTGTGTTGATTTTTTTTTTTTTTAATCCCAGAATCTGGCACACTGACTCAAACGTGATGGGTCAAATAAAGTTTTATTGAATGAATTCATAGAATTGCATCGTTGTGTACCTGTGAAGCTAATAGACAGTAAGAATGACAGAAAATGACAAGTGGCTTTGGTTTAAGAGTATGCAATTGCTTTAGGCATCAATGGTTTTATATGTTTTTCTCTATGCCATTTTGCTGATTGAAATATTCCAGGCACAAAAGCTTTAGGTGCCACAGAAGATAAATATCATTATTATAATGTAATAATAACAGTAGTGAAAAAGAAAAAAGTACTAGTAGGCTACAGTAACACAAGCTAAACCTTTAGTGGGAAAAATTCTCTTGGTAGCTAATTTCAAAAATAGTCTTTATCTAAAATGAAATCATTACTGTCATAGTTGCCTTTAAGTGATACATTAACACAGAGATAACTGCATTGCTCCAAATATGTCAGCATTTAAAGTCTGTCTTATTGGAATTTTTCTTAATTTATTGTAATCTAATAATCATAGGATGCATTATTTGTATTTGACACAGTTATATTTTTACCATGCACATTCATTCAGCTATGTAACAAGGAAGGACTGTTAGGCTAACATTATTCTTTCTACAGAATGCAATCTTTATTCATGTGCACTTGGTGAATGAATTCTTTATAAGCACATTAGCAAAATGTGAACAAATAAAACCTCTGAGTCTTCAAAAGATGGCTGCGTAAAATAGTTGAAAAAAATTTGCAGGGTGGTATGTATAGACGTTTCACATAAAATATGATGAATAATCTGAATCAAATGCATATTTGGGCTTAAAGGAGCTATAATAATTTTGTCAAATGAAACAAGATGAGTAAACTGGAATGTCATTTTGTTGACTGGAAGAAGCCAGCTTACCAGTTGAAAAATAGCTTCATATTTTATTATATTTTTTGAGCCTCTTCATTTATTACATAAGTGTGCTCTCAAGGGTAATTGCCTTAAAAAAATCTTTGACTTATGAATTGTAGGCAATACTGTCAGGATTTCCAAGTGTTATGAGTTCTTTTTTATGTCTCTTGTTCAGGTGCAACTGATTTTGACAGATGTATTGTTATGTTACTGGTATAACATGACATCTTTTTTCAGATGAACTGAATAAGAGTGATTTTGACAATAAGTAGATAAGACACGGTCAGAAAGTTGAAAAAAAACATGTCAATGGCACAGTTATGACACAAATACCACAGAACAGACCTTACAATATCCCTAAGTCAGGGTCTTTCCAACAATGTCCTTGAGAAGACAGAAAATAGTATTACCCTTAAATACTATCACTTAGCCACAAATGTAATAAAATAAGACAAAACACAAAGGTCGGTTTCATAGGTACTCAAAGTGGCATTTGCTGAGTCTATGCTATGTGTGTATATTTGTGTGTAAACCTCGTTAACATATTGTATGGATGAAAGAATTTTGAGATATCAAAACCACTTTTTCTGGAGCCAAAAAAACAATTAACTTTAGAATTTCAAGAACTCCATTGAAAAACATTCATTGTGAAATATGCAAAGTGATTTAATGTATATTAATTATAACTCTGTTTAACGGAATAAGAAGAACTAGCCTTTAATAATATGAGAAAATGGCCAGGCACCGTGGCTCACACCTTTAATCGCAGCACTTTGGGAGGCTGAGGTAGGCAGATCGCCTAAACCCAGGAGTTCGAGACCAGCCTGAGCAACACAGTGAGGACTTCATCTCCATAAAAAATAAACAAAATTAGCCGAGCGTGGTAGTGCACACTTGTGCACACCTGTTCGGGAGATTGAGGTGGGAGGGTCGCTTGAGCCTCAGAGGTCAAGGCTGCAGTGAGCCGAGACAGTGCCAGTACCACTGCATTCCAGCCTGGGTGACAAAGAAGACCCCGCCTCAAAAAAATTATTATTTTTTTGAGTACATTTAGGAGTACATTTGAGAAATTTAGGAGTACATTTAAAAATGTATTTCTAGATCATGAATTTTGTAAACAGGTTAGTAAAGACTAAAATGAAATCAACCCCAGGTGTCAATAGGGAATTAGATATTTTGATGGTCGTATTTTCCCTTACTCTTGACTGTCAGGAGCTAAACTACAAAAACAGTCCCTGACTTACAAAGATTCAGCTTATGGATTTTTGACTTTACAGTAGTGCAGAGACAATATGCATTCAGTAGAAACCACACCTCAAGTACCTATCCAGCCATGCCGTCTTTCACTTTCAGGGTAGTATTCAATAAATTGCATGAGGTATTCAACCCTATTATAAAATGGTTTTTGTGTTAGATGATTTTGTTCAACAATAGGCTAATGTAAGTGTTCTGAGAATATTTAAGATAAGCTAGGCTAAACTATGAGGTTTGGTGGGCTACGTGTATTAAATGCATTTTAGACTTACAATATTTTTAACTTAACATAAGTTTTTCAGCATATAACTCCATCATTAGTTGAGGAGCATCTGTAGCCTGTGTGTGAGTCCATATGCTGCTTTTTCTCCATATATTTAAAATGCTTTAATGGAAAAGATATTTATCCTTCGAATGCCTTCTAATATCTTTGTTTCTAGGATCAGAAGTGGTTGATCTTGATGGAAAAAGTTCCCTTCTCTACAGATTTGATCAAAAATCCCTGAGCCCAATAAAAGATATTATTTCTTTGAAATTCAAAACCGTGCAGAGTGATGGGATTCTACTCCACAGGGAAGGGCCAAACGGAGATCACATCACACTGCAATTAAGGAGAGGAAGACTCTTTTTACTTATTAATTCAGGTAAAAAACTATTTGGTGAAGTGCTCAAAAATCTGATTATTTAGATATCACCTAAGTAATTTTATGCTTTTATAGCTTATCTTTTAACAGTCAAGTGCCTTATTTTCAGATTCAAGGGCTTGTACATTTGCCAATATTGCTTTCATGTAAAAATGGTTCATATTTTACAAATTGCACAAAATCTTCCTTTCAGTGTTTTTTACATAGTGCTGATAGAACTGTATAGCTCTTTTCTAATATCATAAAGGAAGGGATGGGTCATTGAAAAATGTTGAGGTAGTAAAAACAATGAGGTTGTAGCAAAGATGAAATTTACATAGAAAATGAGCATGCAATTGGTAATAATGACAAAAAGAATTAACAGCGGAGGAAATTACAACAAGGTTGAGAGATTATTATATTCAAACTTCAGGGAAATCCATCCTAGTGTTTGAAATGGAATGCATAGAAGGAGATTGCAATTATTATGAAAGATGCTGGTCCACAGAAGGGAAACTTTTTTTTTCTTTAAACTGGCAATAATGGTGCTGTTATTTTTCTCCTCTTCTAAGGTGAAGCTAAACTGCCTTCCACTTCCACCCTGGTCAATCTCACCCTGGGCAGCCTGCTAGATGATCAGCACTGGCATTCAGTGCTCATCCAGCGTTTGGGCAAACAAGTCAACTTTACAGTGGACGAACACAGGCATCATTTCCACGCACAGGGAGAATTCAATTTCGTGAATCTTGATTATGAGGTGTGATGGTTATGTTTCAGTTAATGCTGATTTTATTATGTATATGTGGTTTAATCTCCCAAAGGCAAGTACACTATAAAGAACCCACCTTTTCAGTAAATCGTAGAACAGGTGAAGCATTTCCCAAGACAGCCTAACTCATAGTAGCAACTTTCGGCGTATAGTACTTGTATGTTCATCTTTCCCACAGTATGTAAATTGATTGTTGTAGAGGGAGGTGATCTTTTTACCTAAACTATGTAGTCACAGAACATCGTATGTAGGAAATATTCTGCACCAAGAATCTTATTACCACAAGCAAATATAGGATGTTTGCTATGACTTCCTTGTGTTCTAGGGTATTTGTGAGCAATATAGATTTATGAGGAGAATGTAGCAACAAACTAATTAATTGTTTCATTAGCAATGGATTTGAATGCACAAATATCAATATGTGCCAGAAACATATCTAAAATAAAATATTATAATTGCTTATAGTGTTAAACAGATCAAGTTTTACCATGATATAAAGATGTATTTTTCATCAACCAGTGAATATCAAAGCGAGATGTGATCAGCAACTTGTAAAAATAAAGTTCCAGTGTAAATAAAAGCCAAATGCACATACATTTGCTTTAAATCTATATCTTAATTTTTGTGTGTGTAGGGTTATGAAAAATTGATCTGTGTGTGATGATTATGGCTATACATGCTAATCATAATTAAGCAGATTGTTAGAAAATCACTAAACAATATTATTGATGCCATTTTTCTTTCTAAGATCAGCTTTGGAGGGATTCCAGAACCTGGAAAATCAGTGTCATTCCCACATAGAAATTTTCATGGATGTTTGGAAAATCTCTATTATAATGGAGTGGATATCATTGATTTGGCCAAGCAGCAAAAACCACAGATCATTGCTATGGTAAGAGTCTTTACACGAAGACATTAGTAAAACTATATTTCTTTTTACTACACAATAAAATTGCTCCATTTTAGGTTCCCATTTGACATGATGTTTTAGAGGTTACTCCTATTTAAATATTTTTCTTTGATTGGCAATATGCATATAAAAGATTGATTCTATCTGAAGGAATTGTCATTTTGGGGGCATAATTATTTTATTTTTATATGAAGTAAACCGGTGTTTTTATGGTTGATATTTTAATTTTATTGTGATGTCATTACTCACAGGAGCCTAATTTCTTTTGATTTGTATTTTTTTTTTTCTTTTTTGAGACGAAGTCTCACTCTGTCACCCAGGCTGGGGTGCAGTGGCATGATCTCGGCTCACTGCAGCCTTCGCCTCCCAGATTTAAGCGATTCTCCTACCTCAGCCTCCCGAGTAGCTGGGACTACAGGCATCTGCCACCACACCTGGCTAACTTTTTGTATATTTTGTAGAGACAGGGTTTTTCCATGTTGGCCAGGCTGGTCTTGAACTCCTGACCTCAGGTGATCTGCCCGCCTCAGCCTCCCAAAGTGCTAGGATTACAGGCATGAGCCACTATGCCCATCCTGCTCTGTGGATTTTTAAATAAGATATTCCCTGACAAACTTACCAGATGAGCATACAGAGTTTCTGGAATCAGATAACATCCATGTATATTAGGGAGACATTTGAAAAATTTATATTTTGCCATAGTTGTTCATGATAAATAAAAGAGACGAATAGACAACAGCATGTAAGAAATATCACATGGAGGAAATCTGCACCAAGAGATCTTACTACCACAAGCAAATATAGGATACGTTACAATATTGCATCTGCCAATCTGTCCAAATGGCAATGTTGGTCAGACTGTATTGTATTCTAATTCTTTGGAAATGGGGAGAATTTAAATATAACTCTCTTGGTTAGGTTTCAGTTAGGGAAGCAGCACCAGCATAAGTATTGTGAACAGTGGATCTGTATTAGGACTTGGACCTTAACAGTTTTCAGAGGAGCTAAAAAGTGAATGGCCTGGCAGGGGACGTGCAGGGGTCAGAGAAATCATTAATTCTGCCCAAAGCAATGGTGTGTGGAGGCATGTTGAAGCTTACGGACATTTTCAGCCTAGGAGGGTTGAAGAGAACTTTGGCAGTTGTTGCCTGTGGGTAGCCACCACCCCTGTGTGTCCCCAGCCATGCGTCCGGGGATGGGCCTGTGCTTGCTGTTCGTCGGCAGGGCCAGCTGTGAGGAAGACGAGATGGGCCATAGTGCAGGAGAGCAAGGACAGGCTGGAACAAACCAGCCGCTGCATGACCACCCCTCGTCGCACATGATTACAAAAAAACCTTTGCGACAAAATGTGTTGCTGGTGTTTTAATTCTAACTGTCAAATATCACCCAAGCTCTCTTTTTTTGGGTCTTAATCAGAAGCAGACAAGTAAGGGGATTCTGGGAAACATGGTTTCTAGCTTAACCAGTTTGATAATAAAAAGCCGACACATATTGATCTGAATGAATTTCTTTCGTTGCTTAAAATCCAAAGTACGTAAATTTAAGTTCACTTGTCAGCAAATCCCAAAGCACATCATAAGTGTATTTATTGTTTATATAGCATTTTATTTCTAATTATGTACATTGGTGGTATTTATATGACCGTAACAGCCAGCAAGATTTTAAAATAGTTGTTTTTTTATAAAAGGGAAATTATTTAAAATAAAAATAAAAATATTTTAGATAGATGTGTGTGTGTGTGTGTGTGTGTGTGTGTGTGTGTATGTGTGTGTTTTATCCTTAAAACAAGTTTCTAGAAGCTTCAAGGACCATTCACTCTTCATTGGCAAGAGGGTTTGCTGCTGGTAGGGTATCAGGCAGCTATCCGAATGATGCATAAGATCAAGCTACAGCTTAATGGGCACAAAAATATGATTAGAAAGAAGAGGGGCAAAAAATTCTAGTTTTCAATAGCACAGTAGGGCATCTATAGTTTATAAGGAATTATAGTATATTTCAAAATAGCTACAAGATAAGTTTTGTAATGTTCTCAACACAAAGAAAAGGTAAATGTTTGAAATGATGGACATCCCAATTATCCTGATTTGCTCATTACACATTATGTGTGTGTATCAAAATATCATGTGTCTCATAAATATGTACAACTATTATGTATCACTAAGAAAAAAAAAGACCAAGATGCAACTGGTAAAAATGTTTCCAATTTTTTTTCCTGGATTTGATGGTCTTATAGTTGCCTTTACATTATAGGGTAGCATGTTGGTTAGTGTAGTTTGCTGTTCAGCTTTTGTTATTTCATTCATTGGAACAATGTATTTGTTTATAATAAAAGTGAGTTCACTTTTCACAGATTCATAATGGGGCCAAATGTTTCCGTTTGACCATGACCAAATGTTTTATGCCAATGTGTGTTCTTCTAAATAAGCTTGACTTCATTGACTTTTAAGTTTCTATTAAAGTTGAGAAATGGAGAGAAGAGCAGAGCAAAGGATTGAAGAACCTTTAAGAAAGATGGCAGTGATTTGGATTGTCATGTTGATAGCAGGCGGTTGTTTTAAATTGCGGAAAATGTGAGATGGAAAAGCAGCCTTCAAAATCTGTTACTAATGCGATGTGAATAACATTCTGAAAGCTTTTTCTTTGACTCTCTTCTCAGGGAAATGTGTCATTTTCTTGTTCACAACCACAATCTATGCCCGTGACTTTTCTGAGCTCCCGGAGTTATTTAGCGCTGCCAGACTTCTCTGGAGAGGAAGAGGTTTCTGCCACTTTTCAATTTCGAACTTGGAATAAGGCAGGGCTTCTGCTATTCAGTGAACTCCAGCTGGTTTCAGGGGGTATCCTCCTCTTTCTGAGTGATGGAAAACTTAAGCTGAATCTCTACCAGCCAGGAAAATTACCCAGTGACATCACAGCAGGTAATAAATGTATTCCCCAGGGCAAAGCATATGGATTTGAAAGATTCCATTATCTCTGTGGCCAAATTTTATGCATAACCAAAAATTTCATATTTGCTTAATAAATGAATACTCGGGTTAATAAGATTATAAGTACTCTTCCTTAGAGGAACTTGATTCCAATTTTCTTTTAAATATGGTTCTCATACTAGCAGTTCTTATTAACCAAAATGATAGTTTTGGGGGAACTGAAGTTTCCTTTCGTGACCCTGTCTCCTACTCCAGGCAAAGAACATATCCTAAGGTGACATGTTTTGGGGAAAACTTGAAGACCTCGAAATAGGCCAACAAGTTAACTAAGTGTCCCTCAGTGGAAAACTAGACTGTTCCTAACACACCTATTAGTCTTATCTGGTCTGTGAGAAGAACGGAGAGGTCTTTCTGGGATCTGTATCTATATCTGTATATGAGTGTACAGTGTGAATGGTAACTTTATTTGCTGATGTCTTATGTAAAGAGTTGAATACATTTTGGGGGGATGCAAAGAGTTATGAAAGAGTCCTCATTTGGGCACTAAATGTAATTCTTCTACTTCTAGGCAATATGGTATCGTTTTAATGATTAGAAGTAGTATGATTAAGGTGACTATATGAGTGTCTGGAAAATGAATGTCTAATTTAGGTCAGTGCTTTGAGTGAGGAATATTTTTGTCTCTTCATTAAAATTATATAGTTGTTGACAAAAGCTCTGCATCACATTTTTACGTATGTACAATAGCATCCAAGCCAAGCGACTAGAGGTTGCCTTGGGGTAAATTACTACATTAATTTAATAAATGATCTTTAAAAACAACTTAAAGATTCCATTGTACTACTCCTCTGTATTAACTATGACCAAAAAATAGTGGAATGTGACTTAAAGAGGAGAAAAAAAGGAAAAGTTAAAATACAGTTGGAAATTAAATATGAGAAAATAAGTGTACAAATGGATATACAAATGCCGATTCTTTATATGTCTTTTTGTTGCTGTACTACTATTGGAGTTTAAATATGAAACTGAGAATTCAATATTAGTTATAATTTTCAAAGAGATACTATGCTGTGACTTTTTATTTAATGTTCAAAATGTGGTAGATTTGCTGGCTAGACAAAAAGAAATAAATTAATCAGTCTCATATTAATAATTAATAGGCCCTGAAAATGAAAGTCTAAAAATGTAAGCTTGCCATTAATGTGTCATTTATTGTGATGTATTTGACATCTTCTGAAGTGGTTATATTCATACCCTAATTTTCAGCATCTTAAAGAAACCACTTCAGTGCAGTGTTACTGTGGTGAGCTCCATGAAGCCAGCCTATTTCTTTTTTCTTCCTTTTTTTAGTTTTTTCTGAGATGGAGTTTCGCTCTTATTGCCCAGGCTGGAGTGCAGTGGCTCAATCTCAGCTCACCACAACCTCCACCTCCCAGGTTCAAGCGATTCTCCTGCCTCAGCCTCCCAAATAGCTGGAATTATAGGCATGTACCACCACACCCAGCTAATTTGGTATTTTTTAATAGAGACGGGGTTTCTCCATGTTGATCAGGCTGAAGCCAGCCCATTTCTAACCACTTTACAAGCATGTATAGTTAATATATTACTAGGCATAAGTCGTATAGAATACCCCATGAGATTTAAACATTTCTAAATGAATGTTTAAATTCATATGCAATATAATCTGTTATGATGTCATCTGACTTTGTATGGTTATTTTCATACTAATTATAAGGATACTAGACTAAATCTGAATGTCAGTACACTGAAGATAACACAAGTAAGATTTTACTTAAAAACTCTCTCTACCCTTTTTTTTCAGTTTCTTTCACGATATTATTTTTTGCTAGTTCCCGTGAAGCGAGTACATTCTGCACTGGAAAATAGACGACTTAAATGGTAGCTGTGTGGGTGGTCAGTTTATTCTCCCAAGGGGAAGACTTTCCACTTACGTTTCACGTATGCAATGCTTGATAATTAAACCAGTTGTCAGGATGTATTATAATGACTTTCAAGAGAACCACGTCTTTACTGATGGATTGCTATCACGTTGTACTAAATCTTTACATTATATAAGGATTAATTTTTCTTAGCTTCTGGAGATACATTTTACAAATCTTACATGTTTGAAAAACTCAACATTTTAATATATTTTATAATGAGATTAAGATGAAATTGTATTGAGAAAGAACTGAATTGTGCAAATGTTTGAGTTATCAGACTAAATTTTTAATATGTACAGTTTTGCAAATTGTCATTTGGAATTATTCAAAAATATTATGTCAGCTTAAATCATTTTTGAAATATTCACATTATATTAGTATAAATCATAAAACATATTAGCAGCACTATAAAATCCCTTATGACACAAAATATTTTTAGTCATTGGCACCTTTATAGATGTCAAAGCAAAAATCAATGAACAGTACAGTTTTATGTTCCTATGTAAAACAAAGTTTTTAATATCAAATTTGAGATTTCTGGTATGATTTTAGCATTTCTGCTGCTGTTTTTGTCTAACAGTGAAAATCAGGATTATAACCATTCATCTTGTCCCCATGGGCAGGGCCTGGCAGATGCAGGCTTGCAGTATTTGAGATGTTTCTGCATTTTTCTATTACTAAGCATTGTTGATTCTTGTGCCCCTGAGAGTGGAGCAGGCCCTTTGATTTGCTGCACCCAGGAGAGCGATTTTTGTCAATCCCCCTTCCTCCCTTTCACTGTTGAAATATTCCTAACTTTTGGGCTATACACCTGTCTCCCCTTAAACTCCTGCTCTCCACCAAAGTGATGGGTACCAACCACCTCCGTATTTTCATCTTGACAAGGGCTATCTAGTGATCTGGATCCTTAATTCTGATTAGTGACTACAGTTAGTCCGTATAAGAATGTCTGGCACTTTAGAGTGCTGAAATACACCTGGAAAGAGGCAACACCCTTTAGTGTTTCCCTAAGGAATGGCCTAGGTATAATTGCCTTTTGCACCTTTGCAGAACTCCTACCCTATATGGCAGGATGATTTTTTTGTTATACATCGTGCACTATAGATATGTGTTGTAGTCTTATGAGAGGGTGATGACAGCTAAGCTCTCATGTTTCTGATGCAATTTAGGACTGGAACTAGAAGACGATCTATAAAGAGGGAGTAGATACAAATCTTCCCTCTCCTGCTGTGTTTTGTGTGTTTATGTGATTTAGGCTGAAAGACAGAACAAAGAGAGCAACAGAAAGAGAAAGAGAGAGAGAACGTTCTAGTCCATAATCTTATCCTCTCCAACCCGCAATTGCAAACACTTCCATTTACTATTCCATCCTTCCATTATTCCAATTGGCATTGTCAGTGTTTTCCATCCAAAGACTGCGATGAACATATCTGGAGTTAAACAAGTTGAATTTATTGCTTATTGCAACAGAGAGAACACACCCTGGAAACCAAGGGTTGTGTGAAGACAAAAGTGTTAGGATGGCATAGGATTTGGGGTTGTGTTAGCTGATTTGAGGGAGGTTTCAAGGAAGTGAAAAATTGCTGTAGATGAAATGCTGTCGGGAAGTGAGGGTAATTCTACGATTAGCTATCTTTGTAAACCTTATCTAGAAGGATGAAGGAATGAAGTAAGGCTTAAGTTGTAATTGGTAAATACAAAACAAAACAATTGGTCATTCATAAGTATTGGGAGAGAGAGAAGTTTGTGTTTTGTTGTTTGTGCAGTAGCCTTGCTTCTGTCTGTGTTTAGACAAGATTATAAAGTAGTCATGACTTTTCCCCACCTTCATTTCATTATAGTCATAGAATGGCCTTGTCTGATGTTGGTGTTCTGTGTTATTGTTGACGTTCAACAGAAGAACACCAAAGCCTAGCCCTCAGTGCTAGCCAGATTCTTATAACACCAAGGTCTCACTGATGGTACCAGGCCATGTCCTAGCTGTTGGGACCTATTTTTCTTAGAGTTAATTGTTTAACTTGAGCAAAAAATAAAAAATAAAATAAAATAAAATAAGGGACACACCTGTCTTGCAGACAGGGCAGAGTGTAGGTTTTGGAGTCAGTCTTGGTTTTCTGTTTTCCTTCAGCTATCCAGCAAGTGGATATGACCTCGGTAGTTTCTTTTCCTCTCTGAGTCTCATTTCCTCCTTATTTAAGATGAAAATAATAATAGTTTTAGTGAAGATTAAATGATACTATGCATAGAAAGCTCCCAGTGTTTGTTATAAGTAATACCTCAGTAAAATTATTATTTTGTTATTATGACAACATGTTTCTTCCCAGACTTAAAAGTTCTGAGTAGTGGATGTCAGGAACAAGAAAACAAATTGAAATTCTATGATTTCTCTTTCTCTCTCCTGTTTCACAGTGGTGTGGCCCTTGAAAGGGGCCATCCTATTATCAGAGCCAGTAATGGAAAGTTGTATCCTTACAAAACAATTAGAATCTAATTTTAAATTAGGTAGAGTTAGTTGAAATGAGTTAATGGGACCTTTTGTGATTGTAGTAATAAATTCCAATTGACAGGTGTTAAGTCTCCTCATCATGGGTAAATAATGTTTGTTATAAAGGACGCTTGGGAAAAGCTGTCTGAAGTTTCCCCCACAAACACGGCACAACTTCATTCTGTTCACAACCTGTAACCTGCCAGCTTGTTAGATGAATGTGTTTGAATGTGTGCCAAATTACACAGTGGGTTGCTCTGGCAGTGTTTTGTTCTTAATCTATTTTTTGCTTCTGTATGAACAATAGGCCTCCCCAAGCCTTTTGGGTAATCCTGTTGCATGCCTAACCAATAACTGCCCAGAGCCCTGCTACTCAAAGTGTGGTCCCTGGACCAGCACTGGCTCAGTGAAATACTTTTAACTGATCTACGATGAGATGAATGTAAAAATTGAGATTAAACTCCTAGAAACTGGTAAAAAGAGATCACTGCAATATCTAAGCACATGGTTAGTGGGCTTGTATTTTACCTTTTATTTATTTTTTTGTTATTGTTTTATTTTATGTTTTAAAATTTTAGGTTTGGGGGTACAAGTGCTGGTTGTTACATGGGCATATTGCATTGTGCTGAGATTTGGGCTTCAATTGAATCCATTACTCAAATAGTGAACATGGTGCCTGATAGGTAGTTTTTAAATTCTTGTCCCATGCCCTCTTCCCTTCTGAAGTCCCCAGTGCCTGTTGTTCCCATTTGTATGACCATGTGTACCCAGGGATTAGCTCCTACTTATAAGTGAGAACATTCTGTATTTAGTTTTCTGTTTTTGTGTTAATTCACTTAGGATAATAATCTCTTCAGTTGCATCTATGTTGCTGCAAACAATGTTATTTCATTCTTTTTTATTGCTACATAATATTCTGTGATGTCTATATGCCACATTTTCTTTATCCATTCCGTCACTGATGGGCACTTAGGTTGATTCCATGTCTTTGCTATTGTAAATAATACTGCAATACATATGTAAGTGCAGGCATCTTTTTTGGTCAGCAGTCCTCAACCTTTTTGGCACCAGGGACTGTTTTCATGAAAGACAATTTTTCTATGGACTGTAAGGTAGGGGGATGGTTTCAGGATGATTCCAGCACGTTAAATTTATTGTGTACTTTATTTCTATTATTATTGTAATATATAGTGAAATAATTATACAACTCATCATAATGTGGAATCACTGGGAGCCCTGAGCTTGTTTTCCTGCAACTAGGTGGACCCATCTGGGGGTGATGCGACACAGTGACCATCAAGCATTAGATTCTCCTAAAGAGTGTGCAGCCTAGATCCTTCGCATGTGCAGTTCACAACAGGGTTCGAACTCCCAGGAGAATCTAATGCTGCCACTGATCTGATAGGAGGCAGAGCCCAGGCGGTAATGCAAGTGATAGGAGAAGCTGTAAATACAGATGAAGCTTCACTTGCCTGCCAGCCACTCACCTTCTGCTGTGTGATCCGGTTCCTAACAGGCCACAGACCCAGTATCGGTCCATTACCCTGGGGATTGGGGACCCCTATTTTTGGTAGAATGATTTATTTTCCTGAGGGTATAGATCCAGTAATGGGATTGCTGGGTCAAATAGTAATTCTGTTTTTAGTTCTTTGAGAAATCTCCAAACCGCTTTCCACAGAAGCTGAACTCATCTACAGTTCCACCAACAATGTACAAGCATTCCCCCTTTTTTTCTGCAGCCTTGCCAAAATCTATTTTTTCAGTAATTTATTTTCATCATATTTTATAAAAGTTTCCATTTGCAATAGATCAGAAAAATAAAATGTTCATCCCCACAGACAGTTTGAGAAGAACTGTTGGACACCAGTGGAAAGTCTAAAATGAAATAAGAGAAGTAGAGTCTTGCACACAGGGCTTTGGAAGTGAGATGTAGGAGAAATGCCAGGGGCAAGTGGTAGACTGGGAAGGGTCTGTACATATGACACAGAGAGTATATAAGAAAGTTCTCTCTAAATGAGTGAAATCTAGCTTAAAGGAAGCACTGGATGACAAATCTAGGACATCTGATTTATTTTAATCCAGTCCTATACCATCAAGGATTACATAACTCTATTCAGCTGTCTATTTCAGAGTCCACTCTTAGAAAATGTGTCTAAAAGTATCTAACCTACATTCTTCCTATTCCAGTTTTCAGGCCTCTCCTATTATCTTACACAAACCAAACCAGAGTTGGGTCTTCGATAATCTTTTTTGCTTCATGGATGTGATGTAAAAGTGAGCTTCTGTGCCCTGGCTAAAATTTGTGTTAGACTAAATACGTCCAGGGCAAAGACATGTAATCACCTAAGGCAGCTTTGATGCATTTTTGATCCAAATGCATGTAGTAGAAATTACTCGGGGAAATAAATCACATATATCAGAAAGGAGGTTTACATAAAATTAGTAAAGAAATCACATGCAATATCAGAAAACAGGCTGTTTGGGATTGATAGATTGCTTATATTTTTTGTTTACTAATTTGATCTGCAGAATCACACAGAGTTGACTATTCAAATGGATGTAAACCTGACTGGTAAATTCATGACAAAGACGCTTAGATTTCACATCTCTGCTCAATATTTAACTACAGAGCTCCTTGTAGAATCGATTGCCTGTAAGAGGAAAAGTCTATGCATTCTGATGGATTCATGATACTGGGGCTTCCTTAGGAGGGACTAGAGATTGCCTTTTAGAGGTGATAAGAATATCTCGATTTTTGATTTTAGCAACTTTTGACTTTATACATATATACATGTATATGAACTTGGAAAATACAGGAAAGTATGTAAGTAAATAAAAACAATCACATTTTTCCTTCATAAAAAAAAAAACAAAACAAAACAAAATAAAACCTGTTTCTTTCTTTCTTTTTTTTTGCCCGGGCTGGAGTGCAATGGTGCAATCTCAGCTCACTGCAACCTCTGCCTGCTGGGTTCAAGCAATTCTCCTGCCTCAGCCTCCCCAGTAGCTGGGATCACAGGCATGTTCCACTATGCCCGCCTAATTTTTTGTATTTTTGGTAGAGACAGAGTTTCTCCATGTTGGTCAGGCTGGTCTCTAACTCCCGACCTCAGGTGATCCACCTGCCTCAGCCTCCCAAAGTGCTGAGATTACAGGCATAAGCCACCGCACCTGGCCAAGAACATTTCTGTTCAGTCCCTTCTCATACTTACGTAAGAATATAGTTAGAGCCGGACACGGTGGCTCATGCCTGTAATCCCAGCACTTTGGGAAGCCGAGGTGGGCGGATCACGAGGTCAGGAGATCGAGACCATCCTGGCTAACATGGTGAAAACCTGTCTCTACTAAAAATGCAAAAAAAATTAACCGACTGTGGTGGTGGGCAGGGGGGCTGAGTCAGGAGAATGGCGTGAACCCGGGAGGCGGAGCTTGCAGTGAGCCAAGATCGCACCACTGCACTCCAGCCTGGGTGACGGAGTGAGACTCCGTCTCAAAAAGCAAACAAACAAATTAAAAAAAGAATATAGTTAGAATTGTATATAAATATAGAGAGAGTTTATTCTTATTGTTTATTATAGTTAAGTTCTCAAAAGTCTGTGAACACTGAATTAGGGAATACTGAACCTTTGCTCCTGGGGGAAATAACAGGGTTAGGTTCCTGGGAGCCTCTGTCACATTTTTTCAACCAGGCAATACATACTCTTGTTTTATGTGCGTTTCTGTTTAAGGACGTCTTCTTTAGTATAATGTTGTTGGCTCATTAACATTGGACTTAGGGCCAACAGCACCATAACTCATGCCTGAATGAAACTTATCTAACACATGTATTTTCTCCAAGAGACACATCACAGCCTTCTTGTTCTTAGGAATGCTAGTCAACAGTTCAGCCATGATGTTTGGGGGCCACTTTAAACAGTGAAATCACGAACAAACTTACAAAAATTTAAAGAAAATGTGATTTACTGTATGAGAGCTAAAGCAATAAGGGAGAGCATTGCCCTGTTTGACCTCAGCAGGAAATGTGGACAGGGCCGCTCAAGGTCTTTACTGCTCTGTGCATGTCCTCAAATGACTGAGAACGCCCCTTCAGATACTGATTTGAGAGTTATAAGTAAGTTCTAGTAAGGAAGCAAATTCTCAAATATAAAACCTACAAATTACGAGGATCAATTGCATAGACATGGCTTTTTCACAGTGCGTTATTTTTAACTTTACGTTATACCTGTAGACTTTCACTGTTTATTAATAGTTTATTCCAATATTGTTGTAATGATTGATGGTATAGTTTGCTAAATATTCTATTATCCTACCATAAAAAGGTGGTTATCAAAAAAGTATAAAGTAGCAGGTAAACCATTTTATTGGGTATATCTTTGAATTTTGGGAATTCCCAAATCCTTCCTCCCTAGGAAGGAAATTACATAGATGGAAGCTAAAATCAATCTATGACAAATAATTGAAATATTTTAACCATCCAGGATTGTCCAGGGTTGGGAATTTAGAATGCCCCATTTCCACACAGAGGATGTTGATTTCCCATTTGTCTCCCTTTCCTTGTTGATGTGATTGTGTTTAATTAATAGAGTTAAGAACTATAGCCAATTGAGTGATGTGTATATTGCTGTTTCTAACCAACTCCTTATAGTGCTCACTATTGAGAGAGATCTCTAACTGATTTCATCTCCCCAGGTGTCGGATTAAATGATGGGCAGTGGCATTCTGTCTCTTTATCTGCTAAAAAGAATCACTTGAGTGTGGCGGTGGATGGCCAGTTGGCTTCTGTTGCTCCTCCACTGGGGCCTGAGCAGATTTATTCAGATGGCACCTATTACTTTGGAGGTAAGAATAGGCACCAGGCTCTGTGAGCAACTGAACCATATTTGCATTAGTGCCCCCGTGTCTTGGTGAAGTCATCATGTTTTAACCAATGTGAATACTAAGGAATAATTTTTCACTGTCTTTGATCAGGGAAATTTTGGGTGGATCAAGTCGAAAAATTCTGACCTGAAATGCATTTCTGCAAGGCGGACTTACTTCTGTTTACAGTTTCTATAATGAGATTGATTTTGAGTAGGCCATCCTCTTTGGTTTTTTTATCTAAACCTTGTTATATTTTCCTAATGTTAAATGATCCTTGTATGTCTTCTGATTTTATGGGCTGATTTAATTGCAGTATTTTCTTGATTATGCCTCTTAGCTCCTTCAGAGCATCCTTATTGCTTCCCTACTGTCCAGTACAGAAGGACAATATTATACCAAAGGACAAATAATTTAACTTAATCAGCCCCAGCAACCTCTTCTCCTTGTTAAGCATAATGCACTGATACATTTGATGAAATCAGGGCATCAGCCTTCGACACCAGTTCATCTCCCTTAGAGAACAAAACAAATGAAGCGTCCACCTGCCCAGTAGATGTTTGTTTGAACTAAAAGCTTGGAAAAGAAAGCCCAAAAAATGGAAACCAATTTTTATCACTGGAAAATTGAAACAAATGTTCTTTTCCATTAGAAATGCAATGTTTTAAAACTGCCAGCAGTAAGACTCACTTCTAATCATGTTGAGGTGTTGCTTATGTTAGCGTTGTTTTGTCGTTGTTATGTTACATTTTAATAATTGCTTGTCTCTGGAATCATTTTTGAATTCGGTAGAGGTAGCCCAGTCTTTATTATTCACTAATAAAATACAAATTATTTTCTAAGTATTGACAGTGAGCACACAGTCCATGAATCAATTTATAGGATTCTAAAAGCAAAAGAACAAACAAAAAGACTGCTACATAATCCATTATTGTGAAAGGCTTCTTAGGGCCAACAATCTGAAAATATATAATCGCTTCCTTTACTGAGATGTTTAAACCGGGCTGCTTATAAAACCTTTTGGAATATGTGATTGATTTTATGGCAATCCGTAGTAACACATTCTTTTAATAAATAGTGAGATATGTAGAACAACTTAACCAAGAGCTTTCACTTCAAAGGAAAAGATTTAGAAGCACTAAAAGAGATAAGGGAAAAAATAGGCATATTGTTAAATGATGCAAAATAAAAGACTGGATAAAATTGTTTGTAAATCATGAAAATAGAATCATCATTCTTCACATATTTTATGTCCTTCATGTTCAGGTTTAACAATGCCTAGCTAGTTTATATAAATGTTTACTCTAGTGATTGCTTTTATTCATACTGTAATGTTACTGTATAGTAAAATATATCACACATGTACTCTGTAATTTTGCTTGTTTTTATTATGATACATATGATATACATCTTTTTAAAAAAACATTTTTGAATAGTTTTAGATTTACAGAAAAGTTGCAAAGATACAGATAGTTCCTGCACACCCCACATCCAGTTTCCTCTATTGTTCACACCTTACATCATATATACATTTTAAAGCTTACTAACCATTTTTCTTAAGTGTACACCTACCCATGTGTCCCTCTGCTAAAGAAACGTGATCAATGCGTGTCTGTCCCTTGCGTCATATCTTTTGATCTCCCACGTAAATGCTGTCCTGAATTTGGGTTTTATTCTTCCTTCATGTTTATTATAACTTTACATATATTAAGGTGTTTCTAAATAATATATTGTAAGAGTTTCCACAGTAAAACTCCAACTTTAGGGCTTTCTTAAAAAAATTACAAATCTCAAGTTTACTTAGGTATCTCTGTTTATTCAATCATTTTTTCTTTCTTTTTTTTTTTTTATTAGACTTTAAGTTCTAGGGTACATGTGCATAACGTGCAGGTTTGTTACATATGTATACTTGTGCCATGTTGGCGTGCTGCATTCAATCGATGTTCTTTCACATCAGAATATGCTTGACCTTGGCATGAGATTCTGTTGGTCATTAAATACAAGCCCTGCAAAATCCAGGCCACCCTAACAGTTCCAGGGCTGGAAACAAGGAGCCGAATGACAGCAAAAGGCCTGCTGCCAAACTCTGCCCTGTACTTCCCAGCCTTGTGCTTCCAGAACCAGGTTAAGGAGATCCATCTTCCAGGAAGCCCATTTAGGGGTTTCGGACTGGAAATTCTGGATCCTGGGAGTGAACTGGAGGGGAAAGGGTTCTAAGTGGACACATCACCTTTTCCTGTGAGGCCTTTTGGTACCATAGGCAAGAGCATGACTGGAGGAGGGCTAAAGTAGGGTCCCTAAAATGCAAGACTGGCACAGGGTCCTAGGTGGTACAGGCAGTGGGGTGATCAACTCTTGCCAACTTCAGCTGAAAGTCCTTCATCCTGGGAACAACCTCCCTCCCCAGTTCTCGGGTAAACTGTGACAGTCGTTCATCCGGCAAAGTTCTATGTAGATGAGGCTGCGCTCTATCACTAGGATCTGTGTTGTCTAGGTGGAAAGTGTTTTTTAGATAATTCTTCAGCCAGTTCATGTTCAAGTAAAAAGTTATTCTGTGTTGTGAGACACGTCTCATCGGTTCTCCTTCTCTCTCAATTTAACCGCAAGTTACCAGTTATTTTATCTGGGCTGTTCCAACAGCCTGGGTTATAGCTCCACTCTTTACCAGTCTTGACAGTGGCTGTCATATTGGGAGAGTGGGCTGCTCCTGGACTAGCAGCACTCTATATATTCCACCCCAGACTTCTATTATCCAGCCATCACTTTTTACTCTGGACTTTTTCTTCCACCCTCAAACAGGTGCTTTTCACAAAGTCAGACTGCATTGTGGTGGTACATTCTGCTCAGCTTTTATCATTTATAAATTACACATTTTAAACTTAGATTCTCTAAATTCAGAATGACTGAGTGTCTCATTTCTGTAAATTCCCCCATGGAATCTTTTGCAGTGCCTAACACGCCATGCAGCACAAGCTGGGGATACTGTGTGCAAAATTCTCACATCCCCCTCCCTTGTGTAAAGCAAACATTCTCCATCCAATGAACTGACTACAGCACTGTGAAGTCTAACCTGACATCTCACTTCTGCTGCAGTGACATATAGCGATAATTTATCTGTTATCCTCAGAGGTGCTTAACATGCTGACTGCCTCCAGTAATGGATCCATCCATTAATTCAGCATTAAGTATTCTTCAGAAATCTTCCTATTTTAGGACTTTCATCTCAAATTGGGCTCAGTGCTGAACTTCTCTCTGGTATTGCATTATATTAACTTGTTGCTGCCTCTTATCATAGACTAATGAGGCTAACCTGGGTTGAACCCCTCTTTGTTCGTAGAATCTCTTGCTTACTGAACATTGTAGCTAGGAATATGAATTGCCTCATGATAGGATAGTATGCTTTCTGTAAAATTCCATGATCTTTCCTTGTGACTCTGGGTTTGCTTAGCTTTGTTCCCTACAGGCATATTGCACAATTTATTTTATTCTGAATTAGTTTGAGATGTGTCAGGAAACGCCACCTGGAGAAAAGAAGATTAGCAGAGTTATTTGTATTCCTGGCATATTATAGTTGCTTCAAAATATTATTGAACTATTATCCTTTCAGTTGTTACCCTAACATTCTTAATTGGCTAATAAGTCATTCAGAATACATACTGAGATTATGGTAACCATATCTTATACTACAGAAGAAATTTAAGCACTGGAAATGTGTGTAGTACCATGTACAATAAATTAACACTCAAAAAGCTTTGATGAATTTATCTTGATACATTAAATTTGAAACTTCAAAGTCTCTATTAGGTTAAAATAAGATGTTTCAGTGTCTGATAATAGTTTTAAATTTGAACGTTGTCCTTTACTTGCCATATAAATGTGTTTTGTCAGGAAAACAAAGCATTAAGGAAAAATATTATCAGTCAAACAATGTAATTATAGTGGAAATTCACAAGTAGAAAACTAGTCTGGATTGTACAGGAATTAAGAAGTCGCTGACTCACTTCTTATTCTTTGAAATTGTGATAGTGTTTGATGATTATCATGGCAAATAAAGATTAATTAAAAAATAACCACCCATCTAGTCTCTATGTCCATGGGTTCATTTGTTTTGATTTTTAGGTCTCACAAATAAGTGAGAACACATAATGTTTGTCTTTCTGTGCCTTGCTTATTTCACTTAACATAATGACCTCCAGTTCCATCCATGTTGTTGCAAGAGGCTGGGAAGGGTAGTGGAGTTTGGGGAGAAGTAGGGGCTTGTTAATGGGTACAGAATACCATTAGAAAGAATCAATAAGACCTACTGTTTGATAGCACAATAGGGTAACTATAGTCGTTAATAAATGTGCACTTTAAAATAATAAAATAGTTTAATTGGATTGTTTATAAAACAAAGGGTAAATGCTTGAGAGGACGAATACCCCATTCTCCATGATGTAACTATTTCACATTGCATGCCTGTTTCAAAACATCTCATGTACCCGTATATACACCTACCATGTATCCATACAAATTAAAAATGGAAAAAATGTAATACATGTATTCATACTCCATAAACTTATTATTCCACTTGGATAGAGAAACATTTAGAATGCCATTAGACCACAGACAATAATGGTTAATATTGTATTTATTATTTAAATAATTATAAACAAGCCTTATATAAATGCTAGAAAAAATCAATGTAAATGAAACATTCTTTTATGAGGCAAAGAATAAAATCAAACTGTGAAATATTTTTGATATTAAACCATCAAGACTTACTAAAATCCTTGTGTATATGGTTCCTTTATATATAGGAAAATGCAATAATTAATTAGATAAACAGTTGGTAATTTTATTCCAAGCCAAGAGAACCCATTTTCCAAATAGTTAGCTTTATAAATACAAAGACATTTCACCATTATTAATGTGTCTTTTCTTATACATAGTATATGCTTTCATCTTTTATGTTCTTAATTGTGCAATTCAAAAGACTAAATTCCCATCAGTAAGTTATATACAGTTTAATATTGCTGGCTGGCATGTTTAGGATTCTGGAGCTAATGTTTATATTTTTCAAATCTAGATCAAGCTAATATCCTTGCACATTATTATAATACTAGTGACTTCCTGGGAATGCTATGTAAATAAAAAATTCTTTGTATGAATTTCAGTTTGTAATTTAGATCAAACTAATAATGACTGCAGTCATTATTGCCTCCTTTAATACAGAAAATAATCATATGCCTCTTTCTTTTATTTTTTAAATGAAGTTGTCCATGATACTGAATTCTGATTCTTTATGATGTGTACTTGTTTTATTTTGTTTTTATCAGGTTGTCCTGACAAAAGCTTTGGATCCAAATGTAAAAGTCCACTTGGTGGATTTCAGGGATGTATGAGGCTCATTTCTATCGGTGGCAGAGTGGTAGATCTGATTTCAGTTCAGCAGGGGTCCCTTGGGAACTTCAGTGACCTTCAGATAGACTCGTGTGGCATCTCAGACAGGTAAGGGCAATCTCACTTCATTTCGACCTCCTTTCAAACTTTGGCGTCGGATTAAAATTTATGTATAAGATGAGCAATTATTCTCTTCTCTTCCCCGTTCTTATCTGTTCCACAGGAAATGGAGTGTATTTTCATTACAAATAAGAAAAAATGCACACTTTGTTTAAATGTCATGTTTTAAATGACAGAATTTAGAAGACTTGGCCAAGTTATGTATGGCTACATATGTACACATGCTACCAGTTCTCAAAAGATACTGTTGATGCTGCTGTAATTTTAGAGAAGTATAGATGTGTTAAAAAATATGTCATTAAACTCAATATATTAAGGCACTTGAACAGTAAAATTGATCATCAGGTACCAATACATTTGAGACTATGTGGTTAGTTATCAAACTGGCATTTGCTACCCTGACAGCGGAATATTTTCCAAGGCAGGGGAATTCAACTGGTTGCACTTCTCCTAATGTTCCTCTTTAACAGCCCATTACCATCTTCTTGCAGGGAAAATGAAAGCAAACTTCTCTAGAGAAGCTTGGGGTTGTGGTATTGATCAAGGTATAAGGATGATCAAAGAGTTTCAACAAGAGCATCAGTACAGGACATGACAAGGCAGGACTTGAGAATTAATTGTGGAGGACAAATCACTTTGAAAATAATATATATTTTTGGCTGGGCGCGGTGGCTCATGCCTGTAATCCCAGCACTTTGGGAGGCCAAGGCAGGTGCATCACCTGAGATCAGTAGTTTGAGACCAGCTTGGCCAACCTGGTGAAACCCCGTCTCTACTAAAAATACAAAAATTAGCTGGGTATGGTGGCAGTTGCCTGTAATCCCAGCTACTCGGGAGACTGAGGCAGGAGAATCATTTGAAGCAGGGAGGCAGAGGTTGCAGTGAGCCAAGTTTATGCCATTGCACTCAAGCCTGGGTGACAGAGCAAGACTCTGTCTTAAATAAATAAATAAATAAATATATAAATAAAATTTTTTGAGACAAGATCTGGCTCTGTTGCCCAGGCTGGAGGGCAGTGGTGCGATCTTAGCTTACTGCAACCTCCACCTCCTTAGCTCAAGCCATCCTCCTATCTCAGCCTTCTGAGTCGCTGGGACTACAGGCACACAACACCAGGCCTAGCTAATTTCTGTATTTTTTGGTAGAGACAGGGTTTTGCCATGTTGCCCAGGATGGTCTCAAACACATGAGCTCAGGCTGTATGCCCACTTCAGCCTCCCAGAGTGCTGGAATTACAGGTGTGAGCCACTGCACCCAGCGAAAAATAATAATTAATAGTTAGTAATAATTGAAACCTGTGGTTAGGCATGAGCAACTATAACTAAGTCATCTTGCCAGTCATGCTTTAATATCAAGGCTGTTAATTTTAATTATTGAGTTTAATG
Source organism: Chlorocebus sabaeus (assembly GCF_047675955.1). Lineage (NCBI taxonomy): Eukaryota > Metazoa > Chordata > Mammalia > Primates > Cercopithecidae > Chlorocebus > Chlorocebus sabaeus. The sequence continues at coordinate 73,071,338 of NC_132908.1, forward strand.
GAATGTCATAACCATTACAGATTAAACAATTTTTAAAACAGTGTGACCAAATTAGCCTCTACCCTGTAGTAATGTTCAATATGTATTTTGAATAAATACATAAATTAGGCGCATCAAAAGTAACTTTTTACTTTTATGAGATGTTTTGTCAACAAAAAGACTCTTCTATTTGTATCCAGCAGACCACTCAGTAATATTTGTCAATCCTGTTTCGAACACTGATAGATACTTCATGATGTCCAGAAAACAGTGATAATCACCATATTCAGCAATAAGAGTAGGACATAATTTCCTCCCCACAAATACTCATTTATTTATTTATAACAATTTGCAGAGAAAACACTTCTTTCTATAATGAAAGATGATATGAAAAGAGAGAATTTAGACATTAAACCTCAACTGGCTTGATTTGGGGATTGCATGACTTCTGGGTCCATTTGTTGTAAACTTGTCCGTAGTTACAACCTTAACAGCTCTGGAACCTAAAACCTGATTTGGGGGAGGGCACACAGAGAGGCTTTCTGGGCCTGGCTTCTCAATATAAGGCTTTCTCACAGAGGCAGGGACTCCCCAACCCCTGATGGGGAGCAGCCATCGGGGAAACTGGCAGCGAGAGGCTCAGCCATGCACACTGTGGGTGGTAGTGCGTGTTGATGATCTTGGATTGCAGAACATTCATTTGGTACAAGTGTATCTACCCTTTGTCCTATGTGGACATGTTCTGGAGCTGCCATTTCACACAAGGACTCCCGGTTGCCTGCTTTCTGAAGGTACATACTTTCTGTAAAATAGAGGACCATCAGCACATTTGGAGAATATATCACTTTAGTACTATACCTTAAAAATGCTTTTCAGAAATAGTAAATTATGGGTAGAACTTGACTATACATTTTCTTTTTAAAAGACACTTTAGGCTAACAGTAACCCTAACAATCTTAAAAATATAGCAAAAATCAAAGTCACATTTGCATACTTTTTAAATTTCCAGGTGTATCTCTAAACCTGTTGTCTTACACTCAGAAGAAGATATATATTTAGTTTGGTCTTATATCCTATACTTACTGACATGGCATCCCAAGATGGATGGCATCCCAAGAATTAAATGGAGCCTTTTAGAAAAAGGTCTGTGTACCAGGCCTTATGCTAAGCACTTAACATGAATGAGCATTTAAATCAAGCCTCACAAAATCTCTTAGAACCTGTTCTTAATAGTGTTTGTTTCCTATAAATGTGGAAACAGATGCACAGAGAGAATAAGTTGGCTAAAATGACATGGCTAAGAAAAGGCAGAGCCCAGCCTCTAGCCCAAGCACCGTGGATCCAGGGAAGTCTCCCTGAAATGTTTGCCTGCCATGCCATGCAGCACCTCTGGGTGCAAGTTAATGTTTGGGGTGGTTAATATTTAATCCATGCATAATAAATGTATCATTTGATGGTTCAATAAACTGTAATTAAAAACAGGCAGTAACAGCCAGCCAGACATGGTGGCTTACACCTGTAATCCCAGCACTTTGGGAGGCCAGGACGGGTGGATCACCTGAGGTCAGGAGTTCAAGACCAGCCTGGCTAACATGGCGAAACCCCGTCTCTACTAATAATACAAAAAAATAAAATAAAATAACAAAGTCGAGTGTGGTGGTGCACGCCTATAATCCCAGCTCCTTGGGAGGCTGAGGCAGGAGAATCGCCTGAACCCAGGAGACGAAGGTTGCAGTGAGCCAAGATTTTGCCATTGCACTCCAGCCTCAGCAACATGAGTGAAACTCCGTCTCCAGAAACCAAAACAAACAAACAAAAAAACAGGCAGTAACGTTAAACACATTAACAATCTGAGAGGAACTTAAAACAAGGCAGGTTTTTAAAAAACTATAATTGACTTTAAGTTAGCTCAAAGCTAAACATAAAGGTGTAAATACAAATGCACACACGTGTTCATGTTTATACCACATGGCTATTCACACACACTCTCTATACACATGCACCAATGTGACCTTTGCACACCGTTTCTCTCACGTGGACACTCATATGCTCATTCACATAGCCCAAAGCTCCTTACACATTCACACACCATCCTTACACACGTTTATACAACTCACATATTAATCCTTACTCATGCACACTCACACCCGAACACAACCATTGTTTTACACTTCTACACTTATGAGTCATTCCCACATGTCTTATGTTCACATCTTCCTTACACAGAGTCACTCCCTGCACGCGCGCACACACACACACACACACACACACTCTTAGAAGCCCTCCCCTTGTCCTCTGTGGACATGCAGCAGGGTGGCCCTCAGTCCAGGGGCTTCGGAGACGGATGGCTGAGGGGTGAGTACAGAACTGAAAAGGCGGCTGCTGTCCAGGTCCCCACATCTGGGGCCGAAATGTGAGTGGGGCTGGGGCAAGAGTGATGGCTACTAAGACAAAAATTCTTACGAAGTTGCTTGGGTGTAAAACACTTATTAAAGAAAATTGTTAAGTATATCAGTTGGTATCAAAGCACACCTGGGCTGCAGAGAGACCCCCTGACGGGAACTAACAGGTTGTTGAGTGACAATGTACACCTTGTGACCTTAGCAAGCCCAGCACCCAACTCCTGGCTTCCTTGCCTCCAGCCTCTGCACCTCCATCACCTGTCCTTCCAGTCCACTTCTGTTACTCAGCCCTCGGGCTCTGGCCTCCAGCCTCCACGGCACCGTCCTCCACAGGCCCGTTGTTTTCCTCCTCGTTTCTGGTGGAGTTTCTACCTGCCTACCTTCCCTCCCCTCTTCTCCTTGGAGCCCCCAAGCCTGCCCTTTGTTCCTTATGCTGACATACGGGGTTTATTCCAGTTGATTTGAAGATCATGGTGTTATTCTGCCTCCTCTAATACTGCAGGCATGCCCCTTTTGGAGGCGAGTGCTAGGGATATGAGGAGCTTGGTTCTTGTCAATATCAAAGTTTTGAGGAAGAATGTAAGATTTGAATTGTGGTGGTCACCATTATCCTAGCACTCACTGGCACTTAGGTTTATTTCCCTAACTGTGATAATGTTGTATAGAGCTTACTTCAATATTAATTCCAGCAAATCTTTACATTGTATGAAAGCTTTTGAAATTTACATTGTGATGGACAGGGAATCAGGAGAAATCAAAATCTTACTATCACTTTAGGTTTGGGTGTGTTGATGTAAGCATTTGTTCAAGTTCACAAGCAATGGAAATGATGGCAGTGTCCAAGGAAAAGCTTTAGTGGCTAGAGAAAATGGGTTAATGAATTGTTTTATCTTGTATTGTAGTGAGTAGGGAGGAGAAAAGTGTAAAATACAACAGTTTAGAACATTTGGTGAGAATGAGTACTATAGAACATAAATTGTCATAGGTTACCAGTAGTAAACATTACAATAATATAATGACTTTAAATAAAAGTCACAATTTAATCTTTCACATTTGAATTAAAAATATGAAAAATCTGGTCTAACAAGAATCAAGAAAAATGGACTCAGTTGGTCTTTTTGAAGCAGATCAAATAGAAATAGCATATGTATCACAGCCATTTAAGAGTCATTCTTTTGGATTTTAGGCAAAGCCACTTATATTGAACTCCTTTTAAAACATGGTTTGAGGTTTGCTACAGAATAACCTTTGGTTTTCTGTTCCTGCATTAGTTTGCTAAGAATAGTGGACTCCAGCTCCATCTATGTTCCTGCAAAAGATGTGATATCATTCTTTTTTTATGACTGCATAGTATTCCATGGTGTCTGTGTACCACATTTTGTTTATCTGGTTTATCATTGACGGACATTTAGGTTGATTCCGTGTCTGCCATTGGGAATACTAATGCAATGAATACAACGTGTTCTTACTTATAAGTGGGAGCTAAATGATGAGGACACGTAGACACAAAGAAGGGAACAACACATACTGGGACCTGTTGGAAGTTGGAGGGTGGGAGGAGGGAGAGGATCAGGAAAAATAACTAATGGGTACGAAGCTTTATACCTGGGTGATGAAATAATCTGTACAACAAACCTTCATGACACAAGTTTACCTGGTGACAAACCTGCACATAAGTTACCCCTGAACTTGAGAGTTAAAAAAATAAAAAGACATGAATATACTCCATAGGGGGAAATAAAAGCCTTTTCTGAATAATGTCGTTTCTGGTTTGATTACCAACTAGAATTGTTATTGTTTTAATATTTTAAAGTCTCCCTGTTTTTACACATTGTCATTGATTTGAAATCTTAAAATTAATCATGACACATTTTTGAATGAATTCCTGTGAATCTATAAAAATGCTAAATATGTATAAACTTAATGGATATGAAGAGATGGTCATTATTAATTTTTGGTTTCTTAAAAAGCAGATTGTAAAGTAGCATTTCCTTATGATTATATTTATGGACATACACACAGATCTGTAAGTTTGTAGTGGTCGTTCATAGGCAGTGAGATGCCAATGACATTTCTTTTTTATTTTTTCCTGGATTGTTTAATTTCTGTACAGTGGACATCTCTTTTTTGTAACCAGGAAAAATACACAATATTGTTTTTAGTTAAAAATTGGAAAAAATTCTGTAAGCAAAACATGAAGTTTCCATCCTTTGTTTTAATAAAGGAGATGGCAAACCTGTAATCCCAGCACTTTGGGAGGCCAAGACAGGCAGATCACGAGGTCAGGAGATCGAGACCATCCTGGCTAACATGGTGAAACCCTGTCTCTAGTAAAAAATACAAAAAATTAGCTGGGCATAGTGGCAGGCGCCTGTAGTCCCAGCTACTTGGGAGGCTGAGGCAGGAGAATGGCGTGAACCCAGGAGGCAGAGCTTGCAATAAGCCGAGATCGCGCCACTGCACTATAGCCTGGGCAACAGAGCGATACTCTGTCTCAAAGAAATAAAAATAAAAATAAAAATAAAAGAGATGGCAGAAACCCTATTATGAATATATTCTTGGCAGGTTTTGTAGATTTTTTTTAAAGCTTGGATTTTTTTGTAGATTTTTTTTTTTTTTTTTTTTTAATGAGACATTTAAAGCCTTGGTCTCTTGGTGTGTTTCATTCTGAATCCTAAAAGGGATCAATAATTTGATCAGGGCTATTTGATCAAGTTCCCGAACTGTTTGCTCATGCTGCTCTAGCTGTCTCAGTAACTTTTTACCGCACCTCTAAGCCGAAAGATAGACCTAACACTTTGATTTTAAAAGTGGTTTAGCTACGAATAACTTAATAAGTATTTATTTCCTTACAACTGGCTAACAGTGTCAGTGAGATGAGGCCATCTGTGTTTGCTTATTGGTGCTTAAAGAAGTTAGGTTCCTACCTCCCCAGAGACTGGGAAATAGGGGCTCTATCTTTCTTAATGCTTACATTTCAAGGGGGTGGCTCCCAGGTCCTTGAAAGACATTCCTGGGTTGTAAAACTGGCAAGAGGCTGGGAGAAGATTTATATCTGAAAGGCACAAAGAAAGAATTGATCACGGAAAGTTTTCTAAAGTAAAGGCTCTAAGATAAGAGAGGTCAAGTGCCTATAGTCAGCAAGAAACCTATCCAAATTGTGATTAAGCTGAGGGAAATGTTAGGGCCATTTTAGTCTTTATTATCAGGAAAAAAAAATCCATAATATCCTTTTCAGTTAAAACTGGAAAAATTCTGTAAGCAAAACAGGAAGTTCTCCTCCTTAGTTTTAATAAAGGAGATGGTAAAAACACCATCACAAATATGTTCTTGCAGGTTTTGTAGTTTATTTAGTTGTTAATCTGTAATAAATGAGGGCATTTAAAGTCTTGATCTCAATTTACCTTTCATTCTAAATCCTAAAAGTCATCACAAATCTGATCAGGGCTATTTTAGTCAATAACAAAACATTCCAAACTTTTTCATCTATGGTGCCCTATGTGTCTCGGTAATTTTCACCGTGCCCCTAGGCCAAAAGACATTCCTAACACTAGAAATATATCCCTAACCTTAAAAAGTGGTTTGGGTCCAAAAAACTAACAAATATGCCATAACAACCTAGGAATCTTTTGAAAAAAGTAATATACATGATTTGGAAAATAATTATTTTTAATTAAACACAATTACTTAGTATTTGGACATGTGTGCCTGTTGAACACACCACCGTGGAGGCGAAAGCCTGTAATCCCAGCTACTCCAGAGGCTAAGGCAGGAGAATACAGGAGGCAGAACCGCTGTTAGAACCCAGGAGGCGGAGCTTGCAGTGAGCCGAGATGGTGCCACTGCACTCAAGCCTGGGCAACAGTGAGACTCTGTCTCAGAAAAAAAAAAAAAAAAAAACCAAAACAGCAACAACAACAAAAGCAGATGAGACTCCAGTAGCCTCATTCAATGTTGATTTCACGTGGTACTTGCTTTTTAAAACATCAGTTACAGCCGGGCGCGGTGGCTCACGCCTGGAATCCCAGCACTGTGGGAGTCCGGGACGGGCGGATCACGAGGTCAGGAGATCCAGACCATCCTGGCTAACACGGTGAAACCCCGTCTCTAATAGAAATACAAAAAAATTAGCCGGCCGTGGTGGCAGGTGCCTGTAGTCCCAGCTACTCGGGAGGCTGAGGCAGGAGAACGGCGTGAACCCGGGAGGCGGAGCTTGCAGTGAGCAGAGATGGCGCCGCTGTACTCCAGCCTGGGTGACTGAGGGAGACTCTGTCCAAATAAATAAATAAATAAATAATCAATTACTAAAACCCTGCTCTTCAAGGATAGGATGTGATTAAAGGGAATATATAATGATCTAATGTTGAAACTAAATTACCTCAGGCTAGTTAGTAAATCACACAGTGTTTGATAGGTGCTGAGTATGACAGATATTTCTCTTGAAGACTTAAATTATCCTGGGAGTCCCTATAAGTTCTGTTTTGCACCTTAGAGCACCCCGACACACTGCTTGAAATTTGTGAGTCTATACTGTGTATTCTTCTACATTCCTAGAAGTACACCTCAAGTGAAGAAAGATATTCCTCTGTCTTCCTTTTATCTTTTCTTCTATCTTTATTCCTTCTCCTTTCAGTGTTCGAACAATGTAGCAATTCAGTGTGATAAAATGTTGTTTCATGTATGCTATGGATATTTCTGCCAACATATTGAATCCATGTTATGTCACTTAGGGAAAATGAAGGGCTCTGATATAGTGAGACGTGTTGAAAATTAAGCAGTCACAACTACCTGAGAATTGGCTGAAATCTGATGAATGTATTGATCTAAGGTTTAGTTTTGTGATTAAAGTGATTAATAACAGACTGAAGCATCATTAGTCATTATGTTATAGTTGAAATGTATCTTTCTTATGACCATGTATAAATGGTCAGTACTTTAAGATATCTAAAAATGGAAACTGGTGATTGTATCTGCACCTTCTTTTAGGTGTTCACCCAACTACTGTGAACACGGTGGGGAGTGTTCCCAGTCCTGGAGCGCCTTTCATTGTAACTGTACCAACACTGGTTACAGAGGAGCTACTTGCCATAACTGTAAGCGGAATACATCTGCTTTTTCTTGCCCCTGTGATGGTTTCTTTGTCCCATTTCCCTTTTCATTCCTGTGTGTATATATGTCTGTTCTGTGCAAACTCAGCATCCAGTTGTTAATCTACGTCTCATTTCATAAAATGGTCAAGATAGCCTATAGAAGTACATAATATGAAACAGGTGAGAAAAGAGGAGGATACCTGGCAAAGGGAAAATACATTCAGAAGATGAAAGGTAGCTAAGGATCGAAAACAAATAAAATGCAGAAAGTGAATTTTGTTATCTTGCTCTGTTACTTGAATTGGGCCAGCATTTTGACACTAAACTTTCTAGAAGGCACAGTACAAGTGGAAACGTACTCAGTTACCAAATTCTTATTATTCATGGAATTAAACAAAGAGATTCTCAGAAACAACCCTGGTTGGACTGGGGTGGGGTGGTTTGCGGCATGAAGATTCAGATATCCAATAGGGACTAGATGTCATGGTCTATTTGGAGAGCTATAACATAATGCCATAGCCTAGGTTATTTACAAACTGCAGAAATGTATTTCTCACCATTCTGGAGGCTGAGAAGTTCAAGATCAAGATGCCAGCAGATTAGGTGAGGGTGTGCTTCCTGGTTCATAGACTTCCATCTTCTCACAGTGTCCTCTCATGGTGGAAGGGCTGAGGGATCTCTCTGGGAAATCTTTTACAAGAGCACTAAATCCCACTAATGAGGGCTTCACTCTCATGGCCTAATCACTTCACTAAGGCCCTACCTCCAAATACCACCATACTGGGGACTAAGTTTCAACATATATGTTTTGAGAGGACACAAACCTTCAGTCTGTTGCACAGATAATCCTTATATTATCTTGCAACCCTATTTGATGAGGGTGATCAGGAAAAGGGTGGTAGATAATGATTAAATTTTGGTGGTAGATAGTTAATGTTATTCAATGCTTTCTAAATGCCAGGTACTGATCCAAGATTTTATACGTCCTAGCTCGTTTAATTCTGATGGTCACCCTAGTAGGTGAATACTATTATAGGCAACTTACTTATAAAGAAATAGGTATTAATCTACTTGTTCAAGGCTACTTAAAATAGTTGAGGCAGAGTGAGGATGTGGACATGTGACATCATCTTCTAGAGCCTGGGATAACAACCAATATCCCTTTTTTCCTATATTACGAATCATGAATTTTTTTTTCTGATCAAATGGCTTGCATATGTTGTGAGGCTCATGTTATTTCATTGTCCAATTGTTCCGGGGCACAAATGGGAAGACCAAAATGCCCATTTTTCTGCCATTTTTTCTGATTATTACTGACATTTCTGAGCAACTGAAGTAATACTACCTCCTATATCCTTGATTTAAGACGTGGGTGTTAGGTATAAAGCCATCAGTCTCACCACCCTTTGTCTATTACACTGTGCTCCTGCCAGAGTTGAGATTGGAATCCTGGGCTCCCAGCTCTGGCGGCCTGCACAGAGGACCCTCAGAAGCCCTGATTTGGGGCTGGGGAGGACATCACCAAGAGAATCTCCCAGCTCTACCACTATTGCTGGAGTCATTCCTGGGCATGAATTGTGTATATTGAGGTGCCTCATAAGATTTTTATGAAGAATATTAGCTGGTAATAAAGCCACACTTCACCTGTACCCAGAATCTAATACCTCACCTGTACCCACATGCCAAGTTATTTGACCCAGGACACCTAGCTAGTGGAGGGACAGTATATTTTAATTCTTTATATCCTCCATTATCCCTATGTAGTAACTAACTCAAAACAGAAAGCTATTCAGTGTTTTCATTGACTATTCATTTTAATTGTTATCAGTGTCTGAATCTAAATATAAACCAAACAACTCTGAAGACAAAAATTAGATAATAAATAGAGTTACTTTCATCTGTGACCCACAATTTGATCCAATAATTGAGTTTAATTTATTAGGTTCTTGAGAAGACGGCTCTAATAGAGTAGAAGGGTTTTTGCCCGTAACTATTCTGAGAAATGGAGCCAGAACGACAGTCTTGGCAATAGCGGAGGGCAGGAGATGGAGTTTGCTACGAAGCCTTATTAGGAAATAATCAGTAAACAGCCATGTTATAAAAAGTCAAGCCATACACATAAATCAACAGTCATGCTATAAAAAGTCATGCCATACTCTTAATTCAGAAGTCCTTCCATTCTTATCCAATCCTTTTCCACAACCAGTCCCACCACAAAGTTAGGATATTCTGCCAAACTCTTTCAAGGACTTTATGAACATATGCGTGTGTACATCGAAATGTATAAACTAGTCATTTTTACATACCCACGTCAGTGCACAAAATGCAAATGTGACTGGAAAATGAACCATGCTTATATCTCTATCAGCATGATATATAGTAGGAACAAAATAAAACCATCATACTGTGGAGAAGGGTGGAAGTAAATTTACATGATTACTTGAAATTTTGGTAACATAGAACAAATTAGCCATAGTATTTCACGTTGTCTAAACACTCATTAACATAATTTTCAAAACTAAAATAGATTCAGGGGCAAATATTCAGGGGATTGTTTATTTCTCATTTCACAGAATAAAATACTTAACAGAAGCTATTGGTATAATTGGCCAAGTGTTCAATGAGAGGTGTGCATTATACACAAGTGTTGATATGAAACTTTGTACATAGCAAATTTAGGATTATATAATTAAAAATATCCAAACATCTGATTATGGATCTAAACACATTGAAACCACTTGAGGGCATAGTTCATACAAGTATTTCTTCTGCTTTGAATTTTAATTATCTTGAATTCTCGTTATGGCATTGGTGGGAGTTTCTTTCATAAATTACTCTAGAAATTATTGGTGAGGAGCTTTGTGAATCACATTTGTTTTGTGAAAAAATATTTTATCTATAGTTAATTTTCTGTGAGAATGGAGTATAGTTATAACATGATTTAAAATGTTTCTATTGTATAATTATTGGCTAACAGCAGATTATTTAAGGAGGTTACACTGTTGTGCTTCAGACATTAGGTTATTACAAGGTGCTACTAGAATTAGAAATTCCGAAATATGTGCCGCAAGATAAGTTACGATGTTATACTTACAAGGCTCTAACATTTAAACACCTACCTTCTCTTTCCTTGTTCTTCAGAATGTCAAAGTGGCTTAATTTTGGTTTTGACCAAGTGATTTCATTTTCATTTAGTGATTTTAAAAAGTCATAAAATCAACCTCATTTTTTCTATCAAATCACTTTCATCTATGTTAATTTTATAAAAGAATGAGTTTTGTTTTAAAGTAAGTTTTGCCTTTTCTTCTGGTCAGTAATGTACATATTAAATTTCAAGACTTGCAGTATTTCATGTCCAAAATAAAAGCTGAGATTCATTTCATGCTATTCCATTAATGATTTTTTTTTTTAAAGCTATCTATGAGCAGTCATGTGAAGCCTATAAGCACAGAGGAAATACTTCAGGGTTTTACTATATAGATTCAGATGGAAGTGGTCCCCTGGAACCATTTCTTCTATATTGCAATATGACCGGTGAGTTAATCAGCTTTTATTTTGTAGTTAAATTTGCATGCATGTTTTAAATATGCAAAATTAAAATGAAACCAGCAGAATGTTGACCTAATTTGCAACTTGATTAAAATGTGTATTGTTCCTTAGAAAAACTGAACATAAATCTTAAAAAAATAGTTAAATGGTAATGACTTTAAATATCTTTTTTAATGCACGTGGCATCCGTGTAAAACATCTAATAATAAATGTTTCCAATTATGTCCCCAAACAAAAAGGATAGATTATTTCTGGGAGAAGATTGATACATGTAAAACTTTGCAGAATATTTACTTTTTAAATGTATGTAAACATAAAGTTTACATCTTCTGGAATTCTTTACTTACATGAATTTACATAGAAATTAATAAACATGGGAAATGTGTTTGATTAAATGCAGTATTCATCCATAATTTAAAACACTCAACAAATTGCCAATAGAAGGAAGTTGCCGTATTTTGATGAAGACCAGAAAACCTTATAGCATATATTAGTTTACAGTGGAATTTGAAAGCTTTTCCTGTTACCGCCTTTAATACCATTCTCATCACCATTGTATTGGAGGTCCTAGACAGTGAAATAAAGGAAGAGAAAGAAATGAAAAACATAAGTATTGGGGGAAAAAAAGACTAAGATTCTCATTATTCATAGATAATCAGGTTACGTATTAAAATACTCTAAACAATTTACAGATAAACTATTAAGATTAGGATTGCCATTGAACAATTAACACAATTAATTTTATTTTTGTATATCAGCAATAACAATTAGAAAATAAACTTTTAGGAGATCATATTTTCAATAGCACAAAATGCCTCAAACACATGGTAGTAAATCTAATGAAAGATGTACAAGGTTTGTACACAGATAAGTATAAAATGCCCTTTAGATGAACTAATATCCTAAATAAATGGAGGAATATAAAATGTTCATTGATCATGCCTGTAATCCCAGCACTTTGGGAGGCCAAGGCAGGTGGAGACCATCCTGGCCAACATGGCAAAATCTCGTCTCTACTAAAAATACAAAAATTAGCTGGGTGTGGCACGCGCTTGTAATCCCAGCTACTCAGGAGGCTGAGGCAGGAAAATTGCTTGAACCCAGCAGGTGGAGGTTGCATTGAGCTGGGATTGTGCCACTGAACTCCAGCCTGGCGACAGAGTGAGACTCCATCTCAAAAAAACCCAAAAAACAAAAAACAAAAAAGCAAAAAAAAAAGTTCATTGATTAGAAGACTCAATATTGTATAATATCAGTTCTTCCAAACTAGATATTGATTCAGTGCAAACCTAAATTAAAACTCAAGCAGGGTGTTTGTTTATAGGTTGGTGTGATTATTTTGGTGAAAATCAACAAGCATATTCTAAAATTCATGAGTAAATACGAAGAGGCAAGAAGAACCAAGTCAATCTTGAAGAACAAATTTGAAGGATTCAACTCTACTAGATAGATACAGGCATTATACGGATAGCTATGTAAAGCTGTATATAGCTGTCACAAAGATAAATAAGCCAATAAAAACAAAATAGGGAATTTACAAACAGACTCACTCTTTTATGGATAATTGATTTATGACCAAGGTGGCATTGATATGTAATGAAGGAAATATGGTCTTTTCAACCAGTGGTGCTCTGGAAATTGTACTTAAATGTCAGTAAAAGGAGTATTGATCTCTTCCTCATCACACACACACACACACACACACACACACACACACACACACACGCAATAGATTCTAGATGAACTGTGCTGTCCAACATGGTAGCCACTAGCCAGTACCTATTTAAATTCTAATTTAATTAAAATTAATTACAAAACAAAATTACTGCATTTTAAAAATTTAAACTTAAATTTAAAAATTTAACTAAAATAGGATTAAATTACAGCCAGGTGCAGTGGCTCACACCTGTAATCTCAGCACTTTGAGAAGCCAAGGCAGGGCATCATTTGAGCCTAGGAGTTCGAGACCGGCCTGGGCAACATAGTGAGACCCCATCTCCATTTTTCTTTTTTTGAGTTTACTTTCTCAGTCTCTCTGGCTGCATTTTAACTGCTTTATAGCCTCCCGTGGCTAGTATGGAGGGTATCGTTGTAGACGTAGAACCTTATCATTTGCTGAAAGTTACTTTGAGCTGAGATCAGTGTAGCCGAGTGCTGTGTTAGAAGTCAGTATTTTATAGAGCAAAACCAAAGGAAAAGGGCAGTATCATTATACCTTGAGGCAGAGGGTGTTGCAAAGGGAGATTTGGTACTAAAAATTGGGGAACTTATCTTTCAGGCAGAGTAAACAGAAACTGCCAAGTTCTAAGACAGGTGATCTTACCAGGTGTGTTCAGAAAACAGCAGCAAACCTAGGGTAGCGGGAGGATGGTGAGTAAGTGGGGAGTAGGAAGAGAGGAGAGAGTCAAGTAGGATGGGGAGGGGAAGAGTATGGGCTTCATGGCAATGTTGTAAGACCTTTGGTTTTTCACTCTGAAATGAGATGAGAAGACACTGAGGCGTTTTAAGAAATGGTGGGATGCAATCTAACTTCCTTTAATTGGATTGCAACTGCTCCTGGGTTAGGGAATGCTTCTTCAGGAGCAGGGGTGGAAAGGAGTGAGGAGACTGCGCATACCGTACTTTATAAGAGTTGGGAGACCGTTTCAAGTAATGCAAAAATCCAGTACTGATTGTACCAGAGAATAGCAATGTAGATGGAGGAAAGGTGTTAGATTTTTCTCTTTGCATACCTATGATATGTGAGAAAACAAAAAGCCAAAAGTAACCACGCAGTTTTTGCCCTGGGCCATTGAGTGTTTGGACTGTCGTTATTTAAGATGCGATCAGACAAGGTTTAAGAGAAAGATCATAAGCTCTGTTTTACACTTTTTTTTTTTTTTTTTTTTTTTTTGAGTTTGAGATGTCTGTTTTTCCACATTCAAACAAGATTCTGGGGAGGCATTTGAATTTGGGAGCAACCGCTTCTTGATAGTAATGAATGTGTAGTTCTAAAAACTGCAGGTGGTGGCAAACTCTGTGCCAACACATATTTTGGCAGAAATTGCTATAGAATGTATCTTCAAAGGTTTTTCATTTAACACACTTGGTGGCTTCCATTTATCTCACAACCATTGAAGGCATTGCCCCATACACGAAAACAACCCAAAACAAATGGTGGTTCCTACATATGTGTCTTCTCAATGAAGCTCTCCTGCCTGGACAGTACGAATGCCCAGACAGCACTGCAGGTGGTTCTGATCCAGAGCAACCACTGAGGTGGGTCAATGGAAAACATATCATCATGGATCTTCCGAAATGATTCTTATGTGTCTTTAGGTTTGGGAATCACTGTTTTAGACTTCATGGTTCTCAAACTTTAGTATGCACTGGCAACTCTGGTACATGAGAATTAAGCATGACAAATGTGAGAGGACTTTACAGAGAAAAAAAGAGAAGACTTTACAAGTGTAAGATATGAATTCCAGTGCCAAAATGCTTTATTATTTTGTTTGCAGCTTGGATAGGTTGGATTGTGAGTGAGATTTATGTAACAATCCACCACTGCAAACCTGTGAATTGTATGTTCCCATAAATGCATCCGGAGATATACACATACACATGTTATAGAAAGTTTCATTCTGAAATTAGACAGTGATAGGTTGATAAACATCTCTAGCCTTTGAAGCTTTAAGAAGCACGCGTGCACACACACACACACCACACACACACACACACACCCTATCCATTCTCATTGTTTGCAGTAGTTATGTTCTGTAAAGTAACCAGAAATACTGGATTAGAAAACACTGAACAAATTGCTCCTAGCGGGAAGCACAGTAAGGTTAGTTTCCTGCAAGTCTCTGGTCACAATGGTCTCATCCACCAATCAATACATAATCTTGTTTTATGTGTGTTTCAGGTTAAAGACACCTTATTTAATACGTACTGTTGATTCATTAACATTGAGCTCATGGCCAAGAGCACTGTAGCTCAAGCTTGAGCAAAGCTTATCTCACACGTGTTTTCTTTGTAAGGCTCAGTGCATGTAGCCTTCTGTGCGTAGGAACTCGACAACATTTCTGGGAGTTGGGGGGCATTTTAAACAGCAAAGTCACCAACCAGTAGCACAAAAATGCAAAATATGTGGCACTTAATAGACTACAAATGAGACATTTGTTTATTGTATGAGAGTTGAAACAAGAAAACAGTGTTTCCTTGTTCAGCTCTAACGGGGTATGTGAATGTCAAGCAGGCCAAATTTTTGCGACTCTGTACGTGTTCACAAATGACTGTGAAAACATTGGGGTTACCAGTGAATTTTAACAAATAGGCAGCTTCACAAATAATGAGAATCCGTGTGTAATGAATATCGACTACATATCTTATATTTATTATGGGTAATAATTTAGTAATTTATAGACCATATGTATTTTTTATTATCTAAGTGATAAATTATCAATTTTATTTTATTGAATGCATTATTTACATTAAATCAACATTTACTTTTTTATATTACATAGCAAATTAATGTACCTTATTATAGAAAATGTATCTTTGATAAACAAATTATTTGGGGAAAAAATTGTAGTTAAGACTAAACAATTCTAAGAGACCTGAAGAGTATGTGTCTGTGTGTGTAGAGAGAGAGAAAGAGAGAACAAACTCCGTGTTTTAGTAGCTTAGATTTTGAAATGAGGTCAGATGGGTCATAGATCCCAAATGAAAAAAAAAGAAAAGGACTGGAGTCACTGGAAGTATGCAGAGATTAAAGGTGCTTCATTCAGCAAGATTATGTAGAAGTATTGATGAAAAAGAGGATATTCAGAAAATTTAAAGCCACATGGATAGCAAGATATTCAGAAATACAGATACCCAGAGACAGCTAAATGTCTCCAGTAGCTCTGGAATATAGGAACACATTCAAGCAAAAGTGACAACTCCAGAGTATTGCAACCCAGTGAGAAATACATGTTACTACTTGAAACTTTCCTTATTGATCCGGTTTTGCAAATGAGGAAGCCAAGAATGGGGGAGGTTAAGTGTAGGAGGTATAGCTTGAAACTCTCTTTATTGATCTGGTTTTGCAAATAAGGAAACCAAGGCTCAGGGAGGTTAAGTGTAGCAGGGTGAAAATATTGGTAGGAATAGATCAAGCTCTGGTCTCTTTTCTCACAGCCTGAAAGTTTTTCCACTAGGAAGGGTTACCTTCTATCAGTATGTCATTGCTTGCAGCCAAGAACATATCTTCTAGTTACATAGATCATGTATGGTGAAACTAAGACAAAATGCTGAATCACTAACTTGCAAATATGTGTCTTATTTAAAAATCTAGTTATTAGTCTAGAACTAGTGTCAAATGATTCCACATGTATTAAAATGCCTCTAAGCATTATAAGCTAAAATATACAAAAAAAATCTCTATTTTGAATGGATAGTTTCTTAAACGATGTTAAAAGCTGAAAGTTCTTTGTAAACAGTTTTCCAGACATAATTCAAAAATAATTAGTTAGAATAAGGTGAATCCCAGTGGCTATTCCTTTTCCTTTTCTTTTCTTTCTTTTTTTTTTTTTTTTTTTGAGACCAAGTTTCACTCTTGTTGCCCAGGCTAGAGTGCAATGGCACGATCTCAGCTCACCTAAACCTCCGCCTCCCGGATTCAAGCATTTCTCCTGCCTAAGTCTCCCAAGTAGCTGGGATTACAGGCAGGCACCACCACGCCCAATTAATTTTGCATTTTTAGTACAGATGGGGTTTCTCCATGTTGGTCAGGCTGGTCTGGAACTCGCAACCTCAGGTGATCTGCCTGCCTCGGCCTCCCAAAGTGTCGGGATTACAGACATAAGCCACTGCACCCAGCCTTTGTTGCTTTTTCTATAATGAAATTGTTTCATGTTCAAGAAGTTTCTCATTATCAAACATTGTACAGTAAGGATGATTGTTCCAGAGGGAAGAAATTGATGAGTGCTGGAACAGAGACTTTCAAGTTTTTCTAAAAGTGAAAACTCTATGGATTAAACTCACCCCTTCTCATGGCCCCATTACGGAGACTCCCGGGTTTAGTTTCCCTGACTCAGTAAGTTTAGAACACAAGGCCTGGGTCTCTGCATTATTAACAAGTACCCCATGTGCTTCTGAGATAGGAGGTCCTGAGACCATTTCAGGAGAAAGCTGGAGAGCTTAAGACTTATAATAGCATAATTATTTTTAGAGATTTCAATAATAAAGGCCTTCTTAACAGCTATGAGGGTTAATAAATAACTGTCCATTTTTCAAATGCAGTCCTATTTACATCAGGTTTTGCTCCAGAAGGCTAGCTGTCTCCCCTCCTGTCTCCTGCTTTCCTTATCACAGCACTCCCTACCTGCTCTTAGTCTTTATCGCATCTATCACCTTCAGCTATTAAGCATGAAGCAACACAAGCTTTGCAACTGTATTGCTTAAAAAGCATGTTTTCTCTTTGTACTGTTATCACACTAAAAAATAGCAGCCAGCCTAAGGTAAATCAAGCTCTTAATTACTCAGTTGCTTTATTTACAAATAGTGAAATGTCTTCAGGAAAAGACGTGAGTAGACCCAAACTACCATTCAATGTAGACTTTCTGCCTATTTCAGCCATCTGTTATTCATTTTCCTGTCTCCTTACCCTACCACTCTTTTTGTATTTAGTAAAAGATAATTTGTAATCAAGTAAAATCATGATTGTCATGTAGATATGAAAATAAACGTTAAAAAATTTTAAAGATGTTTAAAATGCATTATTAATGAAGAAATTGGAAAGATATTACAACCTGTTCAAAGCAGAATCCAAAGAAAAGATGTATCTACATGTTAGGAACACGGAAACAAATGTGCATATGGAGGCAACACTGGATTCATCCATGATGGGGGAGGGAAGTCACTAGAACCTCAACCAGGTAGAAGTTGCTTGTCTACAGACAAGAATTATTTGTTGTAAGGAAACAGTGCCTTTATTTCTAGGCAAAGACAAAAAAAAAAAGTGTCTGGCAAACTACGTTAAAGGATGATTAAATGTGTCTTGGAAGTTAGAGATAGTGAATAGCTCTGAAGAGATTTAAAGGCTTATCTCCCCCAGATGCATTTGCTTATTTTCTAAGAGTAATAAAAACCTAAGGGCTTGTACCTTCTCTCCTCTAAAGAAAATTTGTGACATTCCAGAGCCAAAGTCTCTCTATCACTCTATGGAGGGGAGGAGGAGAGAGTGTGCTAAGTACCCTCTGTAAGCCCAAGCCTCATCATTTTGTGATCCTCCTCTTGCGGTACAACTCCAGCAGGCACAGCTCTATCTAGCACTCACTGCATCTGCAGGTGGGAAACTGAGGTATGAGGGATTGATGCTGATGAGATTCTCTGTGAGCAAATGGTCCTTGATTCAGAGGTCCTCTGTGTCTGTTAGTGTAGATTAGACAGGTAGGTAGGTAGTAGACAGATCAATAAACAGATAGATATAATATGTGTATTGGCAAGATAACTCTTTAACTTGCAAGTAGGGTAACATCTCAGGGCCCTTCACAGTTTCAGACTTAACATTATTTAGCAATTCTATTAGTTATCTACAATTTATAGAATTATATAACAACTCAAAGGCAGCGAAAATGTCAGAGCCACTGCAGCGTCTGAATCAGATAACCTAGGAGGTTGTGCTCTAATCTAGACAATGCAATGTTTTTATTCATTCATCTGTTTATTCCCTCATGTCTTCAACAAATGTCTTCTGCATTTTGTATCAAGCCTTGTGCTATGTGCTGGAGATATGATTGTTACCAGATCAGAAACTATTGCTGTTCTCATAGAGCTTGCAGACTGGTAGGAAAGACCGATAAAGTCAACCACAAAGTATTGAATTACAAATTGTGATGAAGTCTGTGTCTTTTACCACTCTTACTTCTGAACAGGTGTTTGTAGAAACTTCAGATCACTCAACCATGTCTGAAAGAACAGTAAAGAGGCTCTAATTTGAGACTTTTCAGAGATTTCCAGATTAATGAAGCACATGAGGTTTGGAACCTGGCTTTTAAGGCCCCTATCTCTGTTGCTCAAAATCTATTGTGACAATTTCTTTGTGTCTGTTCTGCCCTGGAAATCTAGATGGCCTGATAAGTGTGGCATCTGTTTAGCATCATACCTTGTAGTGCTTTTTATTAGAGAATAAAATCACTTACAGGGACTATCATAACATTGAAATATTTTAGAATTTCAAAAGGAAACGTTGATACGAGCTACTCTTTGATGGTTGCCAGGCACGGTGGCCTTGAATCTCTTGCAACACCTTTAGAAACCTTTAGAATCAGATGTTAATTGTGACCCAGTGGATGCTAAACTACAGGGAAGTCTCACTCAGTGTGATCCAGAAGGGAAAGAGACAAAGGCTTCAAGCAGGTATATTGTCCGCCTCTCTTGGTAGCTAGCCTCTTCTTGCATGCCATTGATTTACCACAAGAAAAGGTGAATAGTTTTTTTGAACAAAAGAAACAGAGTCCAACAGAGGCTAGGCTGTCAGATTTGTCTAGTTAATAATAACCTTAAACTTCCAATAGCCAAGGTCGAGTTGGCTGAAATTATAGAATTTCAGACCTCGTTCTGCCAATTTAATTTCCAAATTTGGAAATGGAGGCTCAGGTTTTACCTGACTTTCCTAAGGGCACAAGATGCATGCCAGATCTGCAACTCAGATCTCTTGGTGACTTCGACATTGTACTGCTGGCCACCCGTAATTTCACTGGCTGGTAGATTAAGTTCTGTTTGAGAGCATTCTACTGTTGAAGGGTGAACTGAAATGCAAGAGGGAAATGCAAAAATAACAACTATTGTTTCGCAGAAAAATAATAATCTACACGTGGAAGGCAATAAGTCTGTGACGTTAGTCCAGCCTGCTTTAGCCCACCTCTCTAGTCCAAACTCTGATGGCTGGGAAAGGAATGGGAATGAAATTTTGAAAGTATACCTTCTTATTTGGATTGTTGATCCATATGAATGTCTTAGCTAAAAAGAGGGGGGAACGTTTTGCCTACTATTACTGTTTTTCTCCAATTTGGGATATTCCTCTGTATTATAGAAGAGTTATGTGACTTAACAGCACATATGTAGTGGAGTTTTGACAACTTTCACTCTGTTTTTTGCCTACTAAATCAGAGGCTTTTTGATTTATCTGTTCTTGTGTCTGCATATATCACAGAAAATATAGTATAAAGTCTATTACTGGTAAAGTTGAAGGGCAGATATAATATGCCTATTGTCTGTCACAAACATTGTGGGATTTTTATTTCATCTAAGAAATTTTGGTAATCAGCATGATGGAAATGTTTACAGACATTCAGGAACCAATAGTGATAACTCTAGTATATACTCAAAGATATTTTACTTTTGTGTTAGTTGAGATGCTGTGTCAGATGAATACAATTCAAAAGAGTAACTTCCTATTGTACTGTCTAACTGTGCAGATCACATGATATCAAAATGAATACTTTAAATTTAATTTTAAAAAGATGCACACTCATAGTTAAATGTTGATTAAAGAGGTATATAGAGGGCTACAAAATTTTGACTTTATTTTTGCTGATACTATGAATAGTAGTTAAGAGTAGAAAAGTGGCTGCTTACATTATGTAATATAAACTATTTCATGAATTCTGATATGCACTTTTTTTCATATTGTGATACCACTGGATTTTGGATGTGTTGATGAATAATGTTTTGTAGTTGTAATAGGCAGCATTTTTTCCTTTCTTGCAGTGAAATAAAATAATGATGCATCTTTAAAAAGATGGAATATCAAATTCAGTGAAATAAAATATATCACAAAAAATAATCAGATTTCCTAATATTTTTCATCATAAATATTGTGTGGCTAAATTATATGAAAATGTTAAATAAAATCACTGTAAATGCATGGCAATAGTATATATTTCAGGAAAAATAATCACTTACCATAACTTAACAATTCTGAGAATCCATTTGTGTTGATTCTACCTCTCAGAGAAGTTTGATGATTAGAAAAATTTGACTCAGATAAAAGGTGATTTTGATTTTCTTTATTTATTTTAACTTTTGCAGACTAGTGATGGTCTCCTCTCTTTCTCCCCCCATTTCTGCATACAAGAAACTACATGGACCATCATACAGCACAACGGCTCTGACTTAACAAGAGTCAGAAATACTAATCCAGAGAACCCATATGCTGGGTTTTTCGAGTATGTGGCCAGCATGGAGCAACTTCAGGCCACTATTAACCGTGCGGAGCACTGTGAACAGGAGTTTACTTACTACTGCAAGAAGTCACGGCTGGTCAATAAGCAAGGTCAGTAAACCATGGTGTCTGTCTTGTTGCACACATCACATCACGCACTTACTCAACGAGCTCCTGAGGATTTTAATTCTGCAAAGTGGTGGCATCTAGCCACTGAGGGTATATGATCTCGCGTTCTTAGTAAACATGTCACAGTCTGGAAGTCACAAAGATGCTTCTGCCTGAAGAAAAGAACAAGGTCAATTTACACTGAGCTTTATTCAAAGCCTTGATTGCTTTTAAACTCTCTTCCTGGCCTTAATTGGATAACTTTACAGCAAAGGCCTCTTTCTGATACTCAATGAATGCATAGTGTTTATCCCTGATAAAGGGCAAGTGACACGTAAGATTTATTTTATCGTGGAAAACAGCTAATAAAAATACGACTTAGTTTTCTGAAAGTAAGTATTCTATGTGCCTCTTTTTCATGGATTGTTGACAGCCTCTGGGTATAATTGAATATTAGAAAAGGCTGCCAGAGACACAGTTGATTCACTAGTTCAAGGAGGAATCAGAAAACTATCTTAACTCTGTATTTGATTCTACTGTGAATAACCAGTCTGCTCCTGAGTTCTGGTTTTGGTTTTATGTTTTCTTTCTTTAGGGTGTCTCATTATGTCAGAGCCTCTGTTCCCATGTTCCCATCACATCTGCCTTACAGTAGGCCTTAATGAGCTAAATCTTTTTTTTTTTTTTTTTTTTTGAGGCGGAGTCTCGCTCTGTCTCCCAGGCTAGAGTGCAGTGGCGCTATCTCGGCTCACTGTGAGCTCCACCTCCCGGGTTCTCGGCTCACTGCGAGCTCCACCTCCCGGGTTCTCGCCATTCTCCTGCCTCAGCCTCCAGAGTAGCTGGGACTATAGGCGTCCGCTACCACGACCAGCTAATTTTTTTGTGTATTTTTAGTAGAGACGGGGTTTCACCGTGTTAGCCAGGATGGTCTCGATCTCCTGACCTCGTGATCTGCCCACCTCGGCCTCCCAAAGTGCTGGGATTACAGGCATGAGCCACTGCACCTGGCCCCAATGAGCTAATTCTTGAAGTCACTGCAAGAGCTTTCCAACTGGCCTCCTAGCTTGTCATCTCTTCATATCTTCTAACCATCCAATGCAAAATCCAAAGTATTACTCTCTGTTAAGAAAATTAACCTTTAAGAAATGCCGCTCCCACTTTTAAGAAACACAGTACTATTTAAGAAGGTCTACCTCCTTTCTATTATTTGTCTGTCCGACACAGCCTGTTCTGCTGGATCCTGGAATTGCATATTCTGTGTCCACTCTGCTTGTGTAACCCTCATGCCGTCCTCTAACACTTATTTTCTAGCAGTAGCATTGAGGTGTATTTTTCTTCACATATTAGAGAAAATTCTAAGATATCTGTACAATAAAGCAACTTTTTTCATGTTCTCTCCTGCTTGTCCTAAGAAGGGCTGGAGTTCCAGATAGAATGAAAAAAATTTAGAAAGAAATTTGTTTCATATAGGAATAGCATATGTCATAGAGATCATGCAAAAATGCTGAACTGTTGTTCTGACATTTGAACCCTGCATTTCTGATTCTCTCTCTATTTACTCTCCACCCACTAAAAATCAGATTATTTTCTCCCCTATGACTGACTACCCCCTTGCCCTTTTTCTCCTCTTTCTCCTCCTCATTTTCCATTTTCAGAATGTTCTCACTTGGTCTCTACCCCTCCAATCCCATCTTTCTGGAACCCACCCAAAACTTATCTCCTCCTGAAACCTCAATTCTATGTGCAAATGAGGATTACACAGTTGTAGTTCGAAAGCATAAGATTTACAGCTGGAGGTGTGGGTGTGTTTCTCATTGGCTAGGTGCATCTAGAACATAGATAGATGAAACTTTGATTACTGAAATGAACGAATGGTTAATGAATCTCAGTCTTTGTTTTCTTTTCTCCGAAATGGGGCCAATGATACCAGCTTCACAGGGGTGCAATGATGTTTGGGTGGCATAGTACATACAAAGTGCATGGCATGAGCCCCCCTCATTTCCAGCTCTCCGGGGCATTGTGGCCATAGTGAACATACACAGTTTAGTTTCTAATGGGTTGTTCATTGTTGCTAAATATTCATCTTAGAATAAAAAAAAACAGATAAGCAAATCTGGAATGGTATTCTAAGAATAAGAATGGTAATTATGGAAGGGTAAATGAATGCTATGGAACAAAATGAACTCAGGTCATTTATGTGGTCACGCAGTATATGTCTTTCAGTATTTGGCTTATTCTATTTAGAATAATGCCTTTCATGTTCATCCATGTTGTCACAAATGGCAGGACTTCCTTCTATTTAAGGCTGAATGATATCCCATTGTGTGTGTGTGTGTGTGTGTGTATCATGTTTTCTTTATCCATTCATCAATGGACACTTAGGTTTCTCCATATCTTGGCTATTGTGAATAAAGCTGCAATGAACATTGCAGTGAAAACATCTCTTCAAGATACTAAAGGATGTTATGCTAAGTGAAATAAGCCAGACACAGAAAGATAAATACTTCATGATCCCACATATATATGGAATCTAAAAAAGTTGAGCTCATAAAAACAGAGTGAAAGAGTGATTTCTAGGGAAGGGGGTTGGTGTGGAGATATTGGTCAAAGGGTACAAATTTGCAGTTGTAAGATGAATACATTCTGGAGAGGTAGTATACAGAATGATTACTGTAGTTAACAACAGTGTATTGTATACGTGAAATCTGCTGAGAGAGTTGATCTTGGTATTCTTACCATAAAAATATAAAGTAGCTATGTGAAGTGGTGACTATGTTAAATCATGTGATTGTGGTAATCATTTCAAAACATTGCTTTGCACACCTTAAATGTGTACAAGTTTTATGTGTTAATTTTACTGCAAAGCTGAAAAGCAAAACATAAGAAAATACAAAAAGAAGGATGGTTATCAAAGTTGACAAAGAAGTCAAGCTGTAACAGAACCAGAAAGCAAAATCCCTGAGGGACTGGTGAGTAAACACCACACAGAGTAAAGGGGCTTGATATGGTTTGGCCGTGTCCCCACCCAAATCTCACCTTGAATTGTAATAATCCTCACGTGTCAAGGACAGGGCCAGGTGGAGATAACTGAATCATGGGGGCAGTTTCCTCCATACTGTTCTCATGGCAGTGAATAAGTCTCATGAGATCTTATGGTTTTATAAATGGGAGTTCCCCTGCACAAACTCTCTTGCTTGCCACCATGTAAGATGTGACTTTGCTCTTCCTTGCCTTCTGTCATGATTGTGAGGCCTCCCCAGCCATGTGGAACTAAGAGTCCATCAAACCTCTTTTCTTTATAAATTACCCAGTCTCAGGTATGTCTTTATTAGCAACATGAAGACAGACTAATACAAGGGTTGACACAGAATGTGTCAGGAATCCCCATCTTTAAGGCCAGTTGTGCCTGTGCACTTTTTTTTTTAATGCTTCCCTCGTGTTTCAGGCTCAATAACCAGTTTTAGAAAGTTAACTCCAGAAAGCCGTGGAAGAGGGGATCCTGAAAGGCATGGAACGTAGCTAAATACACAAATTTTTCTCAGGTTGGTGACCTCATGATTCATGTGGAATAGATTTGAGGTGGAGAGAGTTAAAAGAGCTGAGGTCACAATAAGAAATATAATGGGATAGGACAGGAAGTTGTTTTCAGACAAGCTAGATTTAGAGTTTCAGATCTTGGTGATTTAGTGTCAAGTGATAATGATGCCATACATGAATGAATAAAGTGAAATGTGTATGAAAATATGTTTTCAGCTGCTGGGGATCTGTGACTCAGATCACAAGAAGGATGATCAATGGGAATGCTCAAGTCATTTAGGATTTTAATTATGGGAGGTGGAATGTTCCACCATATCCACGGGTATTTTTTACCTTTAATTTTTATTTCTCAGGATTTTAAAAATTCATTCCTATAGTTATTTAAATTCCTTAGTACATTTTCTTTAAAAGTCTTGGATTGAACCAATGTCTGATACCTTAAAAAACATTCAGTGATTTCTATTTTATAGGGAAGACAGGAAATTTAGATGTGGAAATATAGTTCAGTATTTAAGAATAACAATTTATTTTTCTTTTTAATCTATGAAAACAATGTTTTAAGCAGTGTATTGAAATATATTTATTAAGTATTTCAAGTAATTTTCACCTTATGGTGAAGGGCTAATGATGTAATTAAAAAAAGATGAAGATTCTTCATATTAATGCATTTATGCATAACTCAGCTTTTAATAACTCTTTGCTGGTTTTTTGTTTTTGTTTTTGTTTTGACGTGGCCAGACTGGCATGCATAGTAACCCTGGGAGAGAGGCTGTCAGCATTAGCACAGGGACTAATAGTAAGTTAAAATGAACACTGGCATTTGTAAGCAAAGGAGAAATTAGTAAAAATCCCAGATTCTCAGTAGGGCTAATGGTGACAACTTAAAAGTTTGAAAGTCGACAGAAAAATGATCAAGCACCTTTGAGAAGCTGACTGATTCTATGTTGCTTACATTCTTCTCATGCCCTGATTCTCAGATGACTACAATTTTTCCTCCATACTTTTTATTTTTTTCGTGATAGGTTGGCTACATGCTTCACGTCCTTCTCTGAAAATCCTTGCCTAGATGTTGTGTCTATTCCTTGCTCGAGTTCCTTGGCATCATGTTTAGTCTTAACTCAGAAGGAGCTGGTAGCTGAACATTTATTGTAGGAAGAGATGCATTTCACTGAGGGAAACTTCTTTTGAGTGTAATATTCGCTTCCAGCATGAAGATTTTTCAGTGTTATTTCTGTAGACTTCAAATAAATAGCCAAGCCATTAAATGGAAGATAAAATATATACTTCCAAATAAATCTTAAATCATGACAAGGGAGTGCCAAATCATGCCTAACGTTTATTAAAGAGCTAGGATATTTTTAGAGAATAAATTTATTGAGATAAATCAGGGACTTTACGTAACATTCCATAATGCTTTAATGGGCATTTCATGATTTCAAATCAATTTTGCTTTGGTACGTTAATTACTATGATTTATATTTTGATGCTAACTTGTTTCAAAATTATTTTTAAAGAAATTGTATATGTGAGCCGCTCTCAATCCATTTTTTACTATCATGCCTAAATTAAATAGGAACCGCTCGTTTCGTTTCTACCCAAGAACAAATGTATCGGTCATTTAAGCCTAAATAATAACTTTTTATTTAAAAAGTTTTCTTAAGGAAGTGCCAGCAATTAAACTGTTTTGCATATCCTTAAATCAAATCTCTTTCTCCTTTTATTCTTTTTAATGATTTTGGAAGAAAAGGAATTATACTGGGAGAGAAGGTGGTGGGACATAAAGCAGATGTCACAGTTCTCATGTTTGTCTTTCAGATGGAACCCCTCTGAGTTGGTGGGTAGGAAGAACCAATGAAACGCAAACCTACTGGGGAGGTTCTTCGCCTGATCTTCAAAAATGTACTTGTGGATTAGAGGGAAACTGCATTGATTCTCAGTATTACTGCAATTGTGATGCTGACCGGAATGAATGGTGATTTCCATATGATTTCTTTATGCAAGAAAAAGTTCGTTAAAAAATTAATCACTCAAAGTATGTATAGCTAGCCAGATACTGAACAAGTTAGTGCAATGAAGTAATTAAATAAAGGTATGTTTTAATGAAACATGGTATAGACAATATAGTCCTTAGTATTAAGTTAATGCCTTTTTGAGTTATTTTCTGTAATGGACCATAAGTCATGTACATTTTAATTTTATAATCAAACAGAAATACCTGTTACATGGGGAATTAATTATTATTCCTTTTAAAACTATATATAAGTAGGTATTCTGTTATCTTAAAAATATATTTACAGCCAAAGCACATTTCTTCAATAATCTACCTATAAAACATTTAAAATTATCTACTTAGAATTTACTACAATTATTTTAACATGCAATTCTTTTATATTTTTAAAAAGACAAATCATACTACAAAGAACTAATGTTCTGTGGATTATATTTTGAAAAAATAAATCTGTAACATTTTAGGAATTTTAAAATCAAATTACAAATATTCTTCTAAGCAGAAAAGAAGCTTATGCATGTGTTCTTTATCTGAAAAGTTTAAAAAAGACATTGACAGAATTTGAGACTAGAGTTGGCATGTATACTGCCCTTATTTATTATTTGTAAAGCGAAAATATTTTAAACGTCTATATTTACATTTCAGCATAACTTATGTATATGTTACATTGCTAAGCAACTAGACCTGTACAGAAGACTTACTTTTAACAAATAGTACTAGTCAATCTGGATGTAATATGGGTGATTTTGTTACAGGATGCACATTGATTACAGTGATAAATCTGCTCTTTTGAGGTCATAATTTGAATTAGATAATATTTCATTTATTTAGTTGGGAAACATCAAGATTATGTTGTGTGTGTATGTGTGTATTTCTTTTAGAATTGCACTTTTAGTGTTACATGTTTGTTATGAAGAATATTGTCTCTCTTACACTCTCATTTTTCAAATTTCTACTCCCTTTGGAAGGCACCCTTTTCTTATCACTACCTTCACAAAAAAAATGCCTACAAAGTAATACTGTATTTTAAAATGTAAATAAAATGCTAGTAGTAACGCTTAACAACAATAAAAAATTACCTAATCATCAATAACTCTCCAATGCCTCTATAACATATTTCTAATTAAAAATGACTTTTAAAAATAAGATTGTAAAACTTCTCATATTAAATTCTGCTAATGGTCAAGTAACTTGCATAGAGCTAACCCTTCTCAGATAATTGTAAATCTCGGAAAAAAAATGTTGTAAAAACAACTACTTGAAATGAGCAGAAAGTAACCAAATGTAGGCAGACACTGCCCATGTGTTTATCGCAAAGACTATATCCCAGATATAAGAGAGAGCACTGAAAATTAGGAAAATTCACACAGGCCCCACCTAATGAGCTATCAAACCAAGCAATGGCAATTTATTGTGATAAGGCTGTGATTTAACTGCCTATGAAAATAAAAATGAAATCTTTAAAGAATAACAAAATCCAGAATCTTTACAATGTATCCATGATATCTAGCATGTTATAACATTTACTGAATATTCAAGGAAGAGTACATTTTCATCTAAAGTCAAGAAATTAAGAACAGTTATTACAAACCAACCTTGGGTTACTGATGTTTGAATTGGCAGAAAGATACTTTACAGCAACTATTATAAAAATATTTGAAGACTTAAAGGTAAAAATAATCACAATGTGTAAACAAAGGGTATTTTAAGCAGATAAGTGAGAACTATAATATGGAACCAAATGTAAATTTTAGAATTGAAAAGAGCATCTGAAACAACAAATTCTAATAGAAATTCTTCAGGCTAAAGAGAAATACCACAGATGAAAACTCAGATCTTCAAGAAGAAGTGAAAAGCACTGGAAATTGCAAATATGTTGGTAAATGTAAAAGCCAGTGTTTAAATTATTTTCTTAGTTAAAACATTAAATTCACTTTATTTTTATTATAAAGTTTGTAACATATGGATTTAAAATATATTACAATAGAAAAAAGAATATATGTGTGGAGGGGAGCAGTGTTAAATGAATTACGTCTTAGCAAGCTTCTGACATTTTACATTGTTAAAAGACATAATGTCTAAATAGACTGTGATAAATTAAGAATTTACTTTGTAATCTGTAAAGCAAACATGGAAATACAATAAATATAGCTAAAAAGTCAATAGAGAAAACAAAATGAAATACAAAATCTATGGAATAAACCAAGAGGAGGCAGCAAAGGAAAACAGAAGTACAAGAAATCATATAGAGGGGCAGCCATAAAAGAGGATGAGTTCATGTCGTTTGCAGAGACATGGATGAAGCTGGAAACCATCATTCTCAGCAAAATAACACAGGAACAGAAAAGCAGACACTGCATGTTTTCACTCATAAGTGGGAGTTGAACAATGAGAACATACAGACACAGGGAGGGGAACATCACACATCAGGGTCTGTCAAGGGGTGGGGGGCTAGGCGAGGGATAGCATTAGGAGAAATACCTAATGCAGATGATGGATTGATGGGTGCAGCAAACCACCATGGCACGTGTATACCTATGTGACAAACCTGCATGTTCTGCACATGTATCCCGAATTTAAAGTATAATAAAATAAAATAAATAAATTGCTACAACATTTCAAAAAATGAAAAGAAATCCTATGGGGGAAATGAAAGAGCAAAATGGTAGACCTCAAACTACAGTATCAATCATCACACTAAATGTTAATGTATTAACCAATTCCAGTAAAAATGTAGAAAATTGTCCATTGAATTAAAAAATCTCCAACTGTGTTCTATTTTTAACGTATGCTATATTTTATATTCTCTATTACATTTTTCTACAAGAGACATTAAAATGTCATTATGTTTTGGCCAGGCACAGTGGTTCACACCTGTAATCCCAGCACTTTGGGAGGCTGAGGCAAATGTATCACTTGAGGCCAGGGGTTCAAGACCAGCCTGGCCAACACTGCAAAACCCCGACTCTACCAAAAATACAAAAGTTAGCTGGGTGCGGTGGTATACATCTGTAATCTCAGCTACTTGGGAGGCTGAGGCACAAGAATGGATTGAACCCAGAAAGAGGAGGTTGCAGTGAGCCAAAATTGTGCCACTGCACTCCAGCCTGGGAGACAGAGTGAGACCCTGTCTCAAAATAATAATAATAATAATAATAATAATATTCTGTTTTTATGTGCTCCAATGATTGACTGGATCCCTACTCTTTTGTGGGTGGAAATTTAGTTCAGAACATCTTAGTTTTGCAATGCAATAAGGACTATTAAAATTTCTTTTAAAATTTTGTTGTTGCTATTGTTTTTTAGGACCAATGACACTGGATTGCTTTCTTATAAAGAACATCTTCCAGTGACTAAGATCGTGATTACAGACACAGGCCGACTGCATTCAGAAGCAGCTTATAAACTGGGGCCTCTACTCTGCAGGGGAGACAGTAAGTGGTTACGATGTGTTGTAAGCATATTTGAGAAAGGTACCATGACTTAAAGTGCCATCACTTAAGCATCATGTTTCCATCACATAATAATTAATCAGACTTCTATTGTGGACATTTTTAACTAAGGTCTGAAATACTCTTTCAGTCAGTCAACAAATAAGTACTCCTATGAAGTACAAAGCCAAGATGGCAAACCTTGCTAAGATTCTAAGAGAAAGAAACCACTGGGCATCTCAATTGATTAGTTCATGAGTACATTCCAGCATTCCTGAATTTCTAATTGCTGTTATCCACATAGGAAAGCCTCAATGCTAAACACAGTTATTACTAATTCATGTGAATTTCCTACTGATAGGCCTGGGATGAAATTAGAATGTCAATGGAATCATGTCATTTTAACCCCGAATATATTTCAAATGTAAATCTCACCTTTTTCTCTGTGTGTGTGTGTGTGTGTGTGTGTGTGTGTGTGTGTGTGTGTGTCTGTGTGCTTTTACTTTAAACCAGTGGTACATGCTGTTTTGCATATGCGATGCATTAACACTTTAAACCAGAATTTTAAAGGTCAAATATAATTCTATTATATTTATGTTCCATATATACATATATATGTGTTATATATCTGTGTTTTCTTTGATCAGGGAATGAAATGAGCATACGTATTCATTTATAGATTGTTAACCTCTCTGAAAAGCATTAGGTTAGAGACTAGTGCATTAAATATCTATACTTTTAGTATTTCCAGAACTTAAAATGGAAATAGATGAAATATTTGTTTACATTAATGCCATAGCTTAAAATAAAATTTTATTCTAGGGACACAACAGAAGAAGAGGGAATCTGACAATTCAGTGGATTTATGGAGATACAGAGCAGAAGTTGCTTAGTTAAAAAGCAAAGATGATACTGGCTTATAAAAATTATATATACATTGTAAATACTGTTTACCATTTTACTCACCATCTCTAATATGTATCACCTCTACTTCCTGTTCTACCAGTGAAACTTACACAATCCCATGAAGATGGCATAGAATATTTCATGGAAAGAAAAATTATGTGCAAAGAGATGAGGCTGTAAACTTCAGATGCATCCAGGAGAGTGTAACAATTTTTCGTGGCTGTAGAGAAGTTGTTCTATACATCACATGTACCTTTCACTGCTTGCTCTGATCTTAACCCTGCAGGGACCCAGGCTGGCTTCCTCTGCCTTCCTTATTTCATTAGCCAAAATCCCTGTGTATTGGTATGTTTTAACTGAGGTCCCTACCAACTCTCTCCCTTAGACTTTCTTTCTCCAAGACTTTCTGTCATCATTTTAAGCACAGAACATCATTCCACTTAGAGCAGTGATTCTCCATCCAAGGCAATCTTGCCCTGCAGTGGACATTTGACAATGTTCGGAGACATCTTTGGTTATCACATTGTTGGGGAGTGGGATGCTACTGACATGTCGAGGGCGAGGTCAGGGGTGCTGCTAAACATCCTGCAATGCATGAGACAGCCCTCCACAAAGAAGAATTATCTGGCCCCAAATGTCAATAGTACTGAGGTTGAGAAGCTAGAGCATTGCACTACCGTGACCGTGGGAATACAGAGGGGAGCTACTACATTGGCACTAAGAATTTACAAATAGTTTCAAGTACTTAGAGACCTGGTAATTAATCTCTGACTTATTAATTAAATAGTAATCAAGTGATTGGTCTTCTTGCCTCCTGTATCTATTTTTAGCATTGAGGTTCATCTTCACATGAGGTTATTTTCTGCATGAAGGACTAAGGACTAAGGACTATTTTCTGCATGAAACATTCTTCTTTATTTTCTCAGTCAGATGAGCAGTGTCTTCAGAACAGCGAATACTCCTTTTTTCCATATGAGAAATCTGTACCGCTTAAGTTACAATGCCAAAGGTACTTTTTTTTTTTTTTTTTCATCTCCAAGTGAGGCTCACTGGGCAGATATGGGACTAACAGATATAGGATCATGCACAGTAGGCCTTATAAGCAGAGAAAAGCTGCATGGGCATTACTTTGAAAGCATCAGGACTACACATTGAATAATTTAAGACTGAAATATAACTTAAGTCTCATGATTCAATTGAAAGCCTGATGATCATTTATAAACCTAAAGATCAGTAAAGTGACCTCTGATATAAGACAGGGAGAAGATGAGAGCTTGAACTAGGCAGTGATTGGCATGGAGCTTTAAAAGGGGGATCAACTATGAGGTAAATTCAATATGATTTAGATATAAGGTTGAGAGTTAAAGCCTTGGGGATGATTTCCAGCTTTCTGATATGAATAAAGCCATTAGTGTCATTCATTGAGACAGGAGATTAACACTTTTTTTTTTTTTAACAGAAAAGTAAAAAGGTGAGAGTGAAAAAAGTAATATTTTCATTTTCTCACACAAACTAGAGATACTGAAAAATGTAGATCAGCCATGTTTTTCTAGGAAAGAAGGTGAAGTTGTGAGAAAGCAGGACACGTAAAACATGACTATTAGACCTACTAGTACCAGTTATGAGGTTACCCTAATTTATTGATGTTGTCTTCTTTTTTTTTTTTTTTTTTTTTCTTGAGACGGAGTCTCGCTGTCTCCCCCAGGCTGGAGTGCAGTGGCGCGATCTCGGCTCACTGCAAGCTCCGCCTCCCGGGTTCACGCCATTCTCCCACCTCAGCCTCCCGAGTAGCTGGGACTACAGGCACCCGCCACCTCGCCCAGCTAGTTTTTTGTATTTTTAGTAGAGTCGGGGTTTCACCATGTTAGTCAGGATAGTCTCGATCTCCTGACCTCGTGATCCACCCGCCTCGGCCTCCCAAAGTGCTGGGATTACAGGCTTGAGCCACTGCGCCCGGCCTGATGTTGTCTTTTTTAAAAGCTTTCTTTTCATTTTGTTTTCAATTTCATTTTACTGCTGCTATTATTGTTGATATCAGATATCAACTAGCAAACTAGGAAGTAAGAGAACTTCCTCAATGGTATAAAGGGCATCTGTGAAAATCTGATAGCTAATGTCATACTTTGAATAGTCAAGGATATAACTGCTTTCCCTCTAAGTTCAGGATAAAGGCAAGAATGTCTGCTCTCATTACTCCTATTCAATCTATTATTGATGGTCCTAGCACATATAATAAGTCAAGGAGAGGAATTCAAGGCATTTATTAGGTTGCAGCAAAAGTTAACCTGATTTTAATGGCAAATCAGGTTGCCATTAAAAGAACTGGCAAAAACTGCAATTACTTTTGCACCAACCTTAGGTCAGAATGAATGAATTAAAATGTCTATTTACAGGTGACATGACTTTCTAGGTAGAAAATCTCAAATAATTTATGTTTTTAAAAAGTGAGTTTAGCAAAGTCACAGGATTCGAGGTCAGTATACAGAAGTAAATTATATTTCTATATGCTAATGATAAAAAAATTATAAATGAGATTTTAAAGTACCATTGTTATACTGGCACCAACAACGTAAAATATTTTGGTGTAAATATAACAAATTCTTAAGAAAAAATTAAGAACATTATATTTAAAAATTTACGAATTAAAATATTTGATGTCAATTTTTCCCAAATTTATATATAGACTGAAAACAATCCCAGTTAAAATCCAGCAATCTTTTTTTTGTGGGGGGGAGAGTAGAAATTGGAAAGCTTATCTTTAAATGTATATTGAAATGCAAAGAAATTAAATAGCAAAAATGTTTTGAAAAATATGAACAAAATTTGAGATACACTACCAGATTATAAGACTTACTATAAAACTAACAGATATTCAAGGAAGTGGGATATTGACATTACAATAGACAAATACATGAATGGAATAGAAGAGAGAGCCCAAAAATAGACCCATGTATACATGGTTGCTTGACTTTTCACAAAGCTGCCAAGGAAACTCAGCAATGAAAGGATAGAATTTTTCAAGAAACAGATCTGGAGCAATTCAAATCCATTTGAAAAAGAAAACCAGAATGAAAAAAAAAAGTGTCAATTCATACTTAAAAGCAGATAAAAAAATTAACTCAAGATTAAACACAAACTTAAATCTAAAACCACAAACTATAACACTGCTCTAAGAAAATACAAGGGAAAATCTTAGTGACCTTGGGTTGGGTATAGATTTCTTAGATTCAACACTAAAAGTACAATTCATAAAATAAAAATAATAATAAATTGGGTTTCACTAAAAACCTTCTGCTTTTAAAATGACACTGTCAGGAAATTGAAAAGAAAAGCTACAGACTGGGTGAAAATATTTGCAAAATACATGTTTTCTAGAGGCTAATACCCAGAATATAAAAATAACTCTCTCATGGTGCAATAATATTTGAAAAATCAGTTTACAACTGGGCAAAAGATTTGCACATACACTTCACAGAAAAAAATATGGATTTAAATAAGCACATTAAAGATCCTTAGCATCATTAGTTATTAGGGGAAAGCAAACTAGTACTGCAATGTGATACCAATATGTAACTGTTAACATTTAACAAATAGTAATAACAACAACAACAACAAAATAACAAGTGCTAGTGAGGGTTTAGAGCAACTAGAACACTGGTACATTGCCGCTACAGATGCAAAATGGTGCACACTGCTTTGGAAAATAATTTGGTTTCTTACAATGTTAAACCCACATTTACCATATGACCCAGCAATCCCCATCTTAGCATTTTATCCAAGAAAAAAGAAAAATCTATATGCATATAGTCAGTTTTTTGTTATTATTATTATTGCCTTTATTCCATAGTCCCCTAAAAATGGAAACCACTCAAATGTTTATCAAGCCGTGAAAGGATACACATTCCATTTTACTGTGGTGTACCCACAGTACACCACAGAATACTACTAAACAATTAAAAAATACACTCTAGATAACATGCAACAACGTAGATGAATCTCAACTGCATTACTCTTAAGTGAAAGAAGCCAGACTAAAAAGCCTACGTGCTTTGAATGATTCAACTTCTAAGATATTCTGGAAAAGTCAAAACCATAGGAACAGAAAAAGGATCTCTGCTACAGGGACTTCGAGGTGAGAGGAATTTTACACAGGGGCACAAGAAAACTTTGTCAGGTGAAAAAAATGTTCCACATCTTGAGTGTGGTGGTGTTTTTATGGTTTCGGGTCCTTGTCAACTTCTAGAGCTACACACAAAAAAAGGCTGAATTGTACTCTATGCGAATTACGATAAATTATTAATATATTTTAATAACTAATAAGTGATGTCTTATTCAACACATCTGACTGAAAAACAAAACAAAAAAGTTAATAACAGTGTGCATAGCTATAGTTGCTTAATTTTAAGAATTGGAGGTTGAGTGCGGTCGCTGAAGCCTGTAATCCCAGGGCTATAGGAGGTCAAGGTGGGAGGACTGCTTGAGACCAGGAGCTCCAGGCTGCAGTGAACTATGATTGCACCACTGTACTACTGCCTGAGCAACAGAGTGAGACCTTGTCTCTTACAGAACAAAATTGGGTCGCCAAAATAAATAGAGAAACAAACAACTAGTAGAAGCAAATTCATGAAACAGTAAAGATTTCAGTAACACGGATATTCTCCGATTCTCCAGGACATTTCTGGAATCATGCTGAGTATGTTTCTAACTTAAATTGACTTTAGAAACTTTAGAAAAAGAGTCAAAGGAAAGAATCAAGGGAAAACTTTTGGGTTTACCAGTTAGCAGAAAGGTCATTGGTAGGAGGAGTCACCTGTATATTTCCTATGTAATCAGCCTGCCAGGAGCAGTGGGAACATATCTATTTTTGAGGAACCATCCAGAGTCTTTTAGACCAACAATTCCTCCACTTCAGCATGAATAAAAATTACTTGGAGAGCTTGTTGTAACACAGATTTCTGCTCCTTATCCCAGAAACTGTGATTCAGGGGGTGTGGGTAGGAGAATCTTTCTTTCCCTCCCTTCTTCCCTTCCTCCCTCCCTTCTTCTCTCCCTCCGTTCCTTCCTGCTTTCCTCCCTTCCCTTTCCTTTCCTTTTTCCCTCCCCTTCCCCTTCCTCTTCCCCTTCCTTTTTCCTTGCGCGTGCACGCGTGCATGGGTGTGTGTGTGTGTTTTGACAGAATCTCCCTCTGTTGCCCCGGCTGGAATGCAGTCGGCTCACTGCAACTCCGCCTCCTGGGTTCAAGTGATTATTCTGCCTCAGCCTCCCAAGTAGCTGGTATTACAGGCATGTGCCACCATGACCAGTTAATTTTTGTGTTTTTAGTAGAGACAGGGTTTCACCACATTGGCCAGGCTGGTCTCGAATCCCAGACCTCAAATGATCTGCCCACCTTGGCCTCCCACAGTGCTAGGATTACAGGCAGGAGCCACCTTGCCCGGCTGGGTAGGAGAATTGCTAATGGGTTTCCACATGCTACTGCCGGTCCGTGGACCACTCCATGTACTGCTGCCCCAAGCCAGTGTGGTTCACAGGCTGGTACTGGTCTGCACATTCTTTGCTACCAATCTGTGAGGATGCTAGTACGAAAATAGACAGTATGTTTTCAGAATGACTTATGTCAATTGGACAGAGTAATTTATGTCTGTTGGACAGAAGAGTAATAAAAAATGGACTGGAGATACTATTTTGTATACCTTTCCTTATCTCATTTCACTTTTCTAGCAATTTACATTTTTAATTTTACATTTTAAAAATGTAAAATTGTTGTGGGTACATAATAGATGTATATATTTA
Source organism: Chlorocebus sabaeus (assembly GCF_047675955.1). Classification (NCBI taxonomy): domain Eukaryota; kingdom Metazoa; phylum Chordata; class Mammalia; order Primates; family Cercopithecidae; genus Chlorocebus; species Chlorocebus sabaeus. The sequence goes on from NC_132908.1 coordinate 73,108,327, forward strand.
GGGGATACATGAGACATTTTGTCATAGGCATGCAACGTGCAATAATCACATCATGGAAAATTGGGTATTCACCCCCTTAAGCATTTATCCTTTGTGTTACAAATAATCTAATTATACCATTTTTGTTATTTTAAAAGGTACAATTACATTATTATTGACTATAGTCACCATGTTTTGCTGTCAAATACAAGGTCTTATTCTTTCTGTTTTTCTTTACACATTAACCATCCCCACCTTCTCCTGGCCTCCCACTCTCCTTCCCAGCCTGTGGTAACCATCCTTCTACTCTCTGTCTCCATGAGTTAAATTGTTTCGATTTTTTTAGACCCGACAAATAAATGAAAACATGCAATGTTTGTCTTTCTGTGCCTGGCTTTTTTCACTTAACATACTGACCTCCAGTTTCATCCATATTGTTGCAAATAACAGAATCTCATTTTTTTTTTTAATGGCTGAAATAAGAAGGAAAAAAAACCCCACATTTTTCTATACAGGTAGTTTGAGACTCACAGTTCTAGGTCAGCAGTTGGTTTGGGTATGAAGTGGACCAATGGTGCTGACATAGGGCCTGCCCAAGTGTTCTAACTGTAGTTGCAGTATGTTCAGAACCAGCAACAGAGTTTCAAAATAAAAGCCCAGGCATTCATACAGAGAGTTAAACCTGCTTTCTTGACATACAGCAAGAAGACGTCTACAGAAACTTTCTTCTACTTTAGTGAGTCTTGCAACACAAAGGGAATTCGTGGACCACGATAGCATCTGGCTTCAAGTTCTTGTCATTCACTCTCCCTTATCTGCAAAATCTCCCTAATTCTTTTACCAAACCTTTCACACTCAGATTAAAACTCTTCCACCATGATTTCTAGATGACACAGTCATTCTGCATTCTCAAAAATGTTTAGCATATTACAAAGATATGTTTCTCATACTGGCTTTTAATTATTTTTGAGCCCCTCAAGAGCAGGGTACATTGTTCATTTATTCTTGTGTTCCTGATAACTAATATATTACCTATTGCACGAAAGATAATCAATGAATAGCAGTTCATGAAATAATGATTTAATATATGTATGTAAAGAAACCTATAGCTTGTGAATTATTAGTAAGAGATACGAATACATCTTTGATTCTATAAGCAATTAAATAAGTAAATATATACTTTTACTAAAAGGAGTTTAGACTATATTGAATTATTGATTCTGATATAAAAAATCACATAGTAGAAGAGTGTCTAGTTCCATCTAAGCCATTTCTCATCAATATGCCTGAAGTTGTAACAGTGAAATTACTTTCAAATAAGAATATGATTTTAGTTAATATTAATTTTTTTTTTTTTACTTTTCACTCTTAATACAGTGCCTTTATTAAACTGAAATGATTTCCACTTCTTGGAAGATAGATTATTTTATGGTCTATTTTACTTTGTTTTTTTGTTCACTTGGAAAAACATTTATTACCAACCAATAATTTATATGCAAGAAACTTCATAAATGTGAGGGAATACAAATTGTTTTTAGTACTTTCAAAAGGTTTTCACTTTGGAACTGGGAACCCTGATAGTTGTCAGGACCATGGTATCCTTTTGGGGGAATTTTATACTTATGCATACCTTTAATTAATTGTCTTAAATATTAATGACTTACTTGATACAAAATCATAACTTTTTAAAGCTACATAGAAATGCCAAAAAAGTAAGTAAAAAAGTCACCAAGAATCACATAACTCAGAAATAATGATTAATATCAATTGAATATCATTCCAAATGTTGGTAGATATTTCTAGTGCACGGCTTCCCAGTCTCACCACTCTTGACATTTGGGCTGGATAATTCCTCATTATGGTTGAGGACCGTCCTGTGCATTGTTGGAGCTAAGCAGTATCCCTGGTTCCTACCCAAGAGATTCCAGTAGCATCCTTCCTCCAAATGTGACAACCAAAAATGTCTGCAAACATTGCCAAATGTCCCCTGGGTAAAGAATTGCCCCAGGTGGAGAATCACCACTCTAGACAAAATATTTTTAAAAAGAGATCGAGAAATGAATTTATAAAACTTCATTCATTGAAATTGAGAAGGAAAACACCAAATTTAAGCCAAGATGACTCATGAAATTTATATATCTACCGAAGTATATTCAATTTAAGTGATCCTGCTAAACTTATAAAAAAGACTATGAGCATTTTAAAAGATTATAGAGTCACTACATTTTATATTAAATGTATTTTAAAATTGTAACAGCATTTATCTACTCAGAGAAATGGAAAAGCTAGCACTCATTTCTTCTTTCCCCTTCTTTAGCTCCCCCTTCCCTGTTTTTGCTAGTTATGCTATTATTTGTATATTGTTACTTTTAAAGACTAACCACTAGTTCTATTCTCCAATGCTTTTTATTTTGATTTATTTATTTTTGTCAGGTAGTTGATATTTTACCTTTTTTTTTTTTTTTTTGTCTTTAGAAAGATTCTTGAGGGTTGCATTTTTTAAATTTTTTATGTGCTTGAGAATATTTGTTGCCTTAGGATTCTAAAACAAACTGTGGTGCTTTAACTTTATATTGTCTATTGGGAACAGCTTAATGGAGATATAATTCACAGCCTATAATCCACTCTTTTAAAAGTGTACAATTCAATCAATTGTAGTATATTTAATCATTTTAGTGTACTACATAGAGTTGAGCAACCATCACCATCATCATTTTGAGAACACTTTTATCACCCCCAAAGTAGACCTGCTTCCACTTTTCAGACACTGTCCATTTCACCCCCTCCCCATCCCAGCCCTAAGCAACTAGTAACCTACTTTTTTTTCTACAGACTTGCATATTCTGAATATTTTATATAGATAAAAATACAGGATATGTAGTCTCTTGTGACTGACTTCTTTTACCTAGCATCATATCGTCGAGGAGGTTCATCAATGTTGTAGAATGCATCAACACTTCATTCTTTTTTGTGTCCAAATAATATTCCATTCTATGGATATACCACATTTTGTTTCATCACTCATCAGTTTGTGCACATTTGGGCTGGATCCACTTTTTGGATATTATGATAACGCTTCTGTGGACATCCACGTATACTTTGTGTGTGTGTGTGGATAAAGGCTTTATTTCTCTTCGGTATGTACCTAGGAGTGGAATTTCTCGGTTATATGGTAACCCTACATTTAACCTCTTTAGGATCTGGTGTAATTTTTATGTATCATGCTACCTTCAGTAGTTTGCATATATTATCTCATACTTGTCTGTGCTGAGGAATGCAGTCGTCTTGCCTTCCACAGCTTTTCTAAATGTCTTTTTGGTTGACTATATTTCTTTATGAATATTGGTTTTGTTTTTGAAAAATTTTCTCAAAAGGGCTCTTGTATGCTTTATTTTCAGAATTCTTTCAAACTTGAAAGTGTCTGCCTGTTGCCTTAGCACTTCACAAATAAACTAGACTGGATACATTTTCTTTCCGTCGGAAATCTATGGACAGAGTTCCTTTATTTTATGCCATTGAATACTGTGAAGGAACCTGAGGCCATACTGATTTTTTTTACCTTGTATGTGACTTGCTTTTTCTGTCTGAATACCTGAAGGAACAATTATCCTTAAAGGTCACTAATTTAACAAGAATGTACCTGAATATTGTTCATTTGGTATTACTTTTTCTTGGAAATAGAGGTAATGTGATAAAAGGTATATACATATTTTTTAAGTTGTTAACATTTTTGCAAATGTGGTCTGAATTTCTGCTTTCAGTCTGTCTATCTGAGCAAGGCAGTATTCTTAACTCTTTGGCATTTGAATTTTCCAACCCATTTTATCATATATATTTCTTTTCAGGTAATTCATTACATTGAAATTTTATGTTTAATCAAAGCACCCTGAAACCTTCATAGTTAGAAAAGATTGCTGTAAGTTTTTCTTTCCAAAAAATTCTTGAGTCACTGAAGTTAGTTTCTTCATTTTGTCTGCATCGACTAGTACAGCTGTCTGAAAAATCACAGCTGCCCAGAATGCATTAAATAATCAAAGGTGCATGTAGGCAATAAATAACTTTGCAGAAGTGAGGCTCTTCAACTGGAAAAAAATATTGACTAGTGATCTGGTTAATTTCTCTTTCATTTGACAGAGTTCTCTTCCATTTGGCAGACTACATATAAACCATTAAAAAAAGTGAGGATCAATTCCATTTCAACAGATAATAAAATAATGTAACTTTGTTAGCTCCACTATGCCTGACAATTCTCCATTATAACATTTTTATTTTAATTTTTATATTTTACTTTATCTTATTGGGTTTATCTTTTTTAATTTCACCTTTTTATGCCCTTCTTCTCTTCTTCTTTTTCTTCTTCTTCCTCTTCTCTTGTCTCTATTTTTCCTCTTTTCTTCCCACTTTCCACTTGTGGGAAAGAGCAAGAGAACAATGAACAAAATAGATAAAAATATCAGTATTCTTGGAGCTTATATTCTCTTGGAGAGAGAGAGACAATAATCAAGTGAAATATATGATACAGTAGAAGCTGGTAAGAGCTATGAAGAAAATAAAGTTGAGACAGAAGTTGCATAATTTTAAATAGGATGGTCATTTAAAGCTCAGGAAGAAGGTGGTATTTGAATAAAGATTTGAAGGAAATAGGAATGCAAGGCACATGTCTACCTTTGGAAGAGTACTCTAGACAGAGTGAAAGACCAGATAAACCACACAGAAATGGGAGTGTAGATGGTATACTAATGGAGCAGCCAAATGGCCCAAGTGTTTGGAGCAGAGTGGGCAAGAAAGAGAGGGGTAGAAGTCAGAGAGAAACCTAGTGGTGAGATCATGAAAGATTTTGAAAATCCATTTTCAATCTGAATGAAATTGGAGAACATTAGGGAATTCTGAGAAGAGGAGTGGTATGATCTAACTTAGGTTTTAGTGAGATTGAACAGGGAAAGCTCAAAGCAAGGAAACCATTTAGGGGACCATATCACCAATCCAGCTGAGAAATTATGGTAGCTTGAGCCATGGGTACAATGGTGAGAGTTGTGGCATGGGTAGAACCAGTAAAATTTCCTGATGAGTTGTAGTTTGCAAAAGGAAGAGTCTAAAATAACACCAAGGTGTTTGATCTAATCAATTATAGGGAAAGAATTGGCATTAATTGAAATGAGGGAGATTGCTGCTGGGGTCAAGGAGTTGTAGAGAAATATAAAGAGCCCAGTTTTAGGACACATTAAGGTTGAGATGTCATTAAACATTCAAGAAGAGACATGGAGTTGTCAGTTTTCAGCATATTTAAAGCCTTAAGACAGAACAGCAGGAATTATTGTGGATGGAGAAATAACAGGGCTTTGGGGCAATTAAGTATGAATAAGTTCACGAGGTGAAGAGGAAGCAAGAAAGAAGAGTGAGAATATATCGCCTATGAGAAAAGAAGAGTGTGGGTAGCCTGGACTCCAAGTGAAGAACATGTTTCAAGGAGGAGAGAGCAATCAACTGTGTTAAATGTTGTTAGCTTAAGTAAGATAAAACTGAGAACTGATCATTGGCCTTAGCAATGTGGACGTTATAGCAACCTTGGTGATGGTTTGTTTTGTCAAGTGTTTGGGGATAAAAGCCTGAGATAGATTCAAGGAATAGTGGGAGGAGAAAAACGTGGGCATATGTAATGGTAAATGGAGGAGAAAGTATGGTCATGAGATTGGGGTTTCTGAGATGAGAGAATTAATAGCATGTCTGTGTTAGTAAGAGAGATCCAGTAAATAAATCCTTGGATTGTGGACAGTTAATTCATTCTAACAGGAGAGAATGCAGAACACAGGTGATGTTGCAGGAAGGTGAACAGGTGTGGTGGTGGATGCTTAGAGGAGGTCACTTCTGTCTTCTGCTCTTTTATTAGAGAGTCCTAGAAAAGTTAAAGAATGAGAAATGAGATGTATTATTGGGGAGAGGAAGTGTGAAATAATTAAGAGTATGGGATAGTGAAGGCATGAGGGAAATATAACGTGATTGCAGAGGAGCATTTAGTGTGCATATCTGGCTTCATATTACTGCAGATGTGTCCTTACCTGTAGTGTTCTTTAAAACCCAATATTTATACACAATCCCACGTAAGGATGTGTAATTAAGTTCTGTATGCAGGTATCAGGCAATAAGTGTATTATGAATAATTTGCTAGTTTTTATTTTCAATTATTTTAGTCTAATAAAATACTTTAATTAATATTTAAAAGTATTCTCTATACATGAAAAATATTCAACATGCCAGATTACAAATGGGCTGTAATAGACCAAGGTATAGATGTGCCTACTTAAAAACAGTAATGTCTATACTGTAAAGGCTATAAGTGTGCAAATGCAGGAAGATACTAAGTACTCTTCTACTTACAGTTAATTGCTGAGTTAAAATAATTTTTAAAAAGACAACAATCTGAATATCAAGTGACTTTTGACTTTAACGATGTAAATAAAGGAATTGCACTTTTATTAGTAAATGGCCAATAAAAAGATGAAAATTCTGACTGGGCACTTAATTATTTTGTTTTGCTGAAATCAGAATCACTCTATCTCATGTTTTTTGAATAACTGAATTTGATCCTCTTCTCAGATGAATAACTGGACTCTAATTTTGTTGCGTGATCATGTGTGTTCATGGAGGACATCAATCTTGGATTGATCAGATTTACCTTGACTTTATAATATGTTCTCCTTTTATATTAAATTATTGCCATTTGTTAATTCAGAATAGGTTACTTCAAATAGAATAAGGATGTCGCGTTGGAAGGCTCTCTCGTCTGATGCCCAACTCCACACCTCTTTGTTGTCACTCTGACCTCCGTAGGAATGACTGAGAGATAATGCAGTAGCAAACTTAGATAAGTGTCACTCATCTCGTTTACTATTTTATATATTCTCTTATATCTAGACTAAAAATAACTGGATGTTGCTCCAAAATTCTGTTCTTCCAGTTACTTCTAAAATAAAATTCTATGTGTGTATGTCTGAATAATTAAATACACTAGTCTATTTCTTTGCTATTAATATCAGAACAGTTTTGCACAAAACTAGTATAAGACTAATGACAAGAAATATCTTCTTCAGTGATAGTTTGTAAGATCTTTTGATTGTAAAAACAAGTTCTGCTCTGCCTTCATAAGAGGAATTTTCGCTTTCTAGTTGCCACATCTATCTTGTTGTATGTGCATGTGTAGGGGGTGTTTACTCTATGGAAACATCTATGAACAGATTTGTTCTCTTTTGTATTGCTTTGCAAACCACAAGCTATAATTATCTCCAGCCAGATTTTATTCTCTTCATTTTTATTTTGCTTATATTGATTCCTATTGAGGTTCATAAATATTTGGAAACAATAATAGATGTACTAAAAAGAGGAACCAGTGAATTATGAAACCAATACATAGATTATTGTGTTCTGATAATGTAACATATAATTTAATCTTAGAATTTTATTTCTGTTAAAATCTATACTTTTCAGCTTATTTTAAAGTAATTCATAAGTGTTTAGAAGGTACATTGACTACTAAAATATTCTTCACATCAGCATTTCAACATTTAAAACATTTTTACTTTTAAGAAAAGGCTTGTTGGAATTTTATATGCGTATAAAATTTCCTATAGGGCTAGGAAATCTAACCTAAAAATCTACAGATTTTTTAGATTTGACTTCAAAAGCACAATCCATAAAAGGTTAAATTGATAAATGAGACTCTATCACAATGAAATTTTACTTTGTGAAAAGTTTCATGAAGAGGAAGAAAAGTCAGGCTACAGACTGGTAAAAAACAACTGCAAACCACCTATCTGAGAAAGGACTAGTATCTAGAATATATGAGGAATCCTCAAAAGATGACAGTAAAAAAAAAAAAAAAATTAAAATATGGATGTTACAGACTAAATTGTCTTCCCAAAATTTATGTTGAAGTCCTAACCCCGATGTGACTGTATCTGAAGATAGGGCCTTTAAGGAGATCACTAAGGTAAATGAAGCTGTAAGGGTGGTGCCCTAATTCAATAGGACCAGTGTCCTTAGAAGAAAGAGACACCAGAGACCCTGCTCTCTGTGCTTACTCAGAAGAAAGACCATGTAAGGTCACAGGATGAAGGCAGTCGTCTGCAAGCCAGGAAGAGAGGTCTCACAAGAAACCAATCCTGCCAGCACTTTGATGTTGGGCTTTTAGCCTCCAGCACTGTGAGAAATAAATATCTGTTTTTTAAGCCTCCTGACCTGTGGGATTTTGTTATGGCAGTCTGGGCAGACTGACACAATGGGCAAAAGACATGGAGGGCGGTTCCACCAAAGAAGGTACATAGATGGCAAGAAAGCACATGAAATAGTACCCAGCATCATCAACTGCTAGGCAAACACATATTACATCCACAATGAGATAACACTTCACACCTTTCAAAAGGACTAAGATTAAAAAAAATATAGTGCCAACACAAAATACTGGCCGGTAGACTGAGAAACTGGATCACTTCTACATTGCTGGTAGGAACGTCAAATGACACAACCACGCTAGAAAACCGTTTAGTAGTTTGTTGTTGTTTTTTTTTTTTTCTATTTTACTTTAAGTTCTGGGATACATGTGCAGAATATGCATATTTGTCACTTAGGTGTACATGGCCCACAGTGGTCTGCTGCACCTATCAACCCATCGTCTAGGTTTTAAGCCCCACATCCATTAGGTATTTGTCTTAATGCTCTCCCTCCCCTTGCCCCCCTACCCCCTAACAGGCCCCAGTGTATGATGTTTCCCTCCCTGTGTCCATGTGTTCTCATTGATTAACTCCCAACTGCAAGTGAGAACATGTGGTGTTTGGTTTTCTGTTTCTGTGTTAGTGTGCTGAGACTAATCGTTTCCAGATTCATCCATGTCTCTGCAAAGGACATGAGCTCATTCTTTTTCAAGGCTGCATAGTATTCCATGGTGTAGATGTGCCACATTTTCTTCACCCAGTCTATCATTGATGGGCATTTGGGTGGGTTCCAAGTCTTTGCTATTGTAAATAGTGCTGCAATAAACATACATGTTTATTGATTATCATTCTTTGGGTATATACCCACTAATGGCATTGCTAGGTCCAGTGGTATTTATGGTTCTAGATCCTTGAGGAATTGCCACACTGTCTTCCACAATGGTTTGCAACTCTTACACAATCCAGTGATTGTACTCTTGGGCATTTTCCCCAGGGAACTGGCAACTTATATTCACATAAAAATTTGTACACAGATGTTGACAGAAGTTTTATTGGTAATAGCTGAAAGCTATGTAGGTGTCCTTCCGCAGGCAGATGGTTAAATAAGTTATACATCCATACCATGGAATACTACTCAGCAGTAGAAAGAGATGAACTATTGATACAGAAAACAACATGGGTAAATCTTCAAAGAGTAATTCTGGGCCAGACATGGTGGCTCACGCCTACAATCCCAGCACTTTGGGAGGCCAAGGTAGGTGGATCACCTGAGGTCAGGAGTTCGAGACCAACCTGGCCAACATGGTGAAACCCCGTCTCTACTAAAAATACAAAAATTAGCCAGGCATAGTGGTGTACACCTGTAATCCCAACTACTCAGGAGGCTGAGGCAGGAGAATCGCTTGAATACTGGAGGCAGAGGTTGCAGTGGCCAAGATTGCACCATTGCACTCCAGCCTGGGTGACAGAGTAAGAATCTGTCAAAAACAAAAATGAGTTCTGATTTTTTTTTTTTAAAGCAAGCTAATCTCAAAAGACTGCATATTGTATGCTTTTATTTGAAAGCATTCTTGAAATGACGAAATTGTAGAAATGAAGAACTGATGAGTTGTTGCCAGGAGGTTAAAGAAGGGGTGCAGAGGGAGGAAAGCGGGTTTAGCTGTGCAAGGGAAGCATGAAGAATACTGTGGTGATAGAAATGTTCTGCATCTTAGCGTCAATGTCACTGTCCTGGTTTCGGCATCCAACTATTGTTTTGTAAGGGATTATCATGGGGGAAACTAGATAAAGGATACCTGGAATCTTTCTGTATTCTTTCTTACACCTGCATAAGAATCTACAAATGTTTGAAAGTAAACATTTTAATTAAATCCATATTTCTGGCTTATTTCTTTGCGATGATTAAGCATTCAGAAAGACTCATTTGAATAGTGAATGATTCCTTGCTTTGGCATTTCCATATTTCATTTTATTTTGCTTTTAAGAAAGGTAGTATTAGCATGCTATATGCATTTTGATTTTAAAAGTAAAATGTATTACCTTGAAAACCAGTGTTTTTAAAATACTGTTTTTTTAAACAGCTTTATTGATATCAAATTCATGTATTACACATTTCAGTGATATGAAATGTGCTATTCAATGGCTTTTAGTATATCTACGTTGTGTAACAATGGTCACACCAGTTTTAGAACATGGTCATTACCCTGAAAAGAAACGTTACCCTTCTGAGCCACTGCTGTCCCTCAATTACCCCATCTCCCTAACCCTAGGAAACCACAAATCTACTTTGTGTCCGTAAGTCTGTTTTTGTTTTTGTTTTTGTTTCAAAAAGGAATTCTATAAATGTTTGGCAAAATAATTATTTTTAAAAGTACTTATAGTCCTAGCATAGTACTAAGTTAATTTTCCTAAATTGACTTCATTTTTAACTTTCTGTATGAAATTCAATACTTAGTACATCTTCCTCTTTTATGTGAATGACTATATGATTTATTCTTTTATATAATTTATTCTGGTAAGATAAAAGATAGAGTTTCTAGAAAATTATTATTTTATTTATTTATTATTTCTTGATGCAGAGTGTCATTCTGTCATCCAGGCTGGAGTGCAGATGCATAATCTCGGCTCCCTGCAACCTCAGCCTCCCAGGCTCAAGTGATTCTCCTGCCTCAGCCTCCTCAGTAGTTGGAGTTACAGGCGTCTGCCACAATGCCTGGCTAATTTTTGCGTTTTTAGTAGAAACAGGGTTTTACCATGTTGGTCAGACTGCCCTCGAACTCCTGACCTCAAGTGATCTGCCTGCCTCGGCCTCGCAAAGTGCTGGGATTACAGGCATGAGCCACTATGCCTGGCCTAAAAAATTATTCTAAAATCTCTAGTGCCCTATATTGAATCAAATTGACAACGATGTAATTTAGGGAATTTTATTTTATTTTTACTTTTTTGTGATTGTTATTTATTTAAATTTTTCATAGATACATAATACTTATGCATATTTATGGGGTACTTGTGATATTTTGTTACATGCATAGAATGTGTAATGATCCAGTCAGGGGATTTAGGATATCCATCACTTTGAGCATTTATCATTTCTGGGAGTTGGGAACATTTGAGTCCTTTCTTCTATTTTGAAATACACACGACAATGTTGTTAACTGTAATCCCCCTAGTCTGCTATTGAACATGAAGCTTATTCCTTCCATCTAACTGGAATTTTGTATTCATTGCCCAATCTCTCTTCCTCTTTTCCCAGTAGGCCATTTCCTGCCTCTGGTAACTATCGTTCTCCTCTCACCCTCCATGAGATTAGGGAATTTTAAACCATCGAATCCATAGAATGCTCCCTTCCAAAAGCCTGCAGCTCCTGCTGCTGCCTGCCTGCTGAGCTCTGTTTCCTCCCCCTCTTTGCCTTTCCTTTCAGGTGGCCTAGATTCTGGTGGGTGTCTCTTAGCACAGTGTGTAAAGGGCTGGGATACCGCATGCCATTAACATTATTTGATCATGGAAGTATTGGCCTTTGCTTTCTTTATAATTGTTTTGAATTAGCAGCAATTTCTTAACCCAATAAAATTTCCTTACCTCGTTTTCTACCTTTTGTGAATGTATAAAATAAGGTCTCCTAACTAAATGAAATAGACATTATTATGTATATGAGAGTGCTGAAGATGCCTAAAGTAATAAATTGGTTTCATTGCTATAAAAGCATTCATGTACAGATAGCAGCAATTCAAAGAATTGTTCCTCTGCTTCAAGCAGTTCTTTGAAGCCTACTATGTGATGCTTTATTAAGTTAGTTACGATATAATATGAAAAAAATGTTGTATCATATTATTACCTAATTTAAATCTTTAAGTAATTATGAATGCTCCTCTTTCTAATCAGACAAAATAAGATTTAATAACATCCCATAATGTGAAGTTTATTTTTATTTTAATATATAACATTTAAACAAAAAGGCATCTAATTCGTTCTGAAAACAGATCAGCTAAGAACTTCTAAGAATGCAAATGTGTTGTTATCCCTGACTTGATATTTTACATTTTCTTGTGTTTATTTTTTCCTAGAAATCCAAAGGTCTAGTGTAGGAATAGCTGTAAAAGGGACATAAGGAATAGGCTTGATGTGACTGGTAATATATGGTTTCATTTGACTCTGGGAGGAAAAGCTTCAAAGTAGATTCTTGGTTGAATAAATTCAGCTCTAAAATTATCACACACAAGCTGAGAATTGACTTTTGAATCAGATCCACAAGAAAAACAAACAAAAATAGATATAAGCATTATTTGGTCTAGAATTTATACAAAGTAAATTAAAATTTAAGAAACACGTATGAGCAAAGTCAAGTTTGTGATTTTTAACTTTGTAGCTTGGTATCTGTTCTCTGCTAACATAACGAACTGTTGTTTTGAAATTGCTGTTTTCCAACTTCAGAGAATCAATACATCTTTCTTCCAGGAAGGTAATTTAGATAGAATTTTATCCAGTGTAGGGAATGTGTGTAGAGGCAGTTGCTTAAAACTAAAGATGTATATTTGTATTTCATGTGCAGAGAACTTGCTATTGGCAGCAGACAATGCAGTTCGTTTCTCTGATTATACTCCTCATCAACCACATGTATCCAGTCGGATTTCACTCCTGTCAGCTCATGCTGTTGCATTTATATTTGATTTTCCATACTTTTTGCTATATATGGTTCACAATATTTTTTCAAAAGGAAAGTTGTAGATACCAAAAAAGGAGTGAGAAAGTCAAGATACGTGGTATTTTGGCAGCAAATTATAATTAACTTTATAGTCTGCATTTTTTTTCAGATCTCCTAATTTATATCCCAACGTTTTCAACATTTTCTGCCTATTTTGAGCATTTGTAAACATTCTGAGAACACTTTTAATCCGCTGTTCATCTACTTCATTCTTATTGGCAAAGTAAGAGATAATTTTGAATAAAAAGAGTATTTTCATGAGAATGTCAGCTTGGACAGAGTAAGTTGTATGTTGGTTTGTAATTAGACGAGACTATTTAGAATGCCAGTCTCAGTTTGGAAAATCACAGGCCCATTAAAGAAAACAGTGTATATAACTGTGAAGTGTGTGTGTTAGAAGTGTTAGAACAAATATACTGTGAGCTTCTTTGGGGTTTTTGTTTGAAACAGGTAGGTGTTTTAATTTTGAAGTTATAAAAGATTGCCTACTTATCAATGTTAGCAGATCGTATAATATCACTTTGGTGGAGGATATAGTATTGAGGCTAAGGATATTTGTTCCATATAAAATATAACATTTAGACCATTTCTGTAATGATCATTCTTACTCTCTATTGGAAAAAATCCAGGATTTCTATCCCTATGAAATCTCTTATGCTCATGTTTTGTATACTACATAGTTGACAGAAAAAGAGCAGATTTGTATAAATACCTTTTTAAATAGCAAAAATGCTAAAAATAGAAAATGTAATTGTCATTCATTTTATTTCATGAATTTGTTTTCTTTTTGAATTTTTTTCTTCCTTTTTGTTCACAAAACAGGATCATTTTGGAATTCAGCTTCCTTTGATACTGAGGCTTCATATCTTCATTTTCCTACTTTCCACGGAGAACTTAGCGCAGATGTGTCTTTCTTTTTTAAGACAACAGCTTCATCTGGGGTATTCTTAGAGAACTTGGGGATTACTGATTTTATACGGATAGAGCTTCGCTGTAAGTCTTCTTTCCCAGAGAAGTGTATGAGATTCTATCGTTTAGTAGTTAATCTTTTAACTAATTTTTAAACTACTCATGTGTCTACTTTATCATCTGATTCTTTTCATTGCATCCCTTTGAATGACTCAATATTAACTTATCCTTTTTGTAAGAAAATAATTTGATACTTAACGTGATAATTTGGAAAAATAATTGGTAGTTTCTTGTGCCAATTTAAAAGCAGTTTTAATTTCAGTTAATTAAAACTAAAAAGCAATTTCTTAGTTAATTACGAATTACTTAACCACTCATTTTGATATACTTCTAAGCTGCTATTATGTTAGTATCAAATGTGTATAGCATGCCTTAAAAATTATATAAAGTTTGAATCACGATAACAATTATTTTTAGTTACAATGCCAGTTGCTATTTAGTTTCCTTGCCTTGGATAAATAGCTTTACTTTTTAGCAATAGGAAAAATTAGCTCTGAGGACTATCTTAGAATACCGTTGGTTTTTTTTTTTTTCTAAAAATGTGAATGTATTTAACTGTCTCATTTCACATCAGAAGACCTAGTTCTGTGTTAGTGTCATGAGTTTCAAGCAGTAGCATTCAAACCATGCTATGTTTATCTCTCTATTCAGTGATTGTTATGCTGTGGTGCTGTTCCTAAGTATATTGGAGACTCGGCACTCCACCACAGAACTCACTAGAACAATCTTTATGTGTAATATTTCCAGCTCCGACAGTGGTGACTTTTTCATTTGATGTGGGGAATGGGCCTTTTGAAATCTCAGTGCAGTCACCCACGCACTTCAACGACAACCAGTGGCACCACGTGAGGATTGAAAGGAACATGAAGGAAGCCTCCCTTCAAGTGGACCAGCTGACACGGAAGACACAGCCCGCCCCTGCTGATGGGCATGTCCTCTTACAGCTCAACAGTCAGCTCTTTGTGGGTAAGTTCTCTTTTTAAGCGATCATTTAATTGTACGATATATGTTCAGAAATGGCCCAAGATAAAAAGAATACCAACTATAAAAACGAGGATAATAACAACAAGCAACAGTAGCAAATCACCATTGATTCAGAAACTGTGTCCAAACTGGGCCAAGTGCTTCATTTCTTCCTTATAACCAGCCCGTGAAATGGGCATTATCCGTATTTTACAGATGAGATAGCTGAGCTTCCAGGGTTGACTTGCCTACACAAACTCATCTCATAAATGAGATTCAGATTTGTGTTTAATCCCTATTTGCATACCTGTTTTTTTTTTTTTTTTTTTTTTTTTTGAGACAGAGTCTCGCTTTCTGCCCCAGGCTGAAGTGCAATTGTGCGATCTTGGCTCACTGCAACCTCCACCCCCAGGGTTCTAGCGATTCTCCTACCTCAGCCTCCTGAGTAACTGGGATTGCAGGCACCTGCCACTACGCCCAGATAATTTTTTTTTGTATTTTTAGTAGAAATGGGGTTTTGCCATGTTGGCCAGGCTAGTCTTGAACTCCTGACCTCACGTGATCCACCCGCCTTGGCCTCCCAAAGTACTAGGATGACAGGTGTCAGCCACCACGCGCCCAGCCTTACCTGCATTCTTAATATGACAGGTCATATGATTGGTTTCAGCTTAGTTATTTATTATATTAGTGTTTTATTATGATACCAGGAATGTTTATCTCTGTTCTCAGAATTGTTGAGGAAACCTTATTTGATGAGGAAATCATCCAGCTGATGCCAAACAATGGACACTCTACCTGCCGCTCCTCCACCCCCACCAGTCACCACATTGAAAACAGGCCAATAGCAAAAAACAAACAAACAAACAAACAAACAAAAAACAAAAACAAAAACCAGATACCCAGTGTGTATAGAATTCATGTTTGACAGTTTCGCTAGTTCCTCTACTATTTTCCCTCATTTTGCCCATTTTTTTCCTGATATTTTGTGGTCACCTACTTAATATTTATGTCAGAATGTTGTTCCTTTATTTCCTAAATCCATTCATGTGGCATTTATAGATTTGATAGTGGCATCCTCTGGATATGTTTGTTTTACTTTGAATCTTTGCTAATTAGTTACTAGAAATTATGGACCTTGCATTATCTCTTGCTTGATCACTTCTCATATATTTTAACTTAAATGAGGACATAAAACACTATAAAGCAGAATAAATGATACGTTATTAGAAATTGTACTTAAAGGACAAGCATGATGTAATCCTAGCACTTTTGGAGACAAAGGTAGGAGGATTGCTTGGGGCCAGGAGTTTGAGACCAATCTGGGAAACACAGCAAGATCCATCTCTACAAAAAGTAAAAAATTAAAAAAACTAGGCAGGCATGGTGGCACTCACATGTAATCCCAGCATTCGAGAAGCTGAGGTGGGAGGATGGTTGAACCCAGTAATTGGAGGCTGTCGTGAACTATGATCACGCCACTGAACTCCATCCTGGGTGACAGAGGGAGCCCCTGTCTCAACAACAGCGACAAAGAAATTATTTTTTAAGAATTCTCAAGAGTTACACTTTTGAAGAAAATTGATCAGATCCCCATTACACCTTCTGATGTTATTAACCTTCTCTCACTAGAAAGGATGAAGCATATTTGCAACATATTTGAGGAAGACATGTTTCCAATATATTTGTGTACTTACTATTTTGATAATTTATTATTTCCTTTAGTCAAATAATTAATGAATAACTTCTATGAGTAAGGCACTATAATAGACAATCTAATCATGATCTTGTGACTACTTGACTGACTTACTTAAGGGTATGAAAATAATAAAGAATGTATGAGAAGAAATATATAACTTTTAATAATGTGCTAGAAGCTCAGTCAGGAAATTGACAAAGCTATTTCTTGAATTACAAAAAATGAGAGATGGCCACAACAAAAGGTATGGCAATTTAAAATCTGTCAGTAGCTTGGAAATAGCCTTACTATTCTTGGAAATTGAGAGGCTGAAATAGTCCTCAAAATTTTCAGTGAAATATGCTGCAGTTTGCCTGTGGATGACCTTTCATTGTTGGTATGAATTTCAGCTTCATGAGATGGAGGTACTATATGTTGTGTCGTGTAGGAATCCTGGCCTTAACTTGATTTCAGACAGTCATAATGAAGCACTGGTATGTCATCAGAAAACGGCTTTAAAACAGACTTGAGAATCGATCGTGTGATATAATTTTAATAAGGATCTAAAAGATTTTGTCTTCATGGAGGCAATTGGTTAGGCCTTTGACCTAACCAATGTGTTGAAATGTAAGGATTGGTGTTATTCCAAAGTTTTATAAAAAATAACTCTTGATTATATTTAAGTCAAGTCATTGAAAATAAAAAAGATGAGGCAAAATAAAGATTTGTGAAAAAAGGTGACATATACTATTAACAACAATCTGTTTATACAGTTTCCTCCTTCCTGCTCACAGATAACCGTGAATAAGTTGACATGATTTAGTGTGGTGATACTAAGGAAAGGGCTTATAAAAAAGAAAAAGAAAAAAAAAAAAAAAAAAAAAACGCTTGTAGTCTTGGGTAGAGACAATCATTGGCTGCCAAGACACCACATGAGGGGCTTGGTTTTATCTTCACCTCCACCAGAGTGAACTAGCCTTTTAGGAAAGGGCTTCAATCGAGTTGATAAAACAATGCTTGCAAGACAAACCATTTATCAATTTACAACATTACTATCACACAAATCAGAATTTAAGAAAAATTGTAGCTGGAGGTATTTTTTTTTCCCTGTAGGCAGACTCAATGAAAGACACATTATAATTGAAAAGGTTATACTGAATTAGAGTATAGTGACTGAAAAACTAATTTAAAAAATCAGTAGTAATTAGAGCTAATTTTAAAAAGCACCTACTAGGACCAAAGAGTTCTGTGTCTTCCTGAGAGTATATTTCAGTGGAAGAGAAGAGACAGGCAATTAAAAAAATCTATCTAGAAAAAAATCTCTATATATAGAAAAAATATATATAATGTATAGAAAAAATATATATGTAACTATATATAGTTTTTATAGTTTATAATTACATAGTTACATATTTCAGTGGAGAATATATTTCAGTGGAAGAGATAAAACACAGTCAATAAAAAAGAACTATTTGTATATATAAAAAAACTTTATGTAACTACATATAGTTTTATAGTTTATATGTAGTTTTATATATAACCATATAACTATATATGTAGTTATATATGACTATATAACTATAACTATGTAACTACATATAAACTGTAACTATGTAACTACATATAAACTATAAAACTATATGTGGTTATACAGTTTATATATAAACTATTATATATTATATATAAACTATTATATAATATAAGCTATAATATATAATATAGTGTATATTACATTATATATGAACAATATAAACTATATAGTTTAACTAGGTTAACTATAAATTAGTTTAACTAGTTTAACTATATAGTTTATATATAACTATATATAATTACCTATATAACTATATATTATATAACTATATATAAACTATATAACTATAGTTTTTGTATGTAGTTTATACACATATAAAATATATATAGTTTATATATTTATATATAGTTATATATCACCACATGTATGTATCCATACATGTATGCATGCATGTGTGTGCACGTACATATATACATTTTCCAACACTGATAAATACCATAAAGTAAAAAGGATACCATGGAATCAGGCAGTGATTTGTGCAGGGGAATTCTATTTCAAGCAGGTGATCAGTGCAGTCTTCTCTGGAGACGTTAGCAGAGTCCTCCTAATTTGAGCAGAGGTCAGATGAAACAGAAGAGCGAACCTTGTGAACATCTGAAGGAGGAGAATTCCAGGCCATGGCTCAAAGTGGTGGGAATAAGCTTTAGGGATTCAAAGAATAAGGAAAAAAACAATGTGGCTGGAAAGAGTCAGAGTTAGGGAAAGTATGATGGGAAAGAAGACTGAGGTATATATCGGACCTTGTAGGGCCATGGCGAGGACTATGGATTTTACTCTAAAGAATCAGAAGAGTGACCTAATTTAATTTACATTTTCCAAGCTCTCTCTTACTATCCAGAGGGATATGGATGGAGGAAATGGAGGGCAGGCAGGCTATCACAGTGGTCCCTGTGAGAGATAATGGTGCTGCAGGCTAAGGCAGAGATGTTGAAATTTAGATACACGCAACTTGCTAATGAATTGGTCATTGATGTTAGTGTTTTACTATTTATCTATGATAATATGCTTGGGGATGAAATGCTTCTTTGTAGGTCTTTGGTTTTCTCACATTATTTCCCAGTTTTTGTTTTTGTTTATTTATTTTTGAGACAGAGTCTCACTATGTCACTCAAACTGGTGCGGAGGTGTGCTCACTGCTCACTGCATCCTTGATCTCCTGGGCTCAAGGGATCCTCCCACCTCAGCCTCCCGAGTATCTGGCACCACAGGTACATGCCACCACACTTGGCTAAGTTTTGTATTTTTTGTAGAAACAGGGTTTTGATATGTTGCCTAGGCTGGTCTCAAACTCCTGGGCTCAAGTGCTCCACCCACCTCAGCCTCCCAAAGTACTGGGATTACTGGTGTGAGGCACCACACCAGCCTAGCTTTAAATTTCACCTGGAGTTAGCGTTTCTTGTTTTCTCCCTTCATCTTAATTTATAGCAGTGATTAAAGCTGTTTCCTGGCTCCACAATCCGAATTGTATACCATAAGCCATAAGCTTGCCAGGCTGCAAAGAGTCTCTGGTCCTTCTTCACAGGCCAGAGAAAATATTTCACCTTCCTTCTCTCCTTTAATGACACGCACCTGCTCCGTAATCGCACTCTTACCAGTAAATTGGGCTGCTTTGCTTATAGATTTTGTTCCAGCACATGTCATATGTAGAAGGACCCTTCTCGCATTTCCTCACATGTTAATCCCCTGAAATATGTTAGGGTTAAGTCTTGTTCTATTCTCAGAGTTGGTGACTCCATGGGTGACTAGTAATCTCTACTTCAATCCAATATAATTGATTTTCTGGTTACACTTTTAAAGGGTAATTTAATTCCCCTTACTTGCAAGTTCAAGAATTTAATTTGTGGTTCATCCGTCCATCTTAAAGATAATTATGGCTAATCAGCATTTTCAGTGTGCGTAACGACTATCCTTTGTATCTGGATATGGGGCAAACGAATGAGGTAAATGTGAATCCGAAAAGTAAGTACAGTTTTCAGCATGACTTTATTCTTCTAATAAAAATGTTTTAAATAGAGTGACTGATGGTAATAATAATAATGTTTAAACAAGTTTAGAGATTAAACGTACAACATGAGGACTATAGTTAATAAAATTGTATGGTATTTGGTATTTGAGATTTTTGTTAAATATAGTAGATTTGTCACAAAAAAGTAACTATGTCAGATTATAGATTTGTTCATTTGCTTTTACTACAGTAACCTTTTTACTACCTCTGTGTTTCCTGTAACATCATGTTGTAAACCTCAAATATACACAAAAAATTTATGTTAAAAATGAATAAATTACATGGAAACACAATTTTTATAATATAGGACAAGACTGAAAGACTGTTAGTGTTATTCATTTTGAAATAGATGATGTTATTGTTCCAGCATTAAGTAGTTTTGTTAAAAATGCACCTTCCTGTTGGTTAACAAATTTATAGAACCCTACTGTGGAATATTTCAAATAACAAAGTTATTTTAAAATATAAATATGAAATGTTAGAAATTTCAATAACATGGAAATATATTAATTTGAGATACTGCGTTTAACACTTTACCTGCAAATAAAATGTGTAGCTATTTGGATATATGATACATTTGATTTAAATTATATTCCCCATCTTACTAACTGGGTCTATGTTGATAATATTTATTAGCATTAAATTTTTTGAGATTAACATTTTTTAGAAATTTGAGATGGGTCTCTCTCTGTGTCACCTAGACTGGAGTACAGTGGTGCGATCTTGGCTCACTGCAACCTACGCCTCCTAGGCTCAGGTGATTCTCCTGCCTCAGCCTCCAGAGTAGCTGAGACTACAGACACATGCCATCATACCAGGCTATTTTTTGTAGAGACACAGTCTCCCTATGTTGCCCTGGCTGGTCTTGAACTCCTGGGTTCAAGAGATCCACCTGCCTTGGCCTCCCAAAATGCTAGGATTACAGGTGTGAGCTACCATGCCTCACCTGCAGATTAGCATTGTTGCTAAGCTCTCAGAAGTGGCTGTTGCAATGAGACCACATGAAGGAATCCAGTGTATTTTCTCTGTTGCTTTTTCACCCTCTCTTCTAAAGGCCAGTCGTAAAGTATGTTCACATCTCAGAGGGAAACTCTGAGGAAAGATTAATGCTTTAATTTCTGAGAAAAATCAGTAAAAATAAATAGAAAGCATTTTGAAAAAATGTGATGCAGTTGGGCAGCAGTTAAATATGACAATTGAAATAGGAATAAGGAAATGATAAATGGAGTTTCAGAGATGCAGCTAGCGTTAGCCTACACCCGAGCAATACAAACCAGAAGGCTTTTGAGCAATCCCTGATGTTTCAAATATTAGAAAAATTAGCTTCAACTAATCTAAACTGTAGGATGTCATGCAAAGTAAAGGAAGAATAAAATAATGCACAAAACCCATGTATGACTAAGTGATAAGAATTAACATCAGTGTAACATGACAGATTAGACATAATGAGCACCAAAGCAATGAACATCACCTCCTCTCCTCCAGATGATTCCAGCCAGCACATCACATTGCTTTTTTATAATAAAATGGATTCACCTTCTGTTTGTAGCCTGTCTTTCTCCATTTTTGTTCTTAGTTGTGACATTGGGTCTTTACTATCCTTTTCATGTTCTTTCACTTTGTCCTTTGTGTGTGTGTGTGTGTGTGTGTGTGATTTATGCCTATCTTAAATAGTCCTATTCAGAACTGCCTCTTATTGTCTTTTTAAAAAATCAGCATATTGAACACGTGCCCTTGACTTGCTAACACTGAGGACTTAGCATCCGGTCACCGCTGTTATCGTAAACTCACAAACGTTCTCCAACCACAGAAATGATGGAGAGAAAAGAATCAATCATTTTTAAAGCTGAAATGTGACAGTGGTCATTTTCTATTTTGGTTTGTAAACTCAGCATTTTCGTAGAAGCTTCTTAAATTAGCCTTGAATTGATTTTCATGCAACCAGCTCTGCAATTTTTGTTTTCAGTCTCAATTCTTTTACTGACAGGTTTTTAGACGGGGTGAACTGTATCTCAGTACTTTGTGACTCTCACCTGGAGAAGTAAGGACCCCTGACATAGTCAGAAGTAATTTGCTTTGCATTTGAATTACATCAAATCTATAAATATTTATTGACTGTTTAGAGTGAACAATTGCTAAAAAGCACATGCAGAGGTTAATGTTGAACTCTAAATATATTGAACCTCTGAGACCGTAGTGATCAGTCTCAGCTGTGTGTGTGTGTGTGTGTGTGTGTGTGTGTATTTGTGTAAACATATGCATGTATTTCTGTGATTTCACCTGAGAGTGAAATTTCTAGGTCACAGCATATGCATAGGCTAAGCACAGGAAATAGTGCCGTATCTCTATTCACCATTGGATAGCTTCCTTTATAAAGTGACTGTTCAGATCTGTTGCTCATTTTCTACAAGATTGTCTTCTTTTTTTAAAAATTCATAAGAATTATTTATATATTTCAGATGAATCCTTTTCATATAAATTTATTATGAGATCTTCAACCTCTCTGAGTTTATTGTGCTGTCATATTGTTAATAGTGTCTTTGAATGGACAGAAGTTATTAATTATAATATATTCCAGCTTTTTATTTTTTAATTTTGGTTTTTGATACGCTAAAATATAGTTATGAGAAGAGAATATCAAGCAGCCTTAGGTTTGAATTCAGTACAATAAAGGTCGAATTTCTCTTTAACATAATCAAATCATTTATCTTAATTATGCACTTCTCCCCTCCTTGAGGCATCTTTTTCATGATTAGCCTAAGAAGTCCCCAGTGTACTTTTCTATGTCCAGTAGTAAATCTTAGTGATCATTGACTGAGGTCAGAATTCAGATGGGATATTTGAGGACAAGAGAATGTGATTATTCATCAATGAACAACAGTTTATTTTTTTAAAATAGGCTTTAGCATGGTCAAACTAGAGAGTTGCTCTGGCTTCAGTATGTGAGAAGTCTAAATAGACTCATTTTTTCTGCTCCTTCTATGACTGGGGCACGTTTTCACCAATGACTTTGGCTCAGGAAAAAGTGACTGAATTTTCTGCCCATGACACTATTGCTAACAACAGCTGCCTCTTTGAACCATGATAGTTCTTTGAACCTGAGGGAGAATAGTCCTGTTCCTCCCCTCCATTCCAGGACTTTGCTTAATGAAGAACATTGCATGACAAACTTAGAGCTGGGCCTCCAGATTTCCTGCCTTCTATATGAACTAACACCACTAATTCTGTAAGGCAAAGTTTTCCACCAGGATGCGGACAGGGCTCATGGTCCAATGCTTGACATATAGAAGACAGCTTTCTCCCTTCAATCTCCTGACTTGGTCATGGGCCCAACCTGCATGCCCTGTCACTTTTCTGCCCCAAGTTAATTTGTGGTTGGGCTTTGCCAGTTTTTCTTTGCCATAGTGTCAAGGTCAGGGAGTGTCCTTGTACTCTGCCAGGCAAATTTCTATAGCTTTGAATTTTAAAGAGAAGGTTGAGGATCTTGATTTCTTTATTTCTGTAAGGCCCCTGCGTGAGTTATGCAGTTGTTCCCAATTAATTCTCAATAATGTTCAAGCACAGCACATGAATAATTTGCCATTAAAAATTTGAAGTGTAATCTCAAAGGTCTTTCTGCCCCAAAAGTAGTGGAAAATTGGCTTAGGAAAGAACCAGCTTCTACTCCATGACAGTATCTGTCACTTATAGTAATTTCCTGAGAATAATAGAGGAAAGCGTTTGGTGCTGGGTCTCTACTCAGCACCCAGACAAATTATTTAGATGCAAGACCTCAATACCATTACGTAAGTGGACAGGTTTGGTTAAACTCAATAAACATGGAGAGGTTGGGCATTTGTTTCACAAGATACTCAGTGTTGTGAAGTCCCGAAATTCATTATATCTGATATAGCATGGCAGGTAAATTGATAGAAAATTAATTGGAAGACAGTTCCAAACGTAATAGCTCAGTGGAAACATCCAGAATCAATTAACCAAACTGCAACTCATTTTAATTGGACACACTCTAACCCTGAAAAGGCACTGGAATCTTTAATTAAGCTTTCAAGCCCAATCCTATTTACATTAGCCAGGTTTTTCAGAATAGTTACATCTGAAAACAAAGTTATTAACTTGAAACCTAACAGTAAAGGAAAAATTCTAAATACATGTGTGACACAACAGTTTGTGTCTAATTAGATGTTGTTTTCTGGTCATTTAAAATGTAGCTTAAAACTATATGGTTAGGTAAATAACTTAAAAAGTACAGAATTAAGATGTCCTGTTTATAAAGTTGCATACTGATTTTCTTCTCACTCTTACAAATATTATCTAAGCATATATTTCACATGTATTTACATTTATCTTCTTCTGCTACTCACCCCACACTCTGACTTTCTTCTTTACTGTGTATTTATTTTTATTATGTTGTGGTAATCTTGTGTTTCCCCATCTAAATTTATTACTAGCGCTTTTTGTCAGCAAGATTGATTTCATATAGTTTTATACCTTCAGTGCCCAGAAAGAGCTGCTAAATAAAGCTTGGAGAGCTGAAGTGCCATTCAATCCAGTGATGATCTGAGGCATACAAGAAAATGAAAAGTCCACTTCTTTTACCAGAGAGTGGTATGAAGTGCAAAGAAACTTCCTTGGAATGAAAGGCTATCTGTGGGTCTGAATCCTACCTCTGCCTCTAACTAAATGTGTTTATTCTAATATTTCCTCAGATGGACCTGTGGACCAATCTTTGAAATTCTCTATGCCCCTAGTTTCCCATCATCCAAAACAAACTAAACATGAAAAATTCAGTTAGAACAGCTGGAAATGGACTTTAGTCAGTCATTGGACCCCAAGTTATTTAGTTGTGTTGTTACTGGCAGAATAAGATAAGCCCCTGAGTTAGGGAGACTGTGCGTGTTTCAGAGCAGCACATGTATAACGATGTGATTTAATATTACTGTATACCATTGACTATATACCATGATTTAATGTGGGATAATACAAAGTAAATTAAATATACCAGGAATATACCTTTAATTCAGAGTTCACAGAATGTGGCCCCCTGCAAAAAGTTCCTGTGCCAATACGAAAACCAGATGTGAGCTGGACCTTACCCAGGGAAGAAATATCCAACAAGGATGCCAAAAGAATCTTGGCCAAAGACTTTGGACCCTAGGAGCTCACTGAGTTGAGTCAACAGAGTGGAAGAATAGAGAGGTGTGAAGATAAAGGCGTAGCAGCTCTGATATGGAAGAAAAAGAAAAATCCTGAGCATAAGGCAGAAGAGAGACTTCAAGAATGGCGAGGTCCTCAAGAAGCTGCATATAGAACCACCATGTGATCCAGCAATCTCACTAATAGGCATTTATTGAAAGAAAAGAAAATCAGTTTATTGAAAAGACAGCTGCACCCCTAAGTTTATTGTAACACTATTGACAATAGCCAAGATGTGGAATCAACCCAGGTGTCCAATAACAAATGAATGGATAAAAAAGTGATGTATATATGTAATGGAATACAGTTCAGGTATAAATAGAATAAAATCCTGTCACTCAGAGCAACATGGATGGAACTGAAGGGCATTACGTTAAGTAAAATAAACCGGGAACAGAAAGTTAAACACAGCATGGTCTCACTCATATAAGGAATCTAAGGAAAAGGTGATCTCATAGAAGTCAAAAGTAGAACAGAGGATACTAGAAGATGGGGAGGGTACAGGGAAGGGGCACAGAGTTTTGTTAAAGGATATACTATCACCGCTAGATAGGAGGAGAAAGTTCTAGTGTTGTATGCCACTGTAGGATGACTATAATTTACAATAATATGTAGTTTCAAATAGGAAGGTATTGAATGGTCCCAACACTAAAAAATGATAAATATTTGAGATGATGGAGATGCTAACTACTCTGATCTGATCACTACATATTATGTATATCACAACATCACTACATACCCCATAAATATGAACAATTAGTGTGTGCCTATTAATTTTTAAAACAGAACAACAAAAAGGAATAAACAACTCAATTGGGCACCCATATTAAAAACCTAAAAAAAATGACAGAAGTAAATGTAAATGTAGGAGGAATTAAACAAGAAGATTTCCAGGCATTCTGAAACTCTGTGATGAAATTAACACCATCTCTATCATGCTCACTTATGACAATGGCAATATGTTTACACTCTCTAGATTTATAAATAGATTTATAAATAGAACGGCCAACACCCTTAAGACCTTGGCATCCTTCATGGAGGAGAAACAAATTATGTAAATGGAAACATTTTGAATAAACTTTTAAATACAGCAATTTGGATATAGTTATAGCTATGAATCTGAATTCTGAATAGTGTTAGTGTCCGTAAGTCCAGAATTCTCAGGAATTCTTTGAGGTTCCTTTCCATAGTCTTTCATTATTTGCAAATATATAATTAGTTTATTAGAAATGTTCGCTAAATTCAGGCCTCATTCTCAGTCTCAGAGACCCAAGCATCTCTGTGGGGCAAAAGGGGCCCCCCTCCTTACCCTTGAAGCACTATGCCCACATCTATCTCCCACTTCGATGTATAATGTGGTTTAACAAATGAATGAAGGAATGGATTTAATAGTTACAACTCAAATTATTTATCTACCACTGTTCTTTGTGCTGGATATACAGTAGCAATCAAAGTAGCCCTTGTTGAATGAAGGCTAGGTTAAGGAGCTACCTAAATGATTTGGAAGAAACGAAGTGAACATGTTTTTAGGAAATGAGAATTTATATGTAAAGAGTACATACAAGGTCTTGGTGATGAGCTAGCATCATTTATCCAAAGATGGAGCTTCTTTTTAGAGGCTTCACAACCGTCTAATTGCCTCTCAATAGAATTGCCAGGTTATTTAGATTAGGGTACTGTTTTCCCGCTTCAAGTTCTGAGTATTAACTTGGAGTACTCCTGGACACAAATTTATGTATGAGTCTAACCAGGGCTTACACTCCTATCAGGACAGTGCTAATAAAATGATGGTCTAGTGATCATCTGAATTAGAATCTCCTGCAAGCCTTGTTAACTCTTGAGATTCACAACCCTACTTTTGGACCACAGAACCAGTATTTCTTGGAGCAAGCTACTGAGTCAATTTATTAGAAGCTCTCCATGTGATTATGTGTTACTCATATTTCTTAAAGTTTGAGAACCTCTACCTTAGAATAATAGGGTCTGATTCCAACCAAACATTGTAGACCTCTTCAAGGGTGAGTTGATAAGTACATATGGTTATATATTCAATAAGTGTTATATAACTTATTTCTGTATGGATCCCCTTTTGCAATTTTGTTAAGAATCTTTCCAAGCATAAAACACTGAACACTAGACTAACCTTTAGAAAAACAATCACTTGGAAATATGTCAGACAAAAACAAATAATCTGACATTCAGTTACCATCTTTTCAATGAATGGATAACAACCAAAGGACCATATCAGTGTACCATCAGAAGATCTCAAAGATTCCTTAATAATTCTCACAAAGTTAAAACTGTACCAGAATCAAGATCAGGTTTCAATATGAAGGATAAACCACACTTACCCAGCAATATATACTTATTAAAATTCCCAGAAAGTAGTTTCTACATTAAAATAGCGATACATGTCACTGTTATTTTGAATGAGAGTAGTGTATGACCTTTATTTTATTCCTCAATTTAAAGATCAATAAATATATTTTAGAAAAAAAAATATAACATAGTCAACTTTAAAATAAATTGAATTAAAGTTGTATCTTTCTTGGAGTCTATATTTGGCCATGAATTGTGTTTCCAAAATTATATTTGCTTATCCATTTTTTTGCTGTTCTCTGTAAGGCCTCAGTTTTGTTTGGTCTTTAAATCCTGAATAAAACACCTAGGAACATGTTTCCATTTGCAGTATTTCCCTTTTAGGTGGAACGGCCACCAGACAAAGAGGCTTTCTGGGCTGCATTCGGTCTCTGCAGTTGAATGGGATGACCCTGGATTTGGAAGAAAGAGCCCAGGTGACTCCGGAAGTGCAGCCAGGTTGTAGAGGACACTGCAGCAGCTATGGGAAGTTATGCCGCAATGGAGGGAAGTGCAGAGAAAGACCCATTGGGTTCTTTTGTGACTGCACTTTCTCTGCATACACAGGGCCATTCTGCTCAAATGGTAAGTGTGGCACGGAAGACTGTAAGAGGAAAAATTATTCAATGTGAATTAAATGTCTGCCAGTTCTTTTCTTTCCAGCTATTTGAAACACACAAAAAATCAATTTCTGAGTTTCTTCGGCAAAGAATCTATTGAATGTAAAGAATAGATACACGATCCTGGTGATAAGACAGCATCATATATTCAAAGTTGGAGCGCATCATATTTCATTACTTAAATGTTTGACTCAAACTAGTCTTTGTTGATGATAAATCCATTGATAGTCACTTCTATGTATTTTAAAGTGTTAGTTGCTCAGTCTGCTTTTTTATACCTAACATTGATTCTCTTAAATAATATGGTTTTCAACAACCTGCCCCATGGTGCCGTTCTTTATTTTAAAATCATTTAAAGCATTACTTTTGGTTTTTTTTGTTTGTTTGTTTGTTTGTTTTGTTTGTTTTTTTTTTGTTTTTTTTTGAGACAGAGTCTCACTCTGTCACTCTGTCACCCAGCCTGGAGTGCAATGGCACCAGCTCAGCTCACCGCAACCTCCACCTCCCAGGTTCCAGCGATTCTTCTGCCTCAGCCTCCCGAGTAGCTGGGATTACAGGAGCCCATCACTATGCCTGGCTAAGTTTTGTATTTTTAGTAGAAATAGGGTTTCACCATGATGCCCAGGCTGGTTTCAAATTCCTGACCTCAAGTGATCCGCCTGCCTGAGCCTCCCAAAGTGCTGGGATTACAGACATGAGCCCCCATGCCTGGCACTGTTGCTATTATATTTGTTGAAGATACTCAACAATGCAAGGATATTTCAGATGCATTTATTTTTGTTTTTATTTGTTTGAGTTTTTAAGGCATATTTTTTCCAGAAATATAAACAGTATACCATTAAATATTGATGCATTATAAAAATAGACACACTTATGCATTAATCATACATTTTATTGTATGATATGTTGAATATCTGCTGGTGAAATAAAATAGCAGGATAGTTTTCAGCTTCTCTCATTCTCTGATATACATTGTGGAAGAAGGAAAGACGTAGGATTAAGTGTTCTGGACAGACCTCTATGAATATACAAACATTTATTCTTTCATAGTTCCTCATAGAAGACTGACATCCAATTTAAATTCAATTACTTTAAAGTGTGTCTTGGCTATTGAACCTTTTCCTGAAGTAGGCTAACAAAACTTGGCTCCAAATTAGAACAACTCCTGACTTACAAAGAAAGCATGAGGATGAGCTAATAAAAAGTTTGCCAAATGTACTTTTCAAGTCATCTGCTTTTCTCAGGAATAATCTATAATTTACAAATCAACTTGTGATCATAATCATATACTGTTGGTACCATTCTAGGACACTTTTCATGTTTAAAGTGATAATTAAGAACATTTGTTTAAAATAACATGTCTTCGTTTTCTGGATATAAATAATTTCCAGTTCATCTTGCTAAGTGCAACCATAAATGTTACTCTGTATGCACATATTATATTGAATATAAAATGTATGTTATAGATAATAAAATAATGAAACAATAAAAAACCCTAAAATGTCAAGGGAGTCTAAACATTACTGTGTGATCCAGTAAGTATCATCTACAACTTGTATTCAATAACCAGTCCTTTTTTAGTAATGAAGAGAAGCAGATTCGGGGATTTAAAACGAGTTATTTCTTCTGCCATCCTCTTCATTTTCATACATATGTATTTGGTGTGTGTGTGAGAGAGAGAGGGGAAGAAAGAAGAGAGAGAATTTGGGATATTAATCTCATACAGGAAAAATATTACACTTGTGTAAAATGATTTAAAA
The DNA here is from genome assembly GCF_047675955.1 of Chlorocebus sabaeus. NCBI lineage: Eukaryota > Metazoa > Chordata > Mammalia > Primates > Cercopithecidae > Chlorocebus > Chlorocebus sabaeus. Next base: position 73,138,346 of record NC_132908.1, read on the forward strand.
GAGGTTGGTTAGTTCCATTTGTTGATGCTATTTCCCTCTCTCATGTTAATACTAGACTTGGCTTTCTGTTTATAGTACACAACAACTATGAGAAAATGTTTAGACCTAAAGGAAAATTTCTGCCTCTCGATCCTGGGAAAGAAGAGAGTCAAACATCCTTCCTTCCTATTTTGTAGATAGGATGCCCTAGACTTCCTTTAAGATACGCTTCATTTAAGATTAGTGTGTACTATCTGCACGTAATAGATGGGAGTTAAAATGTAAATAAACAAGTAGATGATCAAGGAGATAGAAGACAAGCCTAGTTTGTGTTTGAACTCAGATAAGAAAGCGTTTAACTTTCAAGTGTAAAATTATAATAGTGCATTAATTATATGTCATTTTAACAGAAAGCCATTTCAAAGATCATTATGAAAGCTCTATTAATTTACTTTATTATTTGATTCTAGTTTGGGGTTGGTTCTTCTACCTATGCAACTCATTATTTAAAGAAACTAAAACATTAATTATTGCAACTAAAGCAAGATTCTTGTACTTAAAATTTTTAAGAAAAAATATATATGTTGTTTCAGAGATTTCTGCATATTTTGGATCTGGCTCATCCGTGATATACAATTTTCAAGAAAATTATCTTTTAAGTAAAAACTCCAGCTCCCACGCTGCTTCATTTCATGGTGATATGAAGCTGAGCAGAGAAATGATCAAATTTAGTTTCCGAACAACACGAACACCAAGCTTGCTGCTTTTTGTGAGCTCCTTTTATAAAGAATACCTTTCTGTTATCATTGCCAAAAATGGTGAGTTCTTTTTAGATGAGAGAGAGAAAATTAAATTAGAACACCAGCTCTGTAATAATATGGATCATTCTTGTGTTCTGGTTTCTCAAACTACAAACAGAAAAATGGAGTGTGACTGGTTTTTTGTATTCACAGTTTTAGTACTATCCTGTAAGTATAATCTAAAAGGATTATTTAAAATGATTAAGATGCCTTTATCTATTTATAATTTTGATAATTTTACATATTCAATGTATGATTTTATTTATATATAACACTTACTGTATTATTGTTAGAAGCTCCTTGACTATTCCATATGAATATCTATATTTGTTTTGTAGTTCATTTTGAAATAAGGTATCCTGTTGTACATAAGTATTTCCTGCAAATCAAAGCAAGGAAACATTAAGGGAGTGTTAATAAACCAGCATTATGGATAAGAATATGTTCACAAGATGACCTTTCAGTTGTACTTTTAGTTAAAAAAATCATCATGGGAAAAAAATGGTGTATCCATGCAGTGTTAAGGGCATGTAGATTAGGAAATGTGTTTCCTACAGAAAACCATTTACTGCTATTTTTCTCTTTCCCGTATCTGGATTAAAGGTAAAAAGTTTGGAAATAACTTCTCTGGATAAGAAAAGCAAACATACAAACATGCGACTATATCATTTCGACTAATTCAAATATTTCCCAAGGGTATTGAACACCAAAATAAAAATAAGATTGTTCGATAAGTGTATTTATTCATACTGTGCCTTTTGAGCTTGAAGCTGATTTGTATATTATGGCATTTTCTTCATCAAATTGAAAGATACCCTGTGAAATAAATTAATTGACATCTCTGCAGGCAATTAAATGAGTAGTACTAATTCTGATGGTAAATTTGGCTTAAAATCATTAATCTTACCATTATTTCATTTCAAAGTCTATGACCATGACCACTGGACATATTTCTTATCTTTAGTAAAACTACATTTGCCTTTCATAATTTCATTAATTGTTGTATTTCCAGAGTGTGAGATATATTTTTAAAATATTGTAGAAACAATATTATTGCAATATTAAACAATAGCTTGGCATTTCAGAAATATTTAATATTATTTTTTAAGTGAGAAGCTAGTGCATAGATTTGCATATGCTTAATCTGAGATCTTGATGTTAAATTAAAGACTTGCAGGAAAGAGAGTGCTTATGTGCAACATACTTGGTCTTGATTTTGAAAATACAGTATTGCAATTTCACTTGGAAACTGACTCTTGGGGATTATAAGAAGCTATCTTCCTATTTTTCCCTCGAAATGAATACATAGCAACAAAACATGACTCTGATTTTTAAGTAAGCCATTCTCAAAGTATGATTTTTACTAAAAGAGTCACCATTTTTCCCCACTCTAGGAAGTTTGCAGATCAGGTACAAGCTAAATAGATATCAAGAGCCTGATGTTGTTAACTTTGATTTTAAAAACATGGCTGACGGACAACTTCACCACATAGTGATTAACAGAGAAGAAGGAGTGGTCTTTATAGAGGTAATGTAGTAAATTCAGCAGAAGCAATCATTTTAATGGCTCTCCAGCATGAAGGATCTCAAGCAGAAATTTGATAATGAACACAATAAGCAGAGACACTTTCAGTGGTCTTCTTCTGTAGATAATAGACCTCAAATGTAGTCAGGGTTTTCTTAAGCAATAAGATGTTGTTCATTATATTATTAATGTCAGATGTTTAAAATGCCAATCTTTTCCAACTTGTTTCTGCTCAGAAGGACAGTGATGTCATAGTGTGCTACTGGTAGGACCATTGTTACGCTAATGAAACCGGTTTACTTTAGATAAATGCAGTAAGAAATCTATCTGAAAATAATGATTGTGATGTCAGAATTTTTGTTAATGATATGAGTCACAGCAAAGAAGGTGGAATTATTCATGGAGCCATTTTTTTGAAGAAAAGCACTAATAATTTTTTGGTACCCTACCTAGAAGAAAATTTCTTAGCTGCCTACCTCAAATAAAAACACCAAGTAAAAGTGATAAGGGGAAAAGTAACCTTTTGTATCTTTTTGTTGGCTTCATCTATTTTGAATTCCTTATCCCGTGGAGAAAAATAAAATGATGCAAGGGGCTAGGAGGTAGGGTAGATGCTCTGGCATCTGAAGGTAGTATAGAAATAATGTAGAAAATCCTTTCTAAGTGGCTAAGTTTTTAAATTTTGTTTTTTCTAAATGTTTGGGGCCATGCTAACAACTGCTTAATTTATCTTTTTCTCTTGTCCTCCTTTGCTTCCTGTCTTCTCAACTAAACGTCATCCATTTGGATGTTTTTATCTTGTGTAATAATTTTGTAGATTGACAATAATACAAGGAGACAAGTTCACCTGTCATCAGGCACAGAATTCAGTGCAGTCAAATCTCTGGTATTGGGAAGGATTTTAGGTAAGTGAAAGAAACAACCTTTCCCCTAACCATGATACATAAACATGGATCAGAAAAGTCATATCTGTCTCACACACACACACACACACACACACACACACACACATACACACACACACACACACTTCATCACGGCAAAGGAAATCCCTTGCCTATTTTGATTATGCAGTGAGTGATAATCAAGGTAGAGGCTTATGCAGGCATGAGTAGGGGCATCCTGCGTGATGAGCAAGCATCTTCCTTTGATGTTAAGGTCACCCTGGTCTCAGTCCTGTCTCAATAAAGCATAATGAAATAACGGTATTCTCACATTTCAAAAATATTAAATAATTAAAAATAAAAATAGCAAAGTTGTATTAATTAGGTGCCAAATATGCAAACTTTCCTCTAATGATAAAACTAAGATTAGATTTAAAAATGGAAGAAGAATGCAATTACTTTTCTTCTAGTTAGTTAGTATGCTTCAGGTTATGATTTGGATTCTATTTGCCTTGTTGCAATGTTGCCCTTGGCAGCCACGCTTGCTCAGATGCAATATAAATGCCTTATAATTCTTATTTATTTCCATCAATTACCTTTAATTACAGCACTGGAGTAGAAATGCACTGTTGCCATTTTAACATCAGAATATGTTTGCATTATTTTACACTTGCCAACAAGGATTAAATTGAAAAGTACATTTTAATAGATATTTCATTTTTGGTTATACATAAATCATTAAGAGTATTGGAATTTCACCTTATTGGGGGGAGGGGGGTTCTTGTAGCCTAATTTTTATTACTAGTCTGGTATTTGACACTAATCTGAAATATTTTGTCCACGATAGTAAATGGAATTTTAGTTTTTGACCTTTGCAGTTATTTGTACCTCAATTAATCATTCCTTATGTTGCCTGTACCTAATCTCAGAATCTTGAGAATGTTTGATTAAACCCGTAGGTGAATGATCAAAATATTGGCCCTTCAGAAGGTTAATAGTTCAGTGAATAAATATTTATAGGCTTTCAAGTACTATGATGAGCACCAAGATTATGTGTTCTTATTCTCTAAACAAACAGGGGAAATACCATGAATTGCAATGTTCTTCCACTGTCTATAGTGGACACAAAAAATATGTGCAAAGTACTTCTTAGATGTTTGGAAGCTTGACTGAAAAATTCCATGGGAGGCCCACAGTGTTATTATATAAATCCAACTATTTAAGACTGACATGCGTATCATTTACTCTAAGACTATGTGTATAGCCAATAATATATTTAGCATGAAATGATGATTCCACTTTATTCTGTAGCTTTAAAATTGATTCAAGTCTTGTCCCCTGATGTATAATTAACAGATAAGACAACGTGCACTCTTAAGTCTGTGCACATGAGGTTTAGCTTTAAACTAAACTTCAGATACATAGAAAAACATGGCTAGGCTCTCCCTTTGTTAAAAGAGAATATACTTAGTTATTTCGTGTTTAGTATTGGGAAATATTTATAGCTATTTCAGGCCACTGTGGAGGTAAGAACGTTAGTGTCTAGGAGACTGTTCAGCTCTGGGTATGTAACTCTTTAGCTCTGCCTATTTAGCTTTGGATATGTAACTAAGGTATTTGTGAACATTATTTATTTATTTTTTAATGTAACTTTCTTTTTTTATTTTTCTAATTTTAATTTTTATACACACATAATAGTTGTACATATCTCTGGGATACATGTGATATTTGATACAAACATGGAGCGCGTAATGACCAAATCAGGACAATTGGGATATGCATAACCTTAAACATTCATTTCTTCGTGTTAGAAACATTCTAATTCCACTCTTACAGTTATGTTGAAATATACAATAAATTACTGTTAATTATAGTCACCCTATTGTGTTACTGAACACTAGATCTTATTCCTTCTCTCTCACTGTATTTTTATACCCTTTAACCAACCCTTCTTTATCCCCGTAACCCCATCACCCTTCCCAGCCTCTGTTTGTTTTTTTTTTTCTTTCTTTCTTTCTTTCTTTTTTTTTGAGAAGGAGTCTCACTCTGTCACCCAGGCTGGAGCACAGTGGTGCAGCACACCAACATGGCACAAGTATACATATGTAGCAAACCTGCACGTTGTGCACATGTACCCTACAACTTGAAGTTTAATAATAATAAATAAATTAAAAAAAAAAAAAAAGAGTAAGGAGGGGAAAAATAATGGATTATTCAGTTAATGATAGTAAGACAGTTAACCATTTGGAGATATGCATAACTTTAATTATATATATGTATATATGCTTTATTTATAAAATTATAATCCATACCATATACCAAAATAAATTCCATGTGGATTTAAACAATTGATCTCATGGAGACAGAAGAATGATGATTAACGGAGGCTGGCGGGAGGCTGAGGCAGAGAATTGCTTGGACCCGGGAGGTGGAATTTGCAGTGGGCCGAGATTGCACCACTGAACATTATTTTTTTAACAATGTTTGAGGGTCTTATTCCATTTATAGCTATGGCATAGCATAGGAAGCCAAAGAGAATTGTAAAAATCTAAACAAACAAGCAGCAACAAAAACAAAGCCTCAACTGTTTTAACTGTGGGATCAATCTACTTCCCTACAGATGGCTGTCAGCTTTGGGGGAGGTAAGCATGCAGGTGGCTGGGGAAGGGATGAGGGCCCCAGATAGACCTAGGATGAGGCAAAGATGTAGGGATCATAGGGTGGAGCCCCGACCTCTGCAATGAGGCAGTCTGTCTGAAAACCTCTTTGCTGAACATCACGCTCACAGAAGACTCTGTTCCTTGTTCTGTCCTCACTTAAGCCTACCTTTGCGCGTAACTATTAATATTCACAGAATTAAAAATACGTGCAACTGTGATTTGGAAGAGTCCTCATCCCCCTAACTCTGCATTAGTACAGTAGATGCCATTAATGAGTGGAATCATAAGCTGATACTCCATTCACAGATGTGAAGAAGAAATACTAAGTAGGTTTTCTATGTAAGATATTATACCACTGTGAGTAGAAATATATTCAATATATTATAGAACAATTGGGAAGCTGATTTTCATCCTATAAGGAGGATTGTATTAACCAATCAGTAGAATAGCATTCAGTATATATAGAGTCATTTCCCTTTTTCTAATTGAATAAGGGAGATTCCTATAGAATTAAAGATGTTAAGGTTTTTACTCACAAGTTGCATATTATTCAAATAGGCGTATCATATATGCTGAAAAGTAAAAGTCCAGATTGAGCAATGAGCTTTATGGGCTCAGTCAACTCACTGTCCTAAAAGTGTAAGTGACAATTGATTTGGCATATGCCTAAGGTATGGATCTTGATTAGGGACTAATCATTTGTAATTCAAAGGTAATTTTAGGGACTAATCATTTGTAATTCAAAGGTAATTCAACTGGTAACTTATGGTCAAATTTTGTGTGGTATATGAATTTATGGCAAAATGTTACATAGTACATCCTTGTATTTTAATGCAGTGTATTTGTAGTGAAATAGATCAAGAGTTATTAATATTTCAGAGAGAATTGTTATGTCTTGAAGTCACTTATTGTGTTAGTCCAGGTCCTCCATACAACAGCTGTGAAGACAGGATTAAGCATGTGAGGACTTTATTAAGGGAACAATCATGTAAGAGAAAATGGGGGGGAGCTGGCTAAGGCAGACAGGACCGTTAGATGTCCATGACACTGTGTCTACAGGGATGGAGAGAGAGAGGGAAAATTAGACAGAAGCACAGAAGTGTCTTAGACCAATGTGCAGTCTAAGAAAGATTTAGCAAAATGTTTAGGGAGCCATTGAGTTAAAGTCCTCCGCCAGAGGAGTCCCTCGTTTGCCAGGGATGAGCCTACCTTGGAATGCCTGCTGTGACCCGCCATTGGTTGGGGGCAGTCCATAGGAAACATGGCCTTGGTACAAGCATGAGGATGGATTTCAGAGCCCAGCAGTTGGGACCCTTAGTCAATCAATCTCCCTGTAGTCGGTGGTCTTTGAGGCGCATTCTCATGTTTCCGCACTTATCAAATATGTTTTGCATTTTTGTAAACCCAGGTGACTCCTTGATTCACATATTAAATACATACCTTGTGGTCACCTACCATGTAAATGGAGAATCCCACTCAACAAGGCGGACATTACATCTGCCCTTACAGAGCTTATGGCAGTGGGGATTTCGATAATCATGGACGCAAAAGGTGCCTTTGTATTGACATGAGTATAATGTGCCCCAATATTGCTTTAGATAAAGTAGTCCCAAGTTACCCTCCAAATTAAAATGTATTAAAATTCTTCTATTTTTATACTTTCTGCATATTTCTTCTAAGGGAGTAGCACATAAACATTGCCAAATTTTTTTGGAGTTGTAATTTGCCTACAATTACAACAAAAGACTTAAGTATATAACTATCGCATGCTTTCTCAAATGGAAAAAGAGTTATAAAGGAAATACTTTCCCTCTCTTGACTTTTTCTAGTACTCATTTCTTAAATGTAGAAAGGATTCTAAGGGTGATTTTGAATTGCTGACACTGTTAAAAAACTTTACTAGCAGATATTGAGAAAGGTGGGTGAATTTTAAGAACAATATCAAACTACTATGATGACATGGTAACCATTTCTAACTGCTTGTTACAATTAAAATATAGAAGTACTTAGTAACTTTTGAAATAATAATATATTGATGGTTTAGAGCTACGGTGGGGAGATCAAGGTTTTAGTTAAACCGCTCAGTTCAGATCCTCCCATAATCAACAGACTATATTGCATTTGTTTTTTATATTAAATTTTGCTGTAAAATTAAGCTCTTGAGTTCTATTCCTGGAGACTTTTATACGTTAGATTAGTTTTATGATTTATTTATATAAAAACTGAGAGATTGTTTTCACTCTTTCTCAGCATATAGCTTTTATATATTAGATATGATGGTCCATAATAGTCATTTCTCTTTTTGTGGGCTGCAAGCCAAGATGTACTCTCAAATTACTGCAGTGGAGATTTAAGCCAAATGTAAATAAAGTGTGTAGGAAAAGTAAGTCTACTCAATCTCCTCTGAAGAGCTTTAAGAGAAATCTCCAGTGTGTCAGGAATTCTCTATGTAAAACTCGCTTCAGTGCTCAGAGGTGAGGCAAAAGGTGACCTAGGTAAATTAAGGGAGCTGTGATTTTATAAATATATCATGAAATGACTTTAAAAATAATGGATTGGTCATTTTAAAAGCATGTTTTAAAAGGAAAGTGCAAGTTAGAGGAAGAAAAGTAAAAACAAAATCTATCTTACAATCTTTAAAAAAATGAATCAGGTCGATTGTGTTTTAAAATTTTTAATAATTAAAATGTCATAGACTGTCTCCAGTGCATAGCATGACTTTCTTCTTGTGAAGGCTTTAGTTGATTCCAGAGGGTTAGTCATATTGTATTGAGCTGGCCATACCTAGAAACTTATTCTCGTAATCATAATACATGAAAGTAGATCAGAGATGTCATGTTCCAAATCCAAAGAACATTCATGATGTTGAAAGAAACACATTACCTGATTTTAATAGTAGAACAAATGATAACTTGGAAGTTGAGTTTTTTGTCAGAAGCACATATAGTCACGAGCGTGTGGTCCCCGTGGGGTGGGCAAGTGTATTCCTCTGACAGTGGTGTCACAGGTAAAGCTTTTTATTTGGCAGCCAAGCATAATAACACTTAGAACTCTACTTACACTTAAAAAAACACCAAATGATAAAAGCAAGAGTCGCCAATCCAAAATTATATATTTTCAGCTGCCTCAAATCTAGAAACCTTCATACAGTGATAAAACAAGAATTTCAAAAATAAAAAGGAGAAAGGGATTGTTTGTTTATTTAGTTACTAACATGGCTTAAAAGGTGCTCACACCAGCCAGGCACGGTGGCTCATGCCTGTAATCCCAGCACTTTGGGAGGCCAAGGCGGGTGAATCACGAGGTCAGGAGGTTGAGATCATCCTGGCCATTGTGGTGAAACCCCATCTTTACTAAAATACAAAAATTAGCTGGGCGTGGTAGCATGTGCCCGTAGTTCCAACTACTCAGGAGGCTGAGGCAGGGGGAATCGCTTGAACAGGAGAGGTGGAGGTTGCAGTGAGCTGAGATCGCACCGTTGCACTGCAGCCTGGTGACAGAGCAAGACTCCATCTCAAAAACAAACAAACAAAAAATGCCCACACCAGGGATAAGTAAAAAATAAAGCCCCAATTAGGCACTGATGCTAATATGTGAGTGAGTTTATTAAAGAATAGACATCCATGTAAGGAAGAGAACGGAAGGGATTGGCTGGGGTGTGAACAAGGAAGCTGTGAAGTGGAGAGAGGGCACTGTGCAGCCACAACAAGGAGATGCTGGAAGATCAGTTGATCAGGGGTTCCTAAACCACAGGCCACGGATCAGTACTGTGCTGCACAACAGTAGGTGAGTGGCGGGCAGTCAAGCAAGCAAAGCTTCATCTGTATTTACAGCCATTCCCCATGGCTTGCATGACCACCTGGGCTCTGCCTCCTGTCAGATCAGCCACAGCATTAGATTCTCATAGGAGTGAGAACCCTACTGTGAACTGCACATTTGAGGGATCTAGATTGTACGCTCATTATGAGAATCTAATGCCCGATGACCTGTCACCATCTCCCATCACCCCCAGATGGGACCATCTAGTTGCAGGAAGACAAGCTCAGGGCTCCCACTGATTCTACATTGTGGCCAATCGTGTAATTACTTCATTATATATTACAGCGCATAATAGAAAGAAAGTGCACAATAAATGTAATGCACTTGAATTGTTCCGAAACCATCCCCCCACTCGCGTCTGTGGGAAAGCTCTCTGCCTTGAAACTGGTCGCTGGTGCCAAAAAGGTTGGGGACCAGTGAGTCTGATGATGTTCCAAAGGACTAATCAGAATCAGAGCAGAGAAAATTGAATTCTACCAGCATTGTCTGTTAAATGTAATGGGGTGTTAGAGATGATTCTCACGCCATCATAGTATAATTTAATATTATTACATAAAAATTATCCCCCTTGCTTGATATCTGCTTGTAATGCTTGCTAATGTTGATTGGAGTGAAAATTGTCGCTATAGTTCATCCTCATTTGTAGAAATGAGTACTAGAGGATGGAAAAAAAGCATTTCGTTTCTTTCCGGTCTTCCCTGTGAAAAGGCAGATAGTCTGATGTCATGTCTTTAAGTACTTTGTTCACAATGTACATAAGTTCCAATGCCAAAGTGAATGATTTGTCAATCAGCTTCCTCAAGATAAATATTTACTAGAAAATTATATAAAAAGAAATCTCTCTGGGATGTAATTAATTAAAGGAAATATACAGATACAAAGTTGTTTTGCCGATTCATTAAGCCATTACTGGATCACAATTCCACCACATGGGGAAAAAAAAGATCTCAATTAAGATATTTACATAATCTTATTAAAGTTGTATAAAACCTCTCATGGGAAAATATGCCCACATTTTGAATAATGATATAATTTAACACACTGTAAAAATGACTGAAAAAACTCACTACTCGAAAGTTGAATGAAATTTATAATTACCATTTGTTATTTTTTGTGTCAAATACATAATGGCACAAGAACACTACTAACAATAGTGTGTTGATAATTCATGATGGGAGTGGTAAAAACCAGGTTGCATCAGATTAACTTGGTTGACATTCATCCATCATTAATAGGGTGTACTACATTTGCTTTTTATCTCCAAAACTCATTGTAAAATTAAGTTCTGAGTTCTGTTCATTTTTATGTTATAGGAGTTTTCTATAAGCCTGGAGATTATTTTCACTCGTTCTGAGTAGTAGCTTGGGTATATTTAGAGGCGATGACCCATAGGGATCATTTATCTCTTTTGAGTCTGCAGAGCTCAGGAAGCACACTCAGGTTTCTGCAGTGGCAATTTAGGCCAGATGTAAATAAAATGTGTGGTCTGAGAGAAGAGGATGTCTACTCAGTCTCCCCAGAAGAGCTTTAGAGGCAATCTTCCATCTCAAGGATATTTTAAGTAAAACCAGCTTCAAAGCCAAAGGGGTACAAAGGAAAGTTTAATTAGCTTACCTGTAAGTACGCTGTGATTTTTGCAAACATCTTGTGACATGACACGTCAGATGAGACAGGTTATGCTGAAAGCAAAAGAGAAATACCTGTCACTGTGAAGGTAGCTGCCTGTACATAACTTGTGCATTAATCAGGCTTTCAAGTTTGTAACTCAGTACAGTAGGTTTGGTTGGCAAACAAATACCTTTTATGATAAACTGCCTCTTAGTATTTTTTGTCTGCTTTGCCATTTTACTTTCCCACTAACTCTTTTTGTGTTGAGTCCCTGGTGGAATTGCATAAAGTAGTAAAAGTACACCGTTCAGTTCTAGCTCTGGCTCTCTTGATTTGTCGCACCATTTTTTTTTTTGGCAAGTCTTCTTTATGGATTCCAGACATTGAGATCTTTCTTTTTAAATGACTCCTTCTCATAGGTAGGACCTATAAAGTACTTCGTTCTCTGAGTTTTAAATTTTTTGTTTACGCCACAGAAAATTTCATAAACCACTCCTTGTAATTGTTGTTACATGTATTGTCACATCTTTCAAAAAAACAGTCGTTTCTCTGTCATAGAAGAGCACTTCACTAAATTCTAATTTCTCAGTACTCCATTTTTCTTGCAGGCCTTTTTGTTAAAAGATTTCTTCTTTTTACAAGCAGAAGTCACTCCCTTTGTTGGAAAATACACTTGAGGGTTCCTCTTTAACAGGCCCAAACACCCAGAAGTCTGAGTCAGTTAAGGATGGTTATGACAAGAAACACCTAAAACATGATTGTTTGGTCCATATTTCTGTGAAGCAGGAGACACTGTCATCAGTTTCTCCCTCCACCTACCCTGTTCTAACTCATTACACTGTGTTGGCTTTTTGGGAGTCAGATAACAAGAAACACTTATATTTTTGTCCATTGGCTTATTAGCACAATTGTCAAAGCAGATATCTGATGCTATATGTTTCTAAGGCCAGCTCTGCTTATGAGCAACTTAATATGGCTGTTTATTTTGTTTGGACTCAATTCTGGGAGGATGGCTGCTGAGTTGCTTTTGTTTTCCTCCACTTCCGATTCGAATTCTACTCCACTGATGCTTCTGAAATGAGTTGCTGGTCCAGGCGGACAGGCAGGGGGATCCTGGAGGGAACCAGTGAGGAGGTTCCTGTGGGGCTTCCTACCTTCTCAGTTGGAAGAAAGTCCAGGGGCCGGCCTAGAAGAATCTTGGCGGGGGCGGGGGGAGAATTTGAATTTCTGGATCTTGGGGATTGCTTGCCTTGCAGAGGTCCCTGGACCCCATGGGGAAAGATAAGCATTAGAAAATATTAATGTGCCCATTTTCTCTGTTTCTCAAGATGCTGAGATGACCTGAAATTAGGGCCATGCCCTCTCTGTCCCAAGGTTGGGTGAGGAGAGGTTTCCTCTCAGGGCCGTGGCCTACAGCTCTGCTCCTGGTCCACCCAGACCACCACACTGTCTACGTGCCCTGGCTGTGAGCCACCTAAGGTGGTCAGTGGCTGGGTACCAGCAAGCAGATTAAAAATTAAACTCACAAACTAACTCCAGACTTAAAACCATTCAACATCAATAAAAGGAGAAAAACATTAAACCAAGATGATTTTCTATCAAAATAAAGCTATTCAAGGAGACAGACAACAACATGAATGAGGCTCAGTAAGAGTACTTTAAGGAGATTCTCATAAAGCAAGAAAAAGACCTCGAGGATCTACAAAATATGATTTTTTTCCCAAACAAAGATTTTAAAAGGAAAGAATGATCTTTTTTCTACTTGAATTTGCATCTGGAAGATCAAGTGAATGAAGTATTTGACCCACAGAGATATAAGTCCTAAATAGTAATAGAAATCAGGAGGGAAATAAAATGAATTTAGAGAATATATAGTAGAGACCTAATGTGAAAAATTGGCATTCTAAGAGAATAAAAAGGATGAAGGTGAAACAGTAGTCATGTGCACAATATATGAAATTTTCCAAGATAAATAAAAGCTTTGTATCTGCAGATTGAAAGGGCTTATCATGTTCTATGCAGAATACTGAGATAAGATACATACTTAGGGACAATCTGATGAAAATTCAGAAATCACAGGGTATCTTACAAATATTGAAAAAGAAGTAATACAGCCAGAAGATGCTGGAATAATATCCATAGTGTATTAAGGGAATAGGGCTGCAAAAAAATGTCACCCTTAAAATAAACACATAAATATAACCTAATCCATCAGGGTAATTTTTTGTTCCAGTTACAACCATCACATTGTCTAATTTGTTTTCTTCATGGCATTATCAGTCTTTAAAATTCTCATTTAGTTTTCTTTTCTATGTTGATTGTTTCTCTCCCTTCCCCTGATAACATGTAAAATACTCAAACCTCAGGGTATTTGTTTTGTTTCTTTAGCTCATAAAAGGATAAATATCAACTGACCATGTGTCCATTTTGAGTTTTAGCAGTTAATGGTTTTTGCACAATAATTTTGAAATAGATAAAATGTTTTCAATTTGTAAGTGTGAGGCTTTAAAAATATATCTCGTATCAGATTATTACCAGAGAAGTCAATCTTGTCTGGCGGGGAGGGGCTGAAAAGGGAAGATTTTTTAAAGGCCTATGGAAATGTTATTCAACATTTTAACCTTGTAGAAGAAATGTGAAAAGCATTGTCCCAATTATGCTCCTATGACAGTATATTTTCTTTTTAATTACTCATTAAAGTAAAAAAAAAAAACCCTCCAAATCAAGAATGCAGTCTTTTTCGTATATATATGTTTAAATCTACATATATTCAAATGAATGATTGCTAAGGTGGACTAAGTGATTTCTTTGATTCCATACACACTGATGAACTGCCTCCTATGTAATGACATTATGCTGGATGTTGGCAGTTATCTTGATGTTGGAGGAGCTCACAGCCTCATATGTAAGCAGCAGAGTGAGGCTCCCTTGGTGCTATCTTTGGGTCTGAAGAAGAGCAAGGTGGGTCAGAACGTGGCTCAATACCAGATCCCTCACAACAGGAAAGTGATATAATCTCTCTAATTTTCCATTTTCTTTTTATAGAGGATGATATTCATAATACTAAACATTCAATCAGGATTTTTATTATTACATAGAAAACATGAATGAAAAGGGAGCCCCCCAAAATTCTTTAAAAACTTAGATATAATCAGCCAGGTGCAGTGGCTCATGCCTGTAATGTCAGCAACTTTGGGAGGCCGAAGCAGGTGGATCACTTGAGGCCAGGAGTTCAAGACGAGCCTGGCCAACATGGCAAAACTCTACTAAAAATACAAAAAATTTAGCCAGGCATGGTGGTGCATGCCTGTAATCCCAGTTACTCGGGAGAATGAAGCAGGAGAATCACTTGAACCTGGGAGGCAAAAGCTGCAGGGAGCTGAGATCATGCCACTGCACTCCAGCCTGGATAACAGAGCAAGACTCTGTTTAAAAAAAAAAAAAAATTAGAGCTCAGATGCCTAGGGTTACTTAAAGTCTAGCTCTCGAGCAAAAATGATTTAAAAAATGAATAAAAGCCACTACAGAGACTGAAAGCAGACTAAAAGAAAGAGTATCTCAACCAATATCTCAAAAGAAGCTCATAATTTGGAATACAGTAGGCCAGAGGTCCAGTAATGCCAACAACTGTGTAACCTCAGGTGAATAGTTAAAATTCTGCACTTAACTGTTTCATCTGTGTGACTTGGATAATATACTCCAGTGTCTACTGTAAAGTTTTATCAGTAGCGTGCAAATCTTTTAGAACACTGGCTAGCACATAATATATACTTATATATGCTTAATATCTATTGCGTTGTTTTTACTTTTAATTTAACTTAACTTTCCTGGGAACATAGATTCAAGTTGCCCTGAATATACACTCACATATTTTCATATTTTCAAAAGAAAGACTAAAGTGCACATTTTGTCTTTCCCTACCTATATACAGTGCAGGGGAGGATAGTTACATTAGTCCGTTCTTACACTGCTATAAAGAGCTTCCTGAGACTGGGTAGTTTATAAAGGAAAGAGGTTTAATCAACACAGTTCCGCATGGCTGGGAGGCCTCAGGAAACTTACAATATGGCAGAAAGCAAAGGGGAAGGAGAAGGAGAAGCAAAAACCTTCTTCACATGGCAGCAGGAGAGAGAACAACAGATGAACTTCCAAACACCTATAAAAGTATCAGCTCTCATGAGAACTCACTCACTATCACAATAACAGCATGGGGGAAACTGCCCCCATGATCCAATCACCTCCCACCGGGTCCCTCCCTTGACACGTGGGGATTATGGGGATGACAATTCAAGATGAGATTTGGATGAGGACACAGAGCCAAACTGTATCAATAGTTGTGCGTTTTTTTGTTTTTTGTTTTTTTAAATCACACTGGGTGGATGGATGCATTGTATTTTGATGATATTTGAGCCTTCAAACTCTACAATAAATTTCCCTTGTTTAGATTTCATGCTTACCAAGCAAGGGGTATGTATAATATATTCCTAATGTGAACTTATAATTAATATCTTAGCATTAAAACCAGTCTCTGTTCCACAAGAGTCTCATACTAACTAAATTCTTATTAATAGGAGGAAGAAATTATCTGTCTTTAGAGGGCACAGATATTTCTGTCCCAGTGACAGGCTGTCATTGAAACAGGAAGAAAAGGCATAGGAGTATGAAGGGTTTTATTGCTGTGCATGAGTAATTAGAGAGATACCCTAATAACTTCGAAGTATGGCCTCCACTGCATGATAGTATCATCCTCCTGGTATGTTTGGGTGAGGTCATAAAGTATCAGAAAGCTTTCAGCCAGAACAAATTGTCAAGTTGGGCATCTGACAACAGAAGTCCAGAGGCTCAATTTTCTCTCTGGTTTCTGTTACTTTCATGGCATAAGTCTTGAAAGCTGTACTGAACTTGTTTTCAAATTCTGGATGTACCTCTTGATATTGACTACAAGCCCTATTGTAAATACATTGCAATAATCTATATTTAAATTAAAAATATCATGATACCCTCATCACTTCTTAACTTGACCCATTCTTCTGCTTTGTTTCCAGAGAGCTTACCCTATCATTTTTCATAATCCATGCTTCAAAACTTGACTTCATTAACATTGGAAATCTTACCAATAGTTGTGGAAAGACTAATGGATTTTTATCTTTTTAGTAAAGACAAAATTAAAAAGGAATTTGGTAACTTTATATTTATTGCTATTGCATTAACAAACTCAGAATCCTCAATTTCTGCATCATTGTCATTTTCACTTTTCACTATTAATATTTCGGTGTTGCTTTGAATTTCCAGAACACAGTGATGTGGACCAGGAGACTGCACTGGCAGGTGCACAGGGCTTCACAGGCTGCCTCTCTGCAGTGCAGCTCAGCCACGTGGCCCCTCTGAAGGCAGCTCTGCATCCCAGCCACCCAGACCCTGTCACTGTTACAGGACACGTGACCGAGTCCAGCTGTGTGGCCCAGCCTGGCACTGATGCCACATCAAGGGAAAGGACACACTCGTTTGCAGGTGACTTAGGGTTCTTCCTCTACTCAGTCACAAACCCAGCTTGTCCATGAAATTTAGAAAACTTCTCATGTTGCTTTCAGGCTGCCTTCCTAAGATGGCTTCTGAAAGTTGGTTTTGTTTGTTTAGTTTTTAGTTCTCTTTCCCATTTCTTTTCTAGATGCTCAACTTCTTATTTATGGGGGTCAATGCCATTGACATTGCTGAAATTGAAAATAACAGAGATCCCACATTCACCTCCATAATTCTCTCTGGTTTAAAACATTTATGATTTTTTCAAAAGTTCTTTCGCTGGCCCATATCACCTTCCCCGTTTGTCGTGCTTTAACTGCAGATCATTCTGGAACAATAGATGACAAAGAGCCCCTTGCTAATGCAATCAAAAGTGACTCTGCCGTAATTGGAGGTAATAAGAAGCATGAATGAGCTCTTCTTTGGTTCTTCTTCTTATTAATAATGATGGTGAATATTTAGCGTTGTAGAAACTGTGAAGAATCTGCACATACTCCAGGTGCCAAGTACTGAATCCTGAGGACAATGGGGTGATTTACTATTTGTACTGGATTGTCTTTAGAATCTTTCTGAATTATCTGCTTCCTTGGAGATTTTTGGTATAAATAATTGACAATTTCACTGAAGCATGGCACTCAAAGATTAATTGGTAACTTGTGTAGTAATGAGTATTATAAAGCTTAAAAATAGCCTCATGTAATCACTAGAGAATTGTGAATATATTTGAGTAAATTTCATTTTTCTTCACTTCTTGGACAGATCACTGCTTCTGGAAAGGTCCATGAAAAAAGTAGAGAAAACCTGAGATTAACACTAGAAGCATATATTTTGTATTGCCTTAAGGCTTAATAAAGGGGGATATTTGCATAGTAAACTATTTAAAGATACTCGTATCAACTAAATATTACACTTTCAGTTGTGTTTTTATCAAATATTAGATTATGGAACTAAAAGTGATTAGTAATAACTTTAAATTGCAGAATTAAAAACTTTTAAAGCATATCTCCCTGGAAATGTGACAGCATATTCTCTGATTTTTTTTTTCAAAAGCAACTCAAAAAACAAGCCGTTTTTCTCTCGATTAATGCTCTTAAGAATGTTATTAATCAGATTATTGAAATGTTCAGTGGTTCACCTTTCTTTACACTCTGAATATGATATGGATATAGAAAGTAAACAGTTATTCTGTTGCATTGCCAGGGAGATATACTTTTAAAGTTTTTGTGCCAGTAATATGATTATTCATATACTTGGGCAATTTATGTGGCTTTATACCTGATTCATTTGGGTGTATTTTTTATATTCATCTAGACATATATTGCTTTCAAGTAGTTAGGATTTTATTTGGACAGCAAATAATACCAGTCAAATCTTTGTGTGGATATTAACTCCCCCATGCTATTTCAGTTGCTTTTCTGTTTCTCAAATTAATGATGTGCAAATTAAAGATATAAAATATAGAATTCCCATTTAATCACCAAATATGCAAAACAAAAAACCCAAAACAAACAAAAAAACTCTATTTGAAGAGTAGTTAATAATTGTATGTCTAAAAGAAATACATTATACAGTAAAAACTCATGTAAAGCTATAGTATTTACAATGTGTCCAAGAGTTTAAGCTAGAATTCCTGGTCAAGCAAGTTGTGTCAGTCTTGTAATACTGCTTTTTCCAGACCTTCAACCAGGATAGATTCAGGTAATAGAGACACAGAGACAGATGGAAATATACAGCAGTGTATAGTCATCAAGCCAATGCTAGAACAAATTATTTAATCTTTAGACTATTGTTATTATGCTGAAACATCATTGGCAAGATTTACAGAATTAAACAAGAAGTGCATTGATAAGTCATTCTAATATTATTGTAGAATAGAAACAAGTTACAGTTCATCTTTGAAATCCTCACTTAGCTCAAATTTACAGGACAGAAACAATATGGAAGGTTTGTAGTTCAGGGGCTTGCCAGGGTCCCTGAAACTAATGATGTCTGGTTTTGGTCATTGCAGAGATTGAACTTCAGAAGCAGAGCATCTGGTAATGGCCATGTAACCTCTGAAGGCCTTGTCTGGGCCACACACAATTTATCTGCCAAATCGTAGTGTATAGTCTTCCAGTGGGTTACACAATCTGGCAGAATTGTGGTAGAATCCTTTGTTCATTGTCTAGTTACTCATAAATTGCACCCACTATATAATAATAATTAATCCATCCAAGGATATTCCAAATTGGCTAATCCCCCTGTGTTCTACATCTTAGATGATTTTTTTTTTTACTTACAAAATGAATGGTGTAAGATGGGATAATTGATTTAATAATACATTTAAAGGTGGTGGCCCAGATGTGGTAGAGGGTTTCTGGCCAGGCTACCCAGATACAGATAGACAGATTTAGCCAGAGAGAAAGCTATATATACATCTTCATAAAAACAGATTCACACAGTGCTTTAGATGCAGCATCATAGAGGCTGGCCACATTTTATTCGTAATAACTAGTTTATTTTTTATTTTTATATTTCTGGTATAACAGGTGTGATCAAAGTTTTTCTTGAGCACAACAAATCTTGACCCAGAACTTTCCCCAAATTAAGTGCTAAATTACATACATGGAACAAACAAGTTCCAGAGGCCATCCCTGATTTTGACTGTCTGGATATTCTGTCTAGGCCAATGTAACATTCATTTTATAATTGCAGTTGTCTGCTGTCTATATCATATTTCGGAATTTTTCATGTTGAAATTGTTCAGAATCTTTCTCTTCAAGTCAGAGGCCTATAACTAGCCTGTAGAAATATTTATAGCAATTCAACTGATTATTTTTTTCTAAAATGAGAAGCAGAATATGTAACAACAAATATTCTGATTTAAGTTATCGTTAATTAATGTGACTAATAACAAAAGCAATCATATTTATTAATGAATTCTTCAGATTTCATGTACAGAATTTGGTTACCACATTTATATTAATCAGTAAGGAATTGCTACCTTTCTCAGGTAAGGCTGACCTAGCCAAAAATTGGCTTGGCTATTGGACATGCTATAATTGGCCAGGGTGAATTGGCCTAGCAGTTTATATGCACAGGAATCTATTGTGATTAATAAAAACCTTCAAATCTTTGACTTCCGTGCACTCTGTTACAGTTGTGTGCATCTACTTTAGAATAGAGTCTTAGTTTTACCATATGAGATTTGATTCACATTGCTATTTTTGTAGTGCCTATTTTTGTCTAAGAAAAGGACGTTAGATTGTACCTCCACTGATCTTATCAGAAAATTCTTTGAGTATTAGGCAACTCTCACACTCTTGGTGGCAGAAAATTGTTTTCCAAGTTCAATTTTTCATTTGAAAGCTTGAATTTTATCATTCACAACATATGCTGTATAATTGTTTTTCTTGAAGTGACACATTTACTTCATTCATTTTAGAGAAAATATCCACCAAATACCCAAGTCTGAACAACCATAGTTTGTCTGTTAGTCATTCTTTCAAATAAAAATGGTGTTACATGAAGCGAAAACCAACTAATTCAGTTCACAACTCAGGGGTTCACGTAAGTGCTTTTCCTGGAGGCAATGATCATACTTCAGAGTGAACCAGAAGTACTTTATTTGTATTTCCCATTTTAACACACAAAATGTTAGAAAGTCTTGCAGTCAAGGGTCAGATTTAATTAAATGAATAGTTTTTACAGCTTCATTAAGGATATTCTTAAATAAATTTGAGTTTTTATGCCTTTTCCTACAATTGCCTGGCAGTGAAATGTTTTCTACTTCATGAATTCAGTGATTACTATTATTATTTTGTGTCCTTGCCTTAATTTGTGCTAAGTACCAGGAATTTTACCTAACCTTGTTTTATATCAAATTTGGTTCCATATTAAAATGGAAATGGAAATGTCAACACAGTGAAAAAGACATCTTAGAATTATTATGAAAATAGTTTTGAGCCCCCGTGTCCTCTCAAAGTGTCCCATGGACCACCACTGGTCTACAGATCCCACTTTGAGGACTACTGACCTAATATAATGCCAGCGTTGGTAACCATTGGCATAGTTAAGAATTGCAATACTTAGAATTTGTATTTACAACTAGAAGTGTTAAAACAACATTCCTCATATAGAAATAATTTAATCATATCTATATATCTATGTTTTATTGGTTCAAATGATTTATTTACATAACCCATTTCTGCTGTTCAACAGTATAACAAATAATTGAATAACAATTTCATTAAAATATTTACATATTTAATCACAAAACATGTTAATCATTTTATGATGTTGCTACTACTCTATACTTTCAAAATAATTAAAACTAATATGAAGTGGCCACATAGTCCTAGAGACATATAGTTAATACCTTGTGTTAAATATAAATGCACTAAGTTTATATGTATTATATTATATATAAATATATAATATATATTATATATAACGATATAATATGCATTCAGAATAAATGTAGGTGAACCCACAAGACTGATAGAACTCAGAAATAAACTGAACATACAATAATACTTCTTGAACCAGAATATCTGATGTTTTTATATTTCCAATTTGTATGTAGTACATGCTTAAGTGGAAAATAATGTTACGATGACTTATTAAGCAATGAAGTCAGCACAGTTTCTACTTGGACAGAAATTCTGACTTTGTATTTCTTTTCTCTCCCTAGGTCTGATAGCTGTTGTGATTTTTATCTTGCTTTGCATCACTGCCATAGCTGTTCGCATTTATCAGCAGAAAAGGTTATATAAAAGAAGTGAGGCAAAAAGGTCAGAGAATGTAGACAGTGCTGAGGCTGTTCTGAAAAGTGAGCTTAATATACAAAATGCAGTCAATGAAAATCAGAAAGAGTACTTCTTCTGATTGGCAGCTATGATTTAACATAAAATTGTGACAGTTTGTTTTAATAGCCAGGGGCTCTCAGTGGACAAACGGATGCTCTTACACTGAATGTACAGGCAATGGGTTTGCAGCACTGCCATCTTGCCATGTCCAGTCTTGGGGTGGCTCCACCAAGCCTTGTCCAGTGATATATTTCTCATAGCATTCATTCTGTGGAACAAGAAATTAGATATTGCTGTTAATTTACAACTGTTCTGGTATGATCTAAAACAAGTTTAACCTGCTTAATGGCTACAGTTTTTACATGTGAAAACTGTAGCCTGGGTCTCTTAACCATGTAATACATAAGTTTTGTTAGAGGTAAAAATTAAATTTGGACTATAATGACCTTGCTTTATTTGAGAACATTTGCTGTGTTTGCTTTTGTCTTCCCATGATGTTATTCATAGACCTGGAAATGCTTCTCAGATCCTGTTTGGCCGGTGTTTGCATCTTCAGTGGCCACAAGCATTATAAAGCCCTTTGCCTTTCTCTGTATTATATTCAATACAATACATCAATAGTCTTGAAAAATGTTTTGTTGTCGTTGCTTTGTTTGTATTGCTCATTATTCTATTTGTCTCTTCTTAATATTGTTGAATACATTTGGTTTTGAGTGTCAGACTTCAACTCTGAACATATAAGTTGTATTTAACAAGACTCAAAGTGCAGTGGTTGTTAGTATGTAATGTCTTTCCTTTTAAAAAAGTTTTCCAATTAATTTGCTACCATTGTTTGATGGCGACAGTACTTAAGACCCTGAGTAACGCCAGTTTCCCAAAGAATGTAAAATGTTTTCAACTAAACTGTTGATATATTTAAAAAAGTTCTTAACACAGCAAAAAAATTATTTTTTAATTTACAACTGTAATACCTCAAATGAAATATACTTAGGAGAATATTTTCCCCAAACCTATGTCAGTTCTTTATTGGTTTACATTTCTGTTTTTCTGAAGTTTTCTGAAGTTAACTTTGCCTTGATCTTCAATGGTTGTACTTCACGAATCATCTTCTATATTACCAAAAAAGAGGCAAATTGAAGTATAGAGCTCCATTTCCCATTTGGAAATATATACCCCTTCAGGTGTACATTTTGCTGTGCATAGACTTCCAGTACATACTTTTTGAAATATGAGCTGCAACCATCAGTGATCTATACAATCAGTAATTAAAGAGTGCATACTCTAAGGGGAGATAGCATTTTAAATGATCTACACTGAATTTATCATTCCAGACGCTTCTCGTCTGAAACAATGGGGTGAATTTCTCAAAAATTACCAAGAATCAATCCAACTTGCTGAATGGTACATTCTGATTAGGGTGTATTATACACTAGGAGATCAAAGAATGATCAATAACCTTATGGAACTGTTAAAATAATTAATCCTGAGACCATGCATACAAGGAACTATCTTTGAATTCCATAAGCCAATCATACAATAAAGGCACTCTTCTATCCATACTCACACCTTCAAGTGCCTCCAAGTAAATATTGGATTTCTTAGTTTGTCTACACCGGAAGAATCTGGAAATATGTAAATTTAGCATTACTATCATCTTATTTTCGATATTTTCCTTGTTAACTCTTCTTCTAAAACCTGCCTCTCTTTTCTCATAGCATTATATCCATATCGATGTTTCTGCAAATGTCTGACTAAATCTTAGGAACGTGAATTAACATAGTAGTTTACGAAGGACCAAGGACCTATGTTGGTAAATGGTATACTCTTTGTTTGATTGGAAGACGTATGGTGACAAGGGAAGGATTTAACATAGAAATGGCATTATTTGATGCAAAGCTGAATGCAAATGTCATTATAGCTCTGAATCTTTGGCAAATGTTCATGTTATTTAGTAGCGGTATTAACCTCATTGGTAGCTGGACTCTAGAGAGGTTTATTGGTGAAGCCTCATAGTCCGCTGTGGTCTGCACTGCTAGAGACTCAGCATTATAGCATCAAAATGCATTGACACATCCTATGCCATGACTTTGATTTCCTGATTTGTAATCTCTTATTTTATTATTAATAAAATGCATTTTTGAACTAAAATGCAAGACAGAAGTCAATCATTTCAAAATTATCTTTCAGTAGATGTTTTTGTCCTTCAGAATAACAGAGTCCCTCGTAGAATTGGACAGCACTGACATAATTTAGTGCAAACAGTTTACAGATGAAAAGTCCAGGATGCAGATATATCAATTGACTTTCCCAAGGGGACACGTATCAGTATGTAAGTGCTGAAG
Source organism: Chlorocebus sabaeus (assembly GCF_047675955.1). Taxonomy (NCBI): domain Eukaryota; kingdom Metazoa; phylum Chordata; class Mammalia; order Primates; family Cercopithecidae; genus Chlorocebus; species Chlorocebus sabaeus. Next base: position 73,162,270 of record NC_132908.1, read on the forward strand.
TTGTGACTACAATGTTCTTTTTACTTCACAAGATATTGATCTTAGTGCTTCCAAGACCTGGAATTTTGACAATTATTTAGTGGTGTAGAAAAATCTGAAGGATCTTGATACTCTCTTTGTCCACAATGATCTATAATTCTACAACTTATCCATTATCTTTTCTAAATGAACATCAACCTTTATTTGATAGGTCATTGCTGTGGATAGGTTTGGCTTTTTTTAAAAAAATATTCAGTAGGTTTATAATCGTTGACTGCAGGAGAGACAATTATTATTGCAGGAGCACTTTTATATAGGCTTTGTGAAGTCCACAATAGGAATTAGATGTCACTGAGGGAATCATCAAATCATCCTCCTGATACAAGGATAAGTTAGGCAGATTCTAAATCAATGCATGTTCAAGCGAATTGTTTGATTTTCAAACTCATGTATCAACTAAATGACAAATCGACTAGATACCTTCAATATATCCTGATTATCTTCCACTTTTCCAAAGTCTGAATGAGACAGAGTGGTAACATGGAGGAAAAAGTTCAGAAGCTGAATGTTTTTGTGTTAGGGATGTGGGTGGGTGAGCACATTTGTGTGTGCAAGAAATAGTAAGAAATGAAGATAAGGGAACAACATAGTGTACTTACAATGTGATTAAGAAAGCTGGAGCTTGGCTTTGAAGATTTGCAAATAAAAATAAAAGGAGATGGAAAATAAATCTGGCCTACAATTATAATGACTTTTCCAGTGCAATCTTTAAAAAAATCTGTTTTTCTATTTTAACATTGTGCTTACTTATTAAAAATACATGCACATACTTAAAAAATCAAACAGCTCAGGAAAGCTTACAAAGAATAGCTTTCCATTGCCAGATCCCCTTAAGATTTTTAACAGAAAGTTAAAAATCTTTTAACTATCTCTTTCACTGTCTCTATGTTTATAAATAACCTGCAGCTACAGGTTAGGTTCCCTGGGAGGCAAACTTTGAGACAGAGATTACCCTGGAAGAAATCTATTAGAGGTTCCTGTAGAGATCAACACCTGTTGAAGAAAAGATGATGTGGGATGGGGCAGATGGAGATGCAAAGCTGTGGTGTGATCACAAGAAGGGATCAGCTGACCCTGTTGACATGGTCCTTTAGTGATGTCCTGAGTTAGAGTGGATGAAATGGGAATTTATACTCCTGCATTGACCAGGCATTGGATATTAACTGCTTGATGAATTGGGCATGAACTTGGACAAATAGCTCTTTTCAGCTTAGGTGGTTCCTGAAGAGGGAGGACAAACATCACCAGCAGCTGAGAAGAATAAATTGCTGAGTCCTGAAATAGGAATCTCAGTGGCACAGTAGAGCATCTCTGAGGTTTGCCCCGTGCTAATCAGATCGATCTGCTTCATATGAGTTCTGGGAGCAGCTCCTTCAGAATTCTAGTGAGCTTCATATCTTGGACAGGAGGGAGTAGTATGGAATAAACCACAGACCCTACCACTGCAGGTAATCTCTTAGCTGTAGCTTGTACTTATCCGTTTCCTCCCCTACTATCTACACCAGCTGACAACACAACAAGGAGTTTGAACCCTTGTCTCTTATCACCTTCTCAGGGTATATCTTCTCTACTTTTGCAATACCATTAACATTGATCAAAGAAGTATCACCATGCAAAGCACATTTCTCCTTTCCTCAGAGTGTAATGGCAACTCCCTCACTTGGTGTTGGTTACAGACAGTTACTCCCCACATAGCCTCTCAAAATCTCGAATCAGTGAAAGATCCACATTACAGCAAAGGATAAGTGGGAGTGCGCACACTGCCATGAGATATGCTGGTCCACACCACCATAGGGGCTCTATAGACCCTCAACAGGTGGTGGTGGCTGATGGCTTGCAGGCAGTAAAGACAACCCAAACCTGAAGGAAGTCATAATTCTTACAACAATGAATCTCTGTCCCTTTCAGAATAGAAGGATCTGATGTAGTCAACTTGCCACAAAACGTATCTGCTTGTAGAGAGAAGTTATTTGGGGGCGTGAACACTGGTCTCTGTTGTAGATCATTAGGACATTCAGGAGTGGTAGTAGCTAGATCAGTCCTGATGAGTGTGAATGCTCACCGCTTGTCTGTGAGTAGCTCCTACCCCTGCCTCCATGGCTACTCTGTTCATATGCTCATTGCCCCAGCACTTTGGTGGCCAGTGATTGAAGTTGGCTAATGCCAACCATGCATAAGTCATTCTGTCTACTAATTGTTGTTTAGTGATTCGTCCATGATTCTTTCCAAGGTGGGCAAAGAATTTTATGTTTTATGACCACTCCCATAGGTCCATTCACATGCTTCCACTTCAGACCTCCTTGTCTCCAGTCTTCCAATCTCTTTCTAGATCTCTGACAAACTGACCAACCTACTGCCCGTAAGTCCATATAACGTATAATATAACTTCATATGTATATATAAATTATAACCTTGGTCTATTCCTTTCATGCAGAGTGAATAAGCAAGGGTGCCATACAAATGTTCTGCCATTGGGAGGGCTTTCCCTCATTGCCATCTTGTGATGCCACCGTAATTGGCACTGTAGTGGTGCCATCTTCCACGTTCACCTTGCACCCATATTCCAAGTCAACCCATCCATGTCAAGATCAGATATTTCCCTTCTCCAGCAGTTGATGGTAAGAGACCCTTCATGCAGCCCTAGGTGTGAACTGAGGGAAAGGTACTGGTGGGACAGTGGGTGGATCACAGGGGTCTCGGCTACTGGCTTATGCAGCTTGCTGGCACCTGCTCATGCTTGACCCCAGACGCACCATTTCCAGTTGATGATGGCTTCTTGCTGGGCCAGGTAACTTTATGACTTGGCGTACCTGACAGAACCCAGCTCATTATAGGCATTTCTGCTCATATTTGCTGTGCCAGTGTTAGGTAAGGCACTTCATCTCTAGCAGGGCCCAATTGCAAGCCAGGAACCTTTTTAGAACGTTGTGTTTCTCTACCCCAGGTGACCTGGCACTGCTATGGTACCCTGAGTTTTTCAATGTGATGTTCCCACTGGTGACTTCCAGTGAAGTCTACATAGCATCCTTTTGACCATTGCTCTGTTCCAGTATAACTTTATTTACCAAACAGGTGGTGAGTCGGATCTGGCCTACAAGCCATCGTTTTCTGATGTCTTCTCTAAACCACTGGATGTCTAATAATTGAACTAATTGGGCAGCCAATATAGCGGACCAGTGTGTTCTGCAGAATGGTCCCCATGACACATGTCTCCTCAGACTGTATTAGGACAGAGAGAGGGAGTACCCTTGGGGCAAGACTGTTGTCCATTCCAGGTAAATGCACACTGTTTCTAAATTTCTTTTCTGATAGGTTTAGGAAAGGATACATTGTTCAGGTTGTTTAGTCACCTGGTATATACCGGAGACCATGTTAATATGTCCTAGCTAAAGAATCACATCTGATACAGCAGCTGCAATTGGAAGTTCTGCCTGTTTGAGTTTGTGGCAGCCCATTGTTCTCAGCATCCTCTGGTTCCTTCGGGGACTAGAACAGAAAATTAAGTGGAGGTACTATGGGGGCCACTGACTTTGCATGTTTTCCATCCTTAAGGATAGCATTATTTTTGTCCCTCCACCTCCCAGCATAGATTTGCCATTTTGGACAGTGGAGCTGGGGAGGAGGGACTAGTTTCTGCCACTTGGATTATTTTTCTGTCACTGCTCTTCTTGTGTCACCTTATTGTTTGAGGAACCTAAGTGGGGACAGTATAAATAGGCAGATTCATTCTAATTATATATTTGGAGAGCAGGGAAATGACTACTGCTGGGTCCATTGGCTTGACCTGAGCCAGGACTTCATTTCCTGGTGCCAATATACCTGCACTCTTATAAGGGATGGGGATAGACCAAGAGAAAGGTCTAGTTATCAGCGTCATCTCAGATCCTTTGTTCAATTGTCCTTGAAACGTTTGTCTATTCTCCTTTCTCTGCATAATGTATAGTTATTGTACTAAATGGTCACAGTTCCCTTTGGAAAACCCTGGGGAAGCACTAATATCTACACTCACAGGAATGCTGCAGGGTCCTTCCTCCTGCACATCTCCCTGAAAACATTTCTGCAGGCTCTTTTATATACAGTGACTTCTAGGTTTGAAAACTGACTAATGTTTAAAAACAAAGGATTGTTACTTTAACAAACTTTGAGACAATAAACATGTTACAGAAAATTTGGAAGTATGATACATTATTACCATCTAATCTCCAGACCTCATAGATTCACTAGCTGTCCCAATGACGTATTTTATAACAAAAGGATCCACTTTAGAATCATGTATTGCATTCAGTTTTCATCTATTTTTAGTTCGCTTTTGTCTGAAAGAGTTTATCAGAGTTTTCTTGACTTCCACACCCATGACATGTTTGTAAAGGTGATAGACTACTTAGTATCACAGCCCTCAGTTTGGGTTTGGCTGAGGTTGCCTCTTGATTGCATTCAGGTTATTCATATTAGTCAATGATAGCACTGAACTGGTGCTGTGTTTTTGTCATTGCATCCTAGCAGGGGGTGTGGTGCATAATTTCAGTTTGTCCAATAACTGATGATGGTCAGTCTGATAAACATGGTCTGTAAGGTTGCTCCGCTGTAAGGTTACTTCACCTCTGTCCTCCAACTGCAGTTCTCAACATTTCTCTGCTGCACCTTAATGAGCCTGCCACTGTCTCAATGCATTCTGCACTTGCTTCCCTCAAGACTGCTTCACAGCTGTCAGCCCAAGGCTTCCTTTCTTCTTATGCCGGGAATTCCCTCCCTCTCATTCCTGATGCATCTGTTGAATTCCCGGTGTCTTACTCCTTATGCCTTTCTCATGTTCCATTGACTCACTCATTTTGATGAAATAAATCTTGCAGTTCCTTCCAGAGAAACAATATGTAGTAGGCAAGCATTTGGGGATATTTATTTTCAAATCATACCAACAGATTTATGAAATACATAATTGTAAGTTGCAATTATTTTCCTTTCAGAATTTTTATGACATTGCACCACTGAATTTTATTTTTAAATGATAGAACTTCTACATTTGTAAAGTCTATTGATCTTTGTGATTTCTTCCTTTATTATTTTTTAAATGTTTTTCTTGATTTGAATATTGTAAAATTAACCCTCGTGATATATATCTCTGTTAGCTTATATAGTATTATGTGTGCACCTATACAACCATAATATAGAACTGTTTCATCACCCCCTAAAATTCCCTCAGGCTTTCTCTTTGTGGTCAGCCCCACTCCCCACTTCCTCACTCTGGTAATCACTCATCCATTGTCCATACTTATATTTTTGCATTTTCTAGACTGCCATATAAATGGGACCATACAGTGTACCATCTTTTGAGTTTGACTTCTTTCACTTAAGGAAAGACTCTATTCCATGTTTTTTTTTTTGCTGAATAATATTTATTATATGAAAGTATCACAACTTTTTCATTCATCTGTTGATGTAAACAAGGCTGTTTCCAGTTTTTGCAATTATAAATAAAGGTGCTATAAAATTCCCATTTTGTTTTTTGTGTGAACATAAATTTTTATTTATCTTAGGTAAATGCCAGGAATTGGAATTTTTGTATCATATGGTAAAGGCATGTATGACTTTATAAGAAATTGCCAAAATTGCTGTTTTAGTTTGCATTTACACCAGCAATGAATGAGAGTTTGTGTGGGTCTGCATTCTCAACATTTAATATTGTCAGTTTGTATGTTTTGGGTTTTCCTTAAGTCACTCTCATAGGTATACAGTTGAAGAGTTCAAGAGTCCCCAAGAAAACCCTTGATTCTGATACTATTTGTGAGTTTGAGGATCCTCAAGATAACCTTCAGCTTCAGTAATTTGATAGAATCATTCACAGAACACACAGAAAGCTACTATGCTGGCGGTATAGTTTATTACAGCAAAAGGTTACAGATTAAAGTTACCATAGGAAAAAGACACACCATTCAGCAGAGTTCTAAGTATGAACGTTCAGTTGTCCTCTCCCAGTGGACCTGTGAGCAGTGCTAAATTCTCCCAGCAGCAATGCGTGCAATATGCATGAAATATTGCCCATCAGGGGAGCTTACTTGAGTCTTGGTGTCCAGAGATTTTTACTGGGGCGTGGTCACAGGATAGGGTTGATTGCCTGCATAGCTGAAGTTATTCTCCAAAAGCTTCTTTGCCATAAATCGTATTATTTGCATTGACTATCTGATGTGGCCAGAGTTCCCATGTCTGGCTAATTTTTGGATTTTTAGTAGAGATAGGGTTTCCCCATGCTGACCAGGCTGGTCTTGAACTCCTGACCTCAGGTGATCCATCTGGCTCAGCCTTCCAAAGTGCTGGGATGATGGGTGAGAGCCACCATGTCTGGCCTCTTCATTTTCAAAATCAACAATGGCAGGTCCAGTCCTTCTCAAACTGCATCACCGAGACCTCCTGTTTTGCCTCCTTTTTCTACTTTTTAAAATTAATTAATTAATTAATTAATAATTATTATTATACTTTAAGTTCTAGGGTACATGTGCGTAATGTGCAGGTTTGTTACATATGTATACTTGTGCCATGTTGGTGTGCTGCACCCATCAACTCGTCAGCACCCATCAACTCATCATTTACATCAGGTATAACTCCCAATGCAATCCTTCCCACCCACCCCCCATGATAGGCCCCGGTGTGTGATGTTCCCCTTCCCGAGTTCAAGTGATCTCATTGTTCAGTTCCCACCTATGAGTGAGAACATGCGGTGTTTGGTTTTCTGTTCTTGTGATAGTTTGCTAAGAATGATGGTTTCCAGCTGCATCCATGTCCCTACAAAGGACACAAACTCATCCTTTTTTATGGCTGCATAGTATTCCATGGTGTATATGTGCCACATTTTCTTAATCCAGTGTGTCACTGATGGACATTTGGGTTGATTCCAAGTCTTTGCTATTGTGAATAGTGCCGCAATAAACATACGTGTGCATGTGTCTTTATAGCAGCATGATTTATAATCCTTTGGGTATATACCCCGTAATGGGATGGCTGGGTCATATGGTACATCTAGTTCTAGGTCCTTGAGGAATCGCCGTACTGTTTTCCATAATGGTTGAACTAGTTTACAATCCCACCAACAGTGTAAAAGTGTTCCTATTTCTCCACATCCTCTCCAGCACCTGTTGTTTCCTGACTTTTGAATGATCGCCATTCTAACTGGTGTGAGATGGTATCTCGTTGTGGTTTTGATTTGCATTTCTCTGATGGCCAGTGATGATGAACATTTTTTTCATATGTCTCTTGGCTGTATGAATGTCTTCTTTTGAGAAATGTCTGTTCATATCCTTTGCCCACTTTTTGATGGGGTTGTTTGTTTTTTTCTTGTAAATTTGTTTGAGTTCTTTGTAGGTTCTGGATATTAGCCCTTTGTCTGATGAGTAGATTGCAAAAATTTTCTCCCATTCTGTAGGTTGCCTGTTCACTCTGATGGTAGTTTCTTTTGCTGTGCAGAAGCTCTTTAGTTTAATGAGATCCCATTTGTCAATTTTGGCTTTTGTTGCCGTTGCTTTTGGTGTTTTAGAGATGAAGTCTTTGCCCATGCCTATGTCCTGAATGGTACTACCTAGGTTTTCTTCTAGGGTTTTTATGGTATTAGGTCTAACATTTAAGTCTCTAATCCATCTTGAATTAATTTTCGTATAAGGAGTAAGGAAAGAACACTTGTGATTGCATTGAGACCACAATCCAGATAATCAAATCATTAAGCATTATCTCCCTATTGAATGCCAATTGATTTTTGTCCTGTATTCCATCTGCAGCCTTGTTCCCCTTTGCTATGTATGGCATGTATTCACAGGTCACAGGGACTAGGATGTGGACAGCTTTGCAGGGCTTTCGCTTTCTTATTACATCCCCATTCCCTGTAATTTGCATTGTGCAACTAGGCCTGAGATCCTTCACTCCAGAACCTTTTTGTCTGAACTTTTCCAGAAAGAAATCGGTGTTCCGGTGTCTCTTCAGGAGTAACTACTTATGCCCATATTTCCTGAGTCAGGTATATTGTGTGTAGTCCATTTCTTTTTATAAATCTGACTTACTTTTATTATACGAAGAAAATGTGAGTAGTGAATCTCACCGCAATGAAACTTACACTCCTCCCACGGCCCTGGCTGCCAGCTAACCCTTCCCTCTTTCTCGTAAGAAAGGACCCAAAACTCTCACAAGTCGAGTTGCTTAGTGCCTTCATCTTGTTTCTGAAAATTAGAAGCAATAATAATAATTTTTTGAGACATCATTGCATTATGAACATCTATTTTATCAGAGAAAGTACTACCAAGACCAGTTCTTATCATAATTCTTTGTGTCATACCAGACTAACTTGGGCTTGCTCTTGATAAATGATTTCCTTATTTCATGTGCTGATACTGGACATGAATTTATGCCTATTGAACCAACACATCTGCTTCCATGCTGTTCATTTGATAAACTTTCCGGTAAAGTATGTTCTTGCTGAATGAATTCATGTTTTCATTCAAAATAAGCTGTTATAAATGATTCATGTTTCTCCATATTTTCCACAGGAGCAAATTAATTTTTTAATTGAGCAGTGAAATGACCTGTTTTTTCGAAATACATATTAAAGGAATATGGTTACAAATGACTATGAGGATTGAAACCCTTCTTGCAATAATTTTTTTCATTGGCTGGAGATCTCTGACAAACTTTTCTCATTTGCTAGAGTTCTCTGACAAACTTTGTATAGCACAAATAAATTATTGGAGAATAACATCTTCTGGAATGAGATTGTAGTTAGATGAAAGAAAATAAACGACATATAGCAACAGTACTCTATTTTAACTTATAAAACACACAGAAAACACTGACCAAACTCATTTCAAATTAGGCACAATCCTTGTATTAAGAACTATAGGTGATAATGTTGATAATACTTTTTGAATGGTGTTACATTTTCTGTCCACACATCCTTTTTCTACCTATGATTTGTATAAAAGAAAGAAAATCTCTCATCTTTCCCGATGGCTTTCTTGGTGGAAATACAGTCCCATTTGATCTTATCATAGTTGAAATTTATGATGTTTGAAACTGATAGAGTGTTGAAATATCCCTAAAAATGTCTTTTTTTTTAGCAATTTCGCTTTTTCCATTGGCTTCTATAATGAAACTGAAGCTTAGGTACAGAAGTTAAGCTATAAGACAGTATAAACCTATAGTTAGTCTTATTCTTGAAATTCACAATTTGAAGGGAAATATTTTTTGAGATACTAACATTCCTTTAAAAATTGCCAGTAATTTGCCAAAATAAATCATAGTTACACACATGCAATGATTTCTTGCTATATGAATGCATTCCCATTGAAGGAGCGGTTTGTGGAGAAGTATAGAATCTCCTACCGATTTCCAGGCAGTTCGGTGAAACCAAGGCAAATTTTAGCCTAATTCACACAGCTTTCAAATACCATCCATTTCTTTAAAACCCAAATACGAATGGTTTGAGCTCCTGTCTTGAGACTTCAGAAAGTTAGATCTTCTAGGTAGGTACCTTCTCTCCCCTACGCTTTTCTAGAAATCCTAAAAGAATGGTGTCAGATTCAACTAACTCATTTTTGTACTTGTAAGTTACTTCAGTCAACTGGCCCACATTAGATTATTACTTAGTGACCAAACTAGAGTTTAGCTTACCCCTGTTTTTCATGACCAGCTGCTTCTGGCTGAAGCTCAGGTCTTCCCCTTAATTCACCAGATACAGTGATGATGACACCACAACTCTGAAGATAAAAATTACAGACAGTAACTAAATATGCGGAAAAAGTGAATTCAGTTGGATATCCATTATCACATTTCCTAGAATCCACCAATCCTGTCATTCCAAGGGTTCTCCTACTTAGTCCTCAGTACTTGGTCCTCCTGCCCAGGTGGTACATTTCTCACCCCCAAGCATAAAGGCCACAGTCCAAAAGAAAGGGTAGTTTCTTGTCAACACCTGATTTCTTTCTGCCCTAGTGTCAATGACAATCATACTCTTTAGTGGAAACCTCTACTCAGTCACAGGATAGGGTCTAGCTCCCCACATTGATAAGAAAATCAAAATGTTTGACAGTGCATTTTTCCCCAGAGTATAAATATTCACCCTTGCAGAGTACCAGCTGGAAGATTCTGACATATGCTCTCTTTTACATCCTGTAGACCCACCATTGGGTTGACATGAAGATCAACCTCATTTTTCATGCTCTACGCCTTACTCCAGCATTGCATCTTTCTGCACCTCCCCGTTTGGTGTCTTCCAGTGTTTCACTTGTCATGGAAGAGCAATGCTATACACCTAGCTGTGAAAAGTTTAAAACAAGCCAGGAGTCCACGTTCATCACACTCCCTATGCGATCCATCTCTACAATCTATTTATTTCTTAAATGTAGTATAAATCTATCCCATATCTCTTTCTCCAAAAATCCCCATTCAAGATTGTCGTTTCTTAGAAAGTACACTAAAGTGGCTGCCTAATTAGCCTATCATATCAGGACTGTAAACTTCTCAACTGATATGGTTTGGATTTGTGTCTTCACCAACTCTCATGTTGAATTGTAACCCGTAATGCTGGAGGTGAGGCCTGGTGGCAGGTGATTGGATCACAGGGTGGTTTCTCCTGAGTGGTTTTACACCATCCCTCTTGGTACTGTCCTCGCCATAGTGACTGAGTTCTCATTAGATCCAGTTGTTTGAAAGTGTGTAGCACGCCCCCACCCCCCATCTCTCCCTTGCTGCTCCTACCATGTTAGAGGCCTCAGTCCTCCTTTTCCTCCCCCTGTGGTTGGAAGCTTCCTGAGGTCTCCAAAGAAGAAGTCTTTATGCTTCCTGTATAGCCTGCAGAGCTGTGAACAAATTTAAACCTCTTTTCTTTATAAATTATGCAGTCTCAGATGTTTCTTTATAGCAGTGCAAGAATGAACTAATACACCAACATGGTAGCCATTCTGTATTCTGCAAGCCTCTCTGTATGTCATCTATCAATCACTATTTCTCTTTAGCACTTTCTCCTTGTTCTTAGAATGAAGGCACAATTTTGTAACATGACCATAACTAAACTCCATGAGGTCAGGAGATGTGTCTTTTTGTGTCTTACATTTAGTCCCCAGCACTGAGCAAGGGTTATTTGAGTAAATATTGATCAAATAAAGATGAAAAATAAGTTTTTTGTACACATATAATTGAAGGGTCAATTTCTGGTGTTCTACCTCATAAAAATGGAAGGAAGTGCCGGTGCAAGGAATAAGGAATAACTGATTACTTTCACCTCCAGAACTGGAAGCAGCCCTGGTTATGTTCAAATGCAACTTCTGCTATTAACAAAACAGATGTGCCCCTCCCCCATACCACTCTATCAGCCAATGTATTAATCTTTAATTAATTCTTTAATCAAAGTGTCTTATATATAATATGATACCATAACTAAGATAAACCTTCTTTTACCTCTCTTGCAGACAAGAAAAAACAAAAAAGAAAAAAATAGCCAAACTCACTTAAGAATGTCCTTAATGATGTTGTAAAAATGATTCATTTAATTAAAGCTTGACCCTTGACTGTAAGTCTTTTCAGTATTCTATGTATTAAAATGGGAAATACACAAAAAGTACTTCTGGTGCACTCTGAAGTATGATACACAGAAAACTTTGTTCTTCATTTATAATTCTTATATTGTCCAGACCTTGTATCTCTTATTTGCTCTTAATAAACCATGCTAGCCTCCATTCCAATTTTTCACATTTTATGACAGAGTGCTGTTATAATCAGTCATTTATTTTTGTCTCTTCAGCAGTAATCATGCCACTGTGTAGAATTGATAGCTAGTTGCTCAACAATTATTTGATGCAAAACTTTCTTCTTCTGAGTTTCTGTTATGTATATATTAACATGTTATGTTATATATATATGTTAATGTTATATATATAAAACGTAATATATATATATACGCACACACACAGTGTGTTGACAATTACAAACACTGTTACAAGTATTTGGATTAAAAAAAGGGTGTAGTTTCAGGATAATAAATTAGGCAATGCATTTAAATTGGAAAAAATTGGGAGTTTTCAATATTGCAATGACCTTAGATAAGTCATTGGGTATATGGTATTTTCTAATACAGTTCTGATAATAAATTAGGCAGTGCATTTGAATTGGAAAAAAAATTGAGAGTTTTCAATATTGCAGTGGCCCTAGATAAGTCATTGGGTGTATCATATTTTCTAATACAGTTCTGAGGCAGGATAGGTAGTCAAGGAAGTGACCATCTTCTTTTGGGAGGCAGCAACCGTGGTGACCACTCAGTCAACACAATAAGCCTCAGTCTTCGCATTGTAATTGGGCTCATACAAGCAAAGCAATCTTCAGTAGGGACTGTCCCTTCTAGAGCGCATGTGCATTTTGATTTTACCTGTCCTCAAACTGACCCTTTGCTCATTATAATAACAGAAACACACCCTGGGTGGAGATTTAAGATGCTAATGTGACATGTGACTTATGAACAAGCATGTACAGCTAACATGCTGGAACTGTGCATGGGCACCCAGAAGACCACACAGAACATGCTTACTAGTAACACCTCTTTCCATCTCCTTATGCATAATCACGTAAGACTACCATAAAAGGAGTCTCCCTAGTGCCAGTCTTTGCTGTCTCATCCTTATGAGCAGCCTGCCCTAAATTTCCTCTCTCTCAGTGTACTGTCTATTCTGTACTTAACTTTCAAAATATTCTTTTTCTTTTGCAATAAATTACTCTATGCTGAACTGCTTTTGCTGTGTGTCTCTTGTTTAAATTATTTAAACCATGAAGACAAAAACTGACATATCACATCGGCCGTCACCATTTCTATTTGGTTTTTAATTGTTTGATTTGAAATACAGTTGGATGAATGAGGGAGAGAGAGAACGAACTCTCACTGAACTTGATGCTGCAATTTGCTTCAATGTATTTGGCTCTGAGGACCTGGAATGTAACTCACCTGCTGTGGCTTACGTTAAGAGTCAGTATGGCTCAATTTTTAAGTGACTTTAGCCTGTAGAATAATTGAGGGTGATTGCTTTCACTTGATAAAAACTGGTGGCCACATAGATGGCCCTTCAGTTATTTTTCATGCATCTTGCTAACTATTGTTTTTCTTTTTAAATGGACATTTACTACCTATTTAGAAAAATAAAATACCTCGAAGCAAACATTAAGCAAAATATAGCCAATCTATCACATGCCCAACTCCTCTTGATAGTCATAACCATGAATAGACTGGCCATTACACAGTAAATTCTACATTTTTACAAGTTGCTTTATAGATTCATTTTGTGATCACTAGTAAACCTATTTAGCAAGTATCTAATTAAGAATACCTTAATAAAAGCCAATTACTCAATGCCCTAAATTTACTAAATTTTATTTTTGTGGTACTGAAATGTGTTTTAAATTAGTCACATTATACATATTAGTGCTAAAAATGTTGCCCATGTGCAATACCAATTTACCTACAACAACACTTACGGGCAGTTAACAGTTCATTTTGCACGCTATATTCATTAGTAATTTTCTTTTACTTATTAAGATGTATAAAGAGTATAACTACATATATTGTGAATGCATTTTATTAGTAATTGGGCTGGACTTTGACTCACCAATGCACCTGGCAGTTTACATGGGAGGAGGTGTCCATTTGTATACCAGTAGCAGCTTTCAGAAGAATAAACTCAAGTGTGTACCAGGAGGGAGATAAAATGCCTCAATAATGTTTTTGGTTTACTTTGCAAATAGCACAAGGAAGGAAATGCTACAGGTCCACAGGAAAATGCTACATTTCTCTCTTTAAAAAAAAATATTTTTATTAAAACAATTTCAGATTTACAAAAAAGTTGTAAAACTGTGACAGAGAGCCCACGTTTACCCTGCACCCAGCTTCTATGATGTTAACAGCTGACATGATCTGACGTCAATATCAAAGCCAGAAAGTTAACATGAGTTACTAACCTAAAACCTACTGCAAATTCCTCCAGTTTTGTTCTGACATCCAGTTTGGGTATACTTGGTCCCTGTGTCTTTTTAATCTCCTTCAATTCGTCATACTTCCTTAGTGTTTCCTCACCTTTCACGACCTTGACGCTTCAAAGTTTTTAAAATAACCGATCAGCTCTTTGGTAGACTGTCACACAATTTTGGTTTGCCTGATGTTTTCTCATGATTAAATCAAGCTTATGCATTGTTTGGCTAGAATACCGCAGAGGTGATGTAGTCTTCTCAGTATATGATATCCTGGGGTGCCTGTGTCAATATATCCTATTACATGTACAATGGACCTTGAACTCTTGGTCAATGTGGTATCTGACAGATTTCTTTGTAACGTTACTTTGAGCGTACACTGGTAGCTTGTTTCTCTTCAAAATTTCGGTCACTTATTTTAACATCCATCAGTGGATCTTACTAATGACAATTATTATGGTGGTATATCCCCAATAGTGATTTTGGGTTTTCCTCATTCTTTCTGAATTTATTAATTTTTATTTTCTATAAGGAAGATCTGCACCTCTCCACCATTTAATTATGGATTAATTTGTTTATGCATGTTAGTAAGGAAATGTGCATATTTACTTTATTCCTGAGTTATAATCCAATATGATGCCTGTTTACTTTGTTGCCCAGATTGCTGTACATTTGGCCTCCTTAGTGACAACCTCCAGTTGTGGCTTTCGGATGATCACAGTGTATTATATTATCAAGTCAGGTGGGTTTCTGTTAAATAAATTGAAGTATACATATTAGTATTTAGCCACAAATATTTAACGTTGGTACATTTTTAGAAGAAAAATACCCAATGGGGCAAAAATAAGTAACTATACTTCTCTATGTAAAACACGTTTCTTGCTTCACTTCAACAATTTTAAACATAGCGCAGTTCAAGTCAGATTTCCCATCCTGTCTTTCCCATTTTAAGAGAGAAGTAACTTGGGGCTCCCCTTTTGTTTTGGGTTTTAGAAAGAGTCTACATTGCTGTATCCTTCTGACTCTTCATTCTTTTCATGGTCCTCATTGTTTTGTCCTAATTGACACAGAAATGTACTTATAGTTTTGTTCTCAAAACACTAGAGCTCTAAAGATTCTGAATCTGTTTCTAAGAACACCTTGTTGTGACACACAGCTTTTTACCCCTTCCTCATGCAGTCTGGCTACATCCTGTAAGTACGTGTCCAACACAAAGAGAGCTCTCCAGCCACGCCTCCTGTCTACTTTTCTGGGCTGCGGCTGCAGTTACCTGCAGACCACTTATATTTTTAGAGTATTTCAGATGGTACAATGTATTTTGTGCACCTACCTTTTTTAAGGGACCAAATTTTTTCCTTTGGATGTTTTAAAACACATTTGTATACATATTTATATAAAAGCCCAAACACACACATACACACACACATATATATATTCTTGTGTTTTATGTACTATGTGTGTGTGTATGTATGTGTACTATGTGTATGTATGTGCCTGTGTGTACATATATGCTTATATGTGTTTTATGTCCTCTGTATGTTTGGATTTTCCTTTTATAGTCATTTGTCTGAATCATAAAAGACTTTTTTTTTTTGAGATGGAGTCTCACTCTGTTGCCCAGGCTGGAGTGCAATGGCACAATCTCGGCTCACTGCAACCTCCGCCTCCCGGGCTCAAGCGATTCCCCTGTCTCAGCCTCCCAAGTACCTGGAATTACAGGTGCATGCCACCACACCCAGCTAATTTTTGTGTTTTTCGTAGAGACGAGGTTTTACCATGTTAGCCAGGCTGGTCTTGAATTCCTGGCCTCAGGTGATCCGCCCGCCTCAGCCTCCCAAAGTGCTGGGATTACAGGCGTGAGCTGCTGTGCCTGGCCAAAAGACATTTAAAATTCTACTTTCCTGGACATTTATAAAAGTTGTTAGACTTTTTCCAAGTGAGATGGTTAAAGGAAACATTGTTTTGTAGACTCATTTGGCCTGCTGAGTTTTCTAAGTGCCTCTCTCTTCCAAATTAGCTTTACCTACTTAACAACACATATTCCAAAGCGCTCTCATCACAGATTCCTGGCAAGTACATGCTATAAATTCTAACACTACGAGTAACTTCCAAGGTGTATGGGAGAACCGTAGTTGTTGCATAAGTTCCAAGTTATCTTTTTCCAAAGCAGCCTTCAAATCAGTCACTTCACAAGGTAGGATGGAGACATTGGCAAATGCTAGGGATGTCTATGACTTTGATCCACATTCTCTGTGTATTAGATGCAATAGTTCTCAAAATTTCGTGAAAATAAAAGTCATCTCAGGTATGTATACTTAGACCCTATGTCAAGACATTCTGATTAAGTGTGAGCAGCAGGAATTTTTATTTTATTTTTTTCTTCCAGCATCTTCCTGCTGGTAGAAGGCAGAACTGGAGTCAGTGGCTTGGAAACTCTTCTTAAGCTTTGCTTGTTTGTATAGAGGAAGGCTAATGGGGAGAGCTGCAGGAAATGGAACTGGGCATGTTTATAAAAAGCAGCGGCCTGTGGGGGTAGCGGACCTAGGGGAGCAGGTGACTTCCAGGAGGTGATGAGGCAGAATCACTGTGGGGAAACTTGGTGAGAGTCCGGGTTCTCATTCTCAGTAAGCTAGAAACCACTCAACCCGTACGTTTGACCTCATCTGATTCAGTGTTGCATTTATTGACAAGGAAGTCATCTCAGTATTGATCTCAGGAAAAGGAATAAATTTTAACTGTGTGTTTTCAAAATGTGTACACATCCCACAGCACTATCACACCATCTAATAAAAACTAAAGTATCAACATCTTTTTTTTTTTTCCCAATCAATGGCAATTTTCAACTTAATTTTTCTAAATGTAACTGACTGAACTCTTTCATTCCTGGCTTGTGATGTGAACAGACACCATGGGTTCATATTTTTGTTATGATTGAAATGATTTTTTTGCACACCATTTTCTCACTCTCCTGTTTCTATTTATTTTCCAACTTGAATACGAGAGATAATGTCGCATTCAGCTTTCACTTGGAGCATAATGTCACGCCTTTGAAGTTCATGAGTGAATACCTAGTGGGCCAAGTAGCCTGATGTTCATTCCAGTTGAATTATCTTCTGAGCTGTAAAATGTATCAGGTTTCTGTAGTCTCCGGGAATTAAACAAAAGTAGCAATAATATGAATGCAAGCAAAGCTTTTTACCTAGGGATATGAACATGCTCTCAAAGTTGTATAGAAACCAAATATTTATTTTTTGCTGCAATTAATAAGTTAAGACCCAAGTTCTAATTATTTCTTCAAAAACAATTTTGAAAATTGGAATTCTCAATAATATACATTAGAATTTATAGGGTTTCTGACTCATAATTGAATACTAAACCTATATACTTATATTACTGCTGATAGAAGGTAGCCCCTCTCCCCTAAATGTTTTTTTTTGTTTGTTTGTTTGTTTGTTTGTTTTTTGGAGTCTAGCTCTGTGGCCCAGGCTGGAGTACAGTGGTGTGATCTTGGCTCACTGCAATCTCTGCCTCCCTGGTTCAAGTGATGCTCCTGCCTCAGCCTCCCTAGTAGCTGGGACTACAGGCGACTGCTCCCATGCCTGGTAATTTTTGTATTTTTGGTAGAGATGGGGTTTCACCATGTTGACCAGGATGCTTTCAAACTCCTGACCTCAGGTGATCCGCCCTCCTCAGCTTCCCAGAGTGCTGGGGTTACAGGCATGAGCCACGGCACCTGGCCAGACCCCAACTTTATAATTTGAAATAGAATGCTGGGAATACAAAGGAATATATTGAGATATAACACAGATATCGACTGGGATAATTATATCAAAAGGATAATGATATCAAAAGATAATGATTTCAAAAGGTTGGATGCCTGTTTCAAGGAGGGAAGCAATAGCTATTTTGCTCTTAGGTCTAAATTTTTCAAACCAGTCTAATCATTAGAATCACATGGAAATCTCTTCTGTTGTCGTTATTATTATTATTTTATAATTATTTTTAACCATTTGTAAGAGGGAAACTAAGGCATCCTGAAGGCCAAAGAGGGTTAGGGTGGAGGCGGGGATGGTTAATGGGTACCAAAAAAAAAAAAAAAAAAATTAGACCAGTTTTTTTTTTTTTTTTTTAAATTTGTTATGGGCCTATCATGATGAATGTATCCAATAAGCATGTTTCAAATCTGAAACTGGATACTGAAAGAGGTAAGAATGACAGGTAAAAAGGGAAGTAATTTGCGTAAGAATTATAAAAACTGTCAGAGAGTATGAGATAACTCAGTGATAAGATACAAATAGAACAGCTAGGAAATCATTTACTCATTTGTTTGCTTTCCCTAAGAACTTTTTCCAGAAATCACCATTTGTGAAATTATTATTTTAAACATGAAAACAAAAGCTTTAAATATATGAAATCGTAAATGTCCCAAGGAATGTGAAGGGAAAGTTGTTATTGATGGCCGTAATTGTCCATTTTAATGTACACACAAATCACTGGGGATCTAGTTGAAGCTGTTTCTGATTTAGACCGTCCAGGGTTGACCCTGAGCGTCTGCATTTCTAACAAACTTCCAAGGATGCAGATGCTGCTGCTCGGTTGACCTCACTTTGAATAGTGATATTTCAAATTGAGTGCATACACATCCATGAGCAACTGTATTTTGAACAACCAGTTGGGGAGAGAACACAAAGGAAAATCAGATAATTATGTCATTACTTTTTGGATATATAGAGGGTTTTGTAGAAATAAACCTTTTGTGAATGTTAAATTTGGTCAAAAGCTCCCTGTCTGTCACGAAGGGCAACCTAACTTGATATGTAAACAAACCACAGCCTAACCAGAGTAAGTAACAGATCACTGAATGCCAGCCAATCACAGCACCCAAGTTTCAGCCAATCACAGGCGGCCAATTGGTCAGGGCATGTCTATATAAAGGAAATGTCAAGCTCCAGCTAATTGTTTTTATATGTAATGATTCTTTTCAGTCTGTAAATACTGCCTGCTCACTTTGCTGGGTGGAGCTCTGTGAACTTCTACTAGTTCTTAGTACTGCCCAATTCATTAATCCTTCTTTGCTCAAATGAATTCTGCTAAATTTAATTTAAAGTTTTTATCCTAACATGAGACGTCATAACTCTTTATCCCGTGAGACTCTGCTTGAGGGAGAACAGTCACTAATTAACGGCCAGTTCTTGAAATCACGCAGTCCTGAAATCCAGCTGATACTGCTCTGCAGGGAAGCAGATGTTTGGAGGTAAGAGTTGATTAGGTAGAATCTGGGAGGGAAAATATTTAAGTTAAATGTGTTAAAATATTTGAAGGACTGAAAAATCTTTGAGATTTTTAGATTTTAGAAATCCCTGGGTGCAAAAACTTTGGGAGTGGACATGCATCATTTTGCATAATGGGAAGTTTCTACCACATTTTTATTTGTTTGCTTTTGTCATACATTTCCTCTGCTTCAGAGATACATACTGTGAGTTTCATTAGCAAATTTCACATTAAAATTTAAGCAGGTGCAAAAGTCTTGCTATTTTGCAACACTTAAACATCTACTTTTTGTAAAAAAAAAAAAAAAAAAAAAAAGGTTTAAACATTTTCTGTTAAAACTAAATCCAAGTTTCAATGTTAGGGCTCCAACTTCCCTCAGCTGTAGCCGTAAGTTCATGTTGATTGTTATTGGCCATCTTTACAAAAATGTTCTTTCTTTTATAATACGTCAAAACCGTATAGGTATTAATGCAGATTTCTAAACGAGTTATTTCTCCAGGATGAATCCAATAAAACAGTGTCTTAACATGAAGTGACCTTTGTCCCTGTGGTCCAAAACTGTAGTAAAGTCCCTGCATTTCGGTAATATTTCCCACCTGGATATGGCAAGTGTGATAGTCATTGAATGGGGCTTTTCTGCTGATATGATTTGGATTCGCGTCTGTGCCCAAATTTCATGTCAAATATGAGGAGGGGCTTAGTGGGAGGTGATTGGATCATGGGGGTTGATGTTACCCCTGCTGGTCTTGTGATAGTGAGTTCTCATGAAATCTGATGTTAAGAAAAAAGTGTGTTGCACTTCTCCCTTATCTATCTCTTCTGCTCTGTGATAGTACGACGTGTTTGCTTCCCCTTCCCCTTGTGCCATGATTATAAGTTTCCTGAGGCTTCCTAGCCATGCTTCCTATACAGCCTGTGGAACTGCGAGTCAATTCAACCTCTTTTCCTCATAAATTACCCAGTCTCAGGTAGTTCTTTATAGCAGTGTGAGAATGGACTAGTACACCCCTTCTCCCCTCACCCTATGACCTTCAGAATGTTGGTCCTATATAAATTCAAGTACATCTGGTTTAGTGTATATAAAATAATTATTTAACTTAGGACTTTACAAGTTAACAAGTAGCTAAGAAATACTAAATGATATTATTGATACATGATAGATGATAGACGAGTATATTTGTATATTTGCCGGCAAACCTATGGAAATCATTCATATTCTCAAGTCTAATAAAAAAGTGACCTGTGTTACTACCAATGAGGGTTTAGGGATAAGTTCCTGGTGCTGTTCTACTAAAGCCTCTTCGAAATTGCCCTTTCTCATCTCTTTGTACATTTCTTGGTACCTCCAATTCTGGTCCCTAACCCCTGGACACAGGGTCTTGAATGACTTCTGCATTTGCTCCATGCTTGTCCATCACTCTGTATGGTATTTTGTCATTCTCTTTCAAAAGTCCTCTACCACTTTCATAGGGATACCTCTTCACCAATTGTGTATCCACATGTCTTAATTTTCTATGCAATTTCATATCTTGGAGTTATTGATTTATGTTATATTCTGTATCTGTTTTCAGGGTTTAGGGGGAGTCAACTTACCCTAATATTATGTCCTGAATCACCCTATCATCTGTAACAGTGGTTCCTTTTTTTTTTTTTTTTTTTTACTTTTTCTTTTTTATTATACTTTAAGTTCTAGGGTACATGTGCATAACGTGCAGGTTTGTTACATATGTATACTTGTGCCATGTTGCTGTGCTGCACCCATGAACTCATCAGCACCCATCAACTCGTCATTTACATCAGGTATAACTCCCAATGCAATCCCTCCCCCCCTCCTCCCTCCCCATGATAGGCCCCGGTGTGTGATGTTCCCCTTCCCGAGTTCAAGTGATCTCATTGTTCACTTCCCACCTATGAGTGAGAACATACGGTGTTTGGTTTTCTGTTCTTGCGATACTTTGCTGAGAATGATGGTTTCCAGCTGCATCCATGTCCCTACAAAGGACACAAACTCATCCTTTTTTATGGCTGCATAGTATTCCTTAGTGTATATGTGCCACATTTTCTTAATCCAGTGTGTCACTGATGGACATTTGGGTTGATTCCAAGTCTTTGCTATTGTGAATAGTGCCGCAATAAACATACGTGTGCATGTGTCTTTATAGCAGCATGATTTATAATCCTTTGGGTATATACCCAGTAATGGGATGGCTGGGTCATATGGTACTTCTAGTTCTAGATCCTTGAGGAATCGCCATACTGTTTTCCATAATGGTTGAACTACTTTACAATCCCACCAACAGTGTAAAAGTGTTCCTATTTCTCCACATCCTCTCCAGCACCTGTTGTTTCCTGACTTTTTAATGATCACCATTCTAACTGGTGTGAGATGGTATCTCATTGTGGTTTTGATTTGCACTTCTCTGATGGCCAGTGATGATGAGCATTTTTTCATGTGTCTATTGGCTGTATGAATGTCCTCTTTTGATAAATGTCTGTTCATATCCTTTGCCCACTTTTTGATGGGGTTATTTGTTTTTTTCTTGTAAATTTGTTTGAGTTCTTTGTAGGTTCTGGATATTAGCCCTTTGTCAGATGAGTAGATTGCAAAAATTTTCTCCCATTCTGTAGGTTGCCTGTTCACTCTGATGGTAGTTTCTTTTGCTGTGCAGAAGCTCTTTAGTTTAATGAGATCCCATTTGTCAATTTTGGCTTTTGTTGCCGTTGCTTTTGGTATTTCAGACATGAAGTCCTTGCCCATGCCTATGTCCTGAATGGTATTACCTAGGTTTTCTTCTAGGGTTTTTATGGTATTAGGTCTAACATTTAAGTCTCTAATCCATCTTGAATTGTAACAGTGGTTTTTAAGCTTTTTGAGGTCTTTTAAAAATCCCCAAACCTAGACTATACTCTAGACCAATAAAATTAGAATCCCTGGGGAAGGGCCCATGCACTGATATTTTGAAAGTCCTGAGAGATTCCACCATCAGCCAAGTATGAGAGCCTAATATGATTTGGATTTGTGTCCCCACCCAAATCGCATATTGAAGTGCAATCCCCAGTGCTGGAGGTAGCGCCTGGTGGGAAGTGATTGGATCGGGGGGGTGGTTTCTCATGGTTTAACACCATGCCTCCTTGGTGCTGTCATCATGATACTGAGTTCTTAAGAGAGCTGGTTGTTTAAAAGTGTGTGACACCTTCCGCTCTTCTCTTGTCCTCCTGCTCCTGCTATGTAAGACATTCCTGTTTCCTCTTGTGCTTCCACCATGTTTGTAAGTTTCCTGAGGCCTCCCCAGAAGTAGAAGCCACCATACTTCCTATACAGTCTGCAGAACCATGAGCCAATTACACCTCTTTTCTTTATAAATTACCCCATCTCAGGTATTTATTTATAGCAGTGCAAGAACAGACTAACACAAAACCCATATTCTAAGAGACTTTTCCTCATTACATGCACATGGCATCTATGTTCTTGCTAGTCATATCTACCATACTCTGAAGAACCCTCTAGACTACAGGCCAGCTGACAATACCAGTGCCACTCTAAGCAGTAGGTCTGCACGTCAACTTGACTCAGTCAGCACTGCCATGACAATTTCTCACAACCCTGACTTCTAGTGATTGGTCTACCTCTCACCTTGCTCTTCAAAGACAATAACCTAATCCTAGAGAGAAGCTTCAGGTTTTCATTTGAAATAATTACGTTCAGGGACATTGGAAAGCCATTCTTCTAAGATAATAAACCAGATCTTACGTCTGTGGTCTTCATTTTTCTTCAAAACTTGTTTCTTATGCGAAAACAATCTGCCAAACTTTATAGCCATATTTTGCAACCAAAGATTTTTCCAATGGAAAAATAGACACACACAAAAACTGTAACTAATTCTTTGCCCATTAGGAGAAATTAAAATAGGAGCATATCATGAAGCTCGTATTTAAATTTATTTATTTTTAAATTTGTATTCATAAGAGACAAAACATTAGGTAATTCAGTTATGAAACATATGCCTTTTGGCCAGGCATGGTGGCTCACGCCTGTAATCCCAGCACTTTGGGAGGCCAAGGTGGGTGAATCGCTTGAGGCCAGGAGTTCAAGACCAGCCTGGCCAACATGGCGAAACCTTGACTCTACTAAAAATACAAAAATTAGCTGGGAGTGGTGGCATGCACCTGTAATCCCAGCTACTTGGGAGGCTGAGGCAGGAGAATTGCTTGAACCTGGGAGGCGGAGATTGCAGTGAGCTGATGTCACGCCAGTGCACTCCAGCCTCGGTGATAGAGTGACACTCTGTCAAAATAAATAAATAAATAAATAAAACAGAAAAAATATATATACATCTTAGTTCAAATCATTTTTTGGAAGTTTCACTCCTCTATGGCTCGTTGTAAATATATCAGTTATACTGGAATGGGAGCTGTCTGTCTACTGTGCTGAATTTTAATCTCCTTTGCTAACTTGTCGTTATATCTTCAATGTTTGACCCCATGGGAAAACTTAATAAATACTTATGGACATCTCCACCACCCCTGAATTTGGAGATTTGCCTCTTCGTTCCTTTTTTTTTTTTTTTTTTGGCAATAATTACTTAGACACTCGCTAGAAGATTAATGAGTTACACAGACTTTTGCATTCCTGGCTAGGGAGCTATGCACAATCTATTAGGTATCTGGCAACAACAGCATAATATGTAATTGGTGCTTAATAAGTGTGTTAAGCCAACAGCCAAGAAGAATACAAGAGGTAGAAGTAATATTTTGATTCTACCTGTGGCTGTAATTTCAGCTGGATCCTGAAGGATGGATGAGATTTTGACAGAAAAAAAGTGATGGAAAGGAAGAGAAAGAATCATCGCAAGTGAGCGTGGGGGTGCACAGGGGGTTGAGTCAGTTCCCCTTTCATTATGTGCAGATGTGGAAAAATTGGATAAATGAAAAGGGGGATTAAAATTGTTCAATTTCAGTCATTTCCTCGGCAGTCATCTCTCCGAAGGTTGGTTCTGTAGCTGCTGGCAGGTGGCCAACTTACTAAGTCCTCTTAAATTGACAGAGAAGCCAGATAAATATCCACTCTTGGCAGCACTTTCCTGACAGATGGTCTGGCATTCGTGGTATAATCCAAGACAACAATGGTAGAGCTAAAAACTCTGTAGCCTAGCATCTCCTAATTACTGCATGCAATATGTAACTAGGATTTCAATGTGCTAGCAGTTACTATCGTGGAAACAAGGGAGATGAAACCACGTACGATAACCAAGAAATGGCAGCCACATCTAAGAGGATGAGTGTGTTTGACACGGGGGTCTTCAAGACTTGAAATGTAAAAATATAAGAAAATAAACATGTTCATTTCTTCTCCCTAACTGAAACTCAGTACTACCCTTAAGATCACAAATGAAATGAAAGATGAGGAGATTCCAAGAAATTTTATTCAGTAGCTTATTAAGTATTTTGTTTAGCAACCTGGATTTTAGTGTCCCCCCTCGTCAAATTCAAGCCACTTGCAAATGTCCTTGATGGCTGTGATTATTTGAACTTGTATTTTCTGACACTCCTCTGGCCACACACAAGGATAAAGGACGATGTGGTGTCCTGACTGCAGTGACTCAAGAAGAACTGGAAAGCGACTAGAGCACCATCACTTACAATGGGTCCTTAGGCATGTCACTACCTTTCAGTTTTATTTACCTATTTTCTCTCTCTCTCTCTCTTTTTAAAATAACTTCAACTTTTAATTTAGATTCAGAGAGTACATGTGGAGGATCGTTATTGTGTATATTATGTAATGCTGAGGTTTGAGGTGCAATTGATCCTCTCACTCATATAATGAACACAGTACCCAATATTTAGTTGTTCAGCCCCGTCCCCCTCCCCTAGTAGTCACCACTTTCTATTGTTGCCATCTTTGTGTCCATGAGCACTCAGTGCTTAGCTCCCACTTATAAGTTGGAACATGCAGGATTTGGTTTTCTGTTTCTACATTGATTCTCTTAGGATAATGCCCTCCAACTGCAAAGGACATGGTTTTATTCATTTTGTAGCTACACAGTATTCCACAGAGTATACGTACCACATTTTCCTTATCCAGTCCACCACTGATGGCCACCTAGATTGACTCCATATCTTTGGTATTGTGAAGAGTCGCCTTTTCTCTTAAAGAAATTAACCCTCTGCTAATCTAACTTTTATTTTGGAGAAATTACTGTAACTTACCAAACCCACATATATTTACTTCTGTAGAATGACTTAGGAACTTAAAAATAAACAAAACAAAGAGGTCAGCTTAAGAAAAGACTATCACTAAGAATTATGTAGATATTGACAGCATGCAAATAATTACCTTGTAATAATGAAGCTGTTAATGAATATCTCTGAAGACAGTAGGGTTGATGCCTAAATTAAGATCTTGAGAAGGAAAGTGTGAAACTTTATCAGAAATAGAGCAGACTCAGGGAAAAGAAATATTGATGCATTCAACCTCTTTAGAATCACGAAGGCATCTATCACCATAGTTGCCGATATTGGCAGTAGAGCTATTTGAAACTTGTAGTCTCAGGATAATTACAACCTTCTAGATCCTGTTTGAAAGTAGGTTGTGATCAATGGTGGAATCCCATAACTTCATTTCAGTTTTAGCTAGGAAGTTAATTGTACCTGTTTTGCCCTTAGTCCTAATTATTTGTTTATAATAAACTTCCTTTAAATTGATATTTTTGAATCTACTGCCTGTTAATGAGTAGTTAAGGAAAAGATAAATACCTGCATGTCCCTGAAATAGATTTATACCTAAGAAAATCCATCCTACCGTCTCAATTTCTTATCTCTTATCTCTCTATTGTTGATGGGAAACCTTACAGATAACAAAAACTGAGGGTTAAAACATATTTTGTGTATATTTCTGTGCATATAGAAGAGTATATAGAATATCATTTTTTTAAAAGTACAAATGTATGTGGAATATTTATTGTTGCATAGTAAATCTTCCCCAAACTTAGCAGTTTAAAACAACAGACAATTGTTTTCTCCCAATTTTTGTGGGTTGGAAATAATGGGCACAGATTTTCTACTTTAGGGCCTCTTACAAGCCTAAAGTCTAAGTGCCAGCCAGAGCTGGGGATTCACCTAAGGTTTAACTGGAGAAGGATTTTCCTCCAAGATTGCTTCCATGTTTGTTGGTGGAATTCATCTCTTCAAGGGTGTTTGGCTAAGGGTCCCAGGTCCTCACTGTCTGTTGGCTGCAGACTGCCTTCAGTTCCTTACCACTTGACTTTTGTTTTGCTTCATCAAGGCCAGAAATAGGCAAAATCGCTAGCCAAACACAAGGTGCAGTCTTTGGTAACCTAATCACAGAGGTGGGATCCACTCAGAGTGGATGTTTTCTATTTGTGTGAAGCAAGATAGCCAAAGAGCGTGGATTTTGTAAGGATTGCCAAGGGCTTTGCACAGAGAAGATGGAGTCATCTGGGACCATCTTAGAAGCTGCCTTCTACAATGTGTGTGTGTGTGTGTGTGTGTGTGTGTGTGTGTGTGTGTATGTGTGTGTGTTTGCATACATGTAATATCTCTAGAAGGATAAAAAATAAAATAGTTGCTTGTGTGACAGTAGAAGAGTGAGAAGAAACGACTTTTTATTCAAGTTTCTCCTGTGCCCTTTGGACATGTAAAGCCTGAGTCTGAGATGCTGGTTGCAGATATCAGAATGAGGTTGAAGATACATGAATGTGGAGATCAGAAAGAACTCTGGACTGAATATAATATTTGAAGTCATGAATCAAGAGATGATATTTGATCTTATTAATGATAAGATCACCCAGGAAGGAAGGCCAGAGAGAGACAGAGAGAGAGAGAGAGAGAGAGAGAGAAAGTAGAAAGTTTGAGCCTGGGGGTACTTTTTTTGTTTTTCTCTTTAAGGACATTTGTGACTAAGCTGCAAGCTTGTCTGATAAAAATGAGTTGTTTGAAAATAAAAATGTTTAAAAACATAAAATACTCAAAGGAATGGAATGGTATTATTTTTAAAATTGCATTTACAGCAATTATACTGTGATTAGCCAGGATTTGGTTTATGTCCAAAATCTACAGATGCAAAGAGTATCTAGACTGACAATTTAGGTTGAAAAGTCAAGATTCCAAAGGAAAGTCAGTACAGGAGGAAAATGAATTAGAGTCAAAGGAGCTGATATGCTTCATATAATTTTTCACCTTGAAAATTCCACCGAGTCCTACTTGTCTGCAGCCTGAGGCCGTGTCTTCCTTCCACTATGACCCTCTCATCTCTGAAGTCTATTCTGTTCCTTTTTCTTCCACTTGCTATTATAGTAAGTTGTTTTCCAGAGTTCTTTATTTCCTCCTCTGAGTTACAGTTATTTTTATTCCAAAATACCTAGTAGTCAGTGTTCCTTTACCACGACCACGTGGTTAGGGCATAACTATCAGCTATGTTCTAAAGGAAAAAAGAAAAGTTTAAGTAATAAACTCAACTTCCTCTGAATATCATCTGTCCAACTGACAAGATGGGGTTTTGAAATAAATTATCTTAAGAATCCTTTGAACCTTCAAGATTTCATCCTTTAAACAGAGGAAAGCTTGCTAGTGCTGAAGCTAAAATACAGCAAGGAAAATAAGGTGGCAACTAATGCTAAGTGCCAGGCTTAAGTGAAGTTTTGAGGCTGTTGGAACCTCTGGTACCCATCCTACATCTGGACCTCCCTCCCACAAATCTCCTCTGCATTTATCCTGGGGACTGCTTTCTCCTGCCTGTAATCTGTTGGAATCCAATAATCACTGCTGAGCTAAGGCACGCCTGTGTGCATAATGCTCACCCATACACACATCCAAACACAGCAGATGTTAGGCTAAGATAGTATGTTCCGTAGATCCCACGTATTCAATAAAACCAAGCTTCCCCAGTATGCATTTAAATTAACTTTTCAGTTTCACATAAAAACAAGAGCTGTGAAACTACCCAGTCAGCATTGGTTTTATAGAATCTCTTGTCCATGTGAAAGTTAAAGTTAATGCTCCTTGAGTTGACATATGGAGCTAATTTGATGGATGTATGTTCAAATGAAATATGTCTCAATGATTCAAAGGCTGGGTAAAACTGGTATACTAGCTGGTTGGATGGTGATTTCTAAATATAAATTAAATTATTTTTATGATGTGAGGAAATTACTTAGGGACCAACATCAGGAAAACTAAGAAATTGAGACTGTAAAGATAATGCTTATTTTAAAAGATAAATAGCACTGCCTGTGTGAATTGCATTTACTAAAATCTTACATGATAATATTAAATATACTTATAATTTTGTGTTTGCACAAAATGTTAATATGTGTTAGGAATATGGTATCTATATTAGTGTTTAATGAACAGAGGTTATTCTGTTCTCTCACTACGATGTTTACTACAATTTGCACGAAGCAGAATCATGTCACATATACTCTTCCTAAAGACTTTACCACTTGAAAATTGGAGATTTTTTGAATGGTAGGCTGCAGAACATAGGCATACAAAATGTTGAGATGAAACTGAATCCCTTTGCTTCTTTGGAAATTCCAGTGCAATATTATAATTCAAAGCTATGTTGAAAGATACTTAATTTGAGGGTATGTTTTACTAAACTCTCACAACGTATTTATGGGAATGATGAAAAGCAAACTGGATTATAGATGAGTTAATTGAAATCATAGACATTTATAATGCTAAACAAAATGTGTTAATTACTTCATCTCACTGTAAATCAGGTATCAACTTTATTTTAAAATCTGGATTTAATAACTAAAACGTAGCTTTCCACTTAGTTATGTTTATCAGCAACTAACCACAGTCATATTAATAGTGCTTGTGATTTCCACCAATAGAAATTAGGTATTTTTTAAAAAAGCAAAAAACCATTTAGGCTAGCAAAGTCTGCTAGAGAATGAGGCCTAAAGACTTATTTTGTTTTAATTTGTAGAATTGAACTTCTCATGGACAAAATTATCACCAGCAGAGCTGACGTTCAACTTGTGTTCATAGCAACCATTAGGAATACTTTGGAAAAAGCTAAGGTCAGCTTTGTGGGTGGAGATGAGTAGATAGGAATTTATGTATTTATTTATTATTGTATTTTTTGAGTCAGAGTCTTACTGTGTCACCTAGGCTGGAGTGCAATGGTGCAATCTCGGCTTACTGCAACCTCTGCCTCCTGGGCTCAAGCGATTCTCCTGCCTCAGCCTCCCAAGTAGTTGGGATTACAGGCATGCACCACCACGCTTGGCTAATTTTTGTATTTTTAGTAGAGACAGAGTTTACCATGTTGGCCAAGCTGGTCCTGAACTCCTGGTCTCAAGTGATCTGCCCGCCTTGGCCTCCAGAAGTGCTGGGATTACAGTCATGAGCCACCACACCCGGCCAGAAAGAAATATTTTTAAAAAAGAAAGAAAGCAAATATCAAATTGTTCATGGTATGAAAGAAGAGAGAGGAAGTAGAAATATCGTAGACTGGTCCAGCAAGTCAGGTCCCTTCTAGTCAAAGGAGAGACAGACAAGTGCCTTCCAAAGAGGCCATTTCCTCAAAAGGCAAACAAGAGACTTAAAGAATTCATGGGTTCCTCATCAGAGAAGATTTATGCTATTCCTATTTGAGTATCTACATCTACACTTTCCCAACCCATTGCTTGGTTGACATGGATCCCACCTTCTGGAGTTTACATTCTAATTGGAAAAATAGCCAATAAACTTGTGATTTATTTTCATTTAAAAAAAAATCCGGTATTTTTATGTCACCCTATAGTTGTTACAGATATTTCAAAATCTAGTTAATATCCACCTCTAGATATTACCGTGGTTATTAGCCTACCACTAGAGCTTGTTATTTAATATAATAAATCTATATTATTACATAATTTAAAAAATATTTTAATATTTGTATACCAATATTATTCTAAAATAGTATGATCAGTTTGGTGAAGTTTAATGGAACTTCACCAGGCTGTCAAAAGGGTCTGTTGACTTAACATGATTAGGTACACACATTCTAGATGAATTTGCCAGAAAGATTTGTTTTTTAATTCAACAAATCAACAACAAAACTTCATAAAATTGTAGAAGTTATATTTATCAAACCAATGTAGAAGCGTCACTCTTCACAATTAAAAAATTCTGCTACAGAGAACAGAAGAAATGCATGGAGATAAAATAATTAACCGGCACATGTAAAACACTAATAAAAATATGTATGAATTAAAGTATCAGTAAGGCTTCAAAGCATCCCTCTTTTAGGCGATTACCAAGGCGATGACTAAATTGTCCCAAATTATTCAAGTCATCACTGAAGTATGGCAAATGTTGAACCACAGACTGATTAAAAATTATTTGAAAAAAAGGGAAAAGTGTAAAATATCATAGTGGAGTCTTAAACAATATCGTGTATTATGTGGATCAAGTATTTTACCCTAATTATGTAAGCACTACGTAGAAAGCATATAGAAATCTGCTCTTTCAGAATATATTGTTTAACTCATACAGTGTTAAATTACTTTGTATTTTTTCCTACTGATATTAATTGGCTTTAAGAAAACAAAGGCAATTGGCTGGGCACGGTGGCTCACGCCTGTAATCCCAGCACTTTGGGAGGCCAAGGTGGGCGGATCATGAGGTCAGGAGATCCAGACCATCCTGGCTAACACAGTGAAACCCCATCTCTACTAAAAATACAAAAAAATCAGCCAGGCGTGGTGGTGGGCGCCTGTAGTCCCAGCTACTCGGGAGGCTGAGGCAGGAGAATGGCGTGAACCCGGGAGGCAGAGCTTGTAGTGAGCCGAGATCGTGCCACCACACTCCAGCCTGGGCGACAGAGCGAGACTCCATCTCAAAAAAAAAGAAAAAAGAAAAAGAAAACAAAGGCAATTAATTGGCCCAAAACATGTGCTATGATCAAGTTATTATAATTAAACACAGCCACGATTCTTGATTTATAGCATATTTATAGAGAAGTGATGTGTGTGTATGTGCGTGTGTGTAGTAGTCATATAAAATTGAAACACATTATATTTTTTACTCAAAATGATTTAAAATTGTTATAATCGTATCTATAATAAATAAATATATTCCATTAGTGTGTCATACTCATCTGGGTATGGTTTAAGTTTCAAACGTTGTGCACTCAAAATATTAATAAAGCCCATTTTTAAAGAAAATTTAAAAGAAGCAATGTAATAATCTTTGAATTATCCATTATACATTTACTTTTGGAATGTATTCATCTTTATGCACTTAATCATTTGGGAAGCAATTTGTCTATTAATGGCCTTATGATAATTTAATGTAAATTCAATTTGTATAAATTGTGTTCAATGTCAATTGTTCCTAGATTAAACATGTGATTTGAATTGGGAATTAAACATTCACAGTTACATACATTGTAAAGATAATGGTCTCCCTGAAACGATAATTTTCCCTCATCACCCATCTTTTTTTTCAACTTTTTATTCTTATTAAAATTTTCTATAGAATTAGCTACCTTCATTGACACCTCTGACTATTTTTAAGATGGTTAAACAGTTTGTGATAGATATATTATTTATATTAAAAAATAAAGTAAAGCCGGCTCACATTTGTCATCACAGCATTATGGAAGGCCGAGGCAGGTGGATTGCTTGAGCCGAGGAATTCAAGATCAGCCTGGGCAACAAAGGGAAACCCCATCTCTACAAAATAATAATAATAATAATAATAAACCAGGCATGTTAGCATGCACCTGTGGTCCCAGCTGCACAGGAGGCTAAGGTGGGAGGATTTCTTGAGCCCAGAAGGTTGAGGCTGTAGTGAGCTGTGTTCATGTCACTGTACTCCAACCTGGGTGACAGAGAGAGACCATGGCTTGAATAAATAAATAAATAAATAAACCATAATAATAAGAAATCAAGTTAGATGTATCTAGCTATGTTAATCCTCAAGCTGCTTGAATATGTGATGATGATTTTGGAGTGTCTGGACTCTGCTGAATTACCCGACTGGACTTGATGTTCATGTCAACATAGCATGAGAGTTAGGCCGTATATAGTTTAGTGAAAGTGGACGAAGACATGCAAGAGATAGAAGTTCTGTCTGAAAGTTTTGCTTTTAAAAAAAGTAGACCAAACACGTCAAACCTTTCAGAAAGCTTTCCCCAATTAACCAATTCCTCACTCCTCAGTACCCCTTTACTCTATAACGATACTCTCTCTTACGTATCACTTAAAACTGAAAGCCTTCTTGATTCTCTTATTCTCATATGCATGCTCTTCAATCAAATTAGAAAGCCTATGGACATGAACTTTGTCTTTATGATGCATTGATGTTTTTCTCAGAAGAGGCTCTACACTGTATGATGGGACCTGTTGATGAGGGAGGGCATAAGCGGATTGGTGAATGAGTGGGAACCAGGAGTTGTTTGGGTACACAATCTTCATCTACCTTCTCAGATTCCCCCAAATGTCCATCTTTCTCTCTTTCTTGGCTCTCCTCTCTTCTATGCCAGACTTTTGGAACTAGGTGAATCTCACACTTCAGGGTGTGAAATTTGGTTTTCTATGTGTCGTTCACGTGGTTTGGAGGGAATTAGCTGGCCAACAGGTGAAAATTAACCAACATGAAGTAGGAGACAGGAGGGAGCCAGGCAGGTAAATTCCCCCTTTCTCCTTCCCAGGATGAGATTCCTTCTTGCAACATGTTTGGAGAATCCCCATTCCTGTGACCAGCTGTGCCACTTTATGGAACAGCATGAAGCCATAGCTGTTGTATTGCACGGCATCTTCCTTAACCTCCCTTTCTTTTCCCCTCGCTTTCTCTGCTGTAGGCTTGTACCAGCTAAATATAATGTTAGCACAAGATCCTTTCCTTGGCCTCTGTTTTCTAAAGTTCCTGGGCTAAGACAATTTGTAATAGAAGTATTTTAAAGATACATATCCTCAAGGTGGGTTTTAGGATTCAGACTGCTCACTCAAATGAAAGTAGTCATTCTTGGTCATTGTGACTGGTGAGTAGGGTGGTAGTGATCCCTAGCCTGCAGTAGCTGGGTTTATTTAGAAGGAAGTACTATCTCACAGCAGTGCTCTCGGAGACCAAGCAAGTCTTGCTGTACATTAGGACAATGGAATAGGATGGCTTCTGATGGAACTTACAGAAATAGATGACAATTTCAGGACAGTCAGCTGCCAATTTAAGACAGGTTTTGAAAGCCTCAATTACAGCCTTGAGGGAGACTTTCCTGTACCCTCAAAGAACAATGTGTTGAGAATCAGGCTTAGGTTCTGAATATAAAGATGACAAAGATGCAAGAAAATCTAAATGTACAACCCCAGTAGATCTCCTTTGTCAAAAGAGAGTCCTGACCAAAAAAAAAAAAAAAAAAAAAAAAAAAATTGGTCCTTCAGACTTCATTGGGGATATATGGTTGGTTAAACACAAGACCCCCTGATTTTCAAAGTTCCCTTCAAAGTATCCCTCTTTGCTAGAGGATATTGGCTTCCTTTGCTTGGAGACAATGTGAAATGTGAAGCCCTTACTGAAAAATAAAAAGTAGGTCCCTTGCAGGATAAAACTTACTCTGCCCCCACTGGCCTTCATTGCCTGCAAGTCAATAACTAAAGTCAGTTTTCAACACATTCTGAACAAGGAGGCACGAGTCTTGCTTTCAGGAAAAAAAAATGTCTACAAAGCAAAATGGATTGAAGACCTTGCAAATACATATCTATAAGAACTAGGGGTGCCTGAGTAGGGGTGAATTTTGAGGGTTTTCTACTGCTGATGTGAGTGTATGTGTGTGTATGTATAAGATATAAAACCAAATATGGCATGATTCATTGACATGAGCACACTCGGCCATAATTCAAGAGTAAACATTTCAGTAACAACACCTGGGACTGATCCTAATAGTTTTCTTTGATGGTTCCATGGAGCAGATCAAACAACAGTCTACCAAATAAATGAAGTGAAAATACCTTTGTATAAGGCAAGAAAAAATTGGAAGAGTCAGGGAGGCGGCAGGTTCATTTACGATGTATAATCTGAAACTTCATTACTTGAATAACTGACCTGCTTTACCCTGAGAAGCTCTCTTCTTTTGGTTTATTTAAATAAAACAAGCAAAATATGACCATCCAGTTTCCTCCAAAATGCACATAGTGGTGGTATAGTAGATACATTAAATACTGTTTTGATGTAGTAGATACATTAAATACTCTTTTGTTTGTTTGTTTTTTGTTTGAGACAGAGTTTTGCCATTGTTGCCCAGGCTGGGGTGCGATGGCACAATCTCGGCTCACCACAACCTCTGCCTCTCTGGTTCAAGCTATTTTCCTGCCTCAGCCTCCCAAGTAGCTGGCTAATTTGTATTTTTAGAGACAGAGCTTCCCCATGTTAGTCAGGTTGGTCTTGAACCCCTGACCTCAGGTGATCTGCCCACCTCGGCCTCCCAAGGTGCTGGGATTGTGGGCATGAGTCACCATGGTCAGCCTGACTTATCTTTTTTATTTTGCACTTGAAAGGTTGATAATTCTGAATTTGATGGTGACATCATATAGAGATGAGCTACAAAAGAAATAAGATTGAAACCAACAAGGCCTATAAGTCAATAATCAATTATTGGCAAATGTATTGAAAATTGTATTGAAAATTTAAAAGCAAATTGTAAAGTTGGAATATATAAGTAATTGATTTTCTCAAAGTGAGTTCCATGATTAAGAGTCCTTATATCTGAATTCCACTGTTGGTTCTGTCATTAAAAGTTGAAGTCATTTGAGGCAAATTGATTTACTCAACTTACTTGCCAAATGAGTTATGATTAAACTATTTAATAAACTTTTGATAGGTTCTATACAGCATTTGTGAACTATGATTCATGTTGAAATTATTTGTCTGGGTTGAAAATGTCACCAACAGTCACTAGTAAATTAGGTTTTAAGGAGCATGTCACAAAACCAGATGTCCCTAAGACCTCTGACAGGCTAAGATGATATACTTCTCTAAGTAAATTTTCAAAACTAACTTTTAAAAATGTGTTTTTAAATGCTAGATCTGTAGATTGAATCACTGAGGACTTTTATTAGCAAATCTCAGTTATTTCTCAAGAACAACTGGTTACCTTTCTTGCTATCATTAATCTATTAAAAATAGGTGCCATCAAAGTCTACTTCCATTAATGTAGAAGAGACATCATATGCTCTTAAATAATCTTTCAATAAAATGATTTACTTTGAATTTAACCAACTCTCCCATAAATTATGTAATACACTGGAGCACCAGTATCCTCTAATAGTTTTAGATAGCCCAGTACTTTTTTAACCAAGTGTGTATGTCTACTTCATACAGGTATAGATTAAATTATTTAAGAATATCACTGTCATCCACTCAAATGAAAAATGAAGTTCTTATTGTTTCCAAGAATAAAATACAGTCAATATGCATCTCTGCATGAAGTGATCAATTAGTTCCTGAATCTTCGCTTGCATCAGTACTTACAAATACACACATAATTAAATGTGTACCAATGTTGACAGAATTTGTAAAAAATAAATCTAGATTTATTTAATGTAACTCATTTCAATGATTCACATTCTATACATTCACATGAAATTATTTCAATATTTACCCTATTATATTTTACTGAAAGTATTTTCGTTAAGACTTACTCTTTTCTGTGTAGCTACATAACAAACTTGATTCCTAATGGAGAAATTTTTATTTATATCAATTTTATTGATTATCATTACTTGCCTTGTGAGTTTCTTTGTGGTGGCCTTAATCCAATTCAAATTATCTAGGGCCACATTTTGCTGTTCTATTATTTTCTCATATTTCCAACTTTGTGTGGCCACTATATCATATATTCCTATGCATCATGGATCCAACTATCTGTTCCCACTTTTATTTTCAAATGTGCTGATTGAAGACAAGTAGAAGTTTGCAGTAATTTCTATTTACATTAGCAGGATTTTTAACATACCAGTGATTATTTTTATACACTGATAATTATGCTGCCTTCTGTGGAAGTGAGTCATATGACCCCATGATACTGCCTGAAATGTTTTGATTGGAGGCCAGGAAACCATAATGAGGTCAGTTTTGGGATCGGAAAGAAGAGAATAAAAATAGAGAATGTTCTTTTCCTAAAATTTCAAATTCATTTCTACCATTTGATTTGCTTTTAATCTGGCTGAAATTATACTGAGGATCTAACAGGAATTTATACCATTATTTCTGGAAAAATAGGTTATAAATGGCCAGGATAAAATTAACTTATTTTTAAAACAATCTATTTGTTATTTAAACTTACCTCTCATAAAATATTTTTCATTAATAGGTGTCTTATCTATTTGGACTGCTATAACAAAATACCTGTACTGGGTAAAAAAAACCAGACACTTACTGCTTACAGTACAGGAGGCTGGGAAGTCCAGATTAAGGTGCCACAAGATATGTCTGGTAAGGACTTGCTCTCTGCTTCATATATGGCACCTTCTTGCCACATCCTCATGTGGTGGAAAGGATGATCAAGCATCCTTGAGTCCCATTTTCCATGTTTTTAAAGAATTTTTAAAGTATTTTTGATAAATTCCATCTGTACATATTTATGGGGTACATGTGAAATTTTGTTTCATGCATAGAATGTTTAATAATCTTAAGTCAGGGTATTTAGGGTATCCATTACTTAAGTGTTTATCATTTCTATGTGTTGGGTACATTTCAAGTACTTTCTTCCAGTTCTTTTGAAATATGCAATACATTGTTGTTAAGTATTGTCAGCTTACTCTGCTATCAAACATTAGAACCCTTTTATCTAACTGTATGCTTGTACCCATTAACTAATCTCTTTTCACGTCGCTTTCCCCATACATCTTTCTAAGTCTGTGATATTCATTATTTTACTCTCTACTTTCATTCAGGATATTAGTCCCCTGAAAGATGAGTAGTTTACAAATACTTTTCCCTATTCACTAGTTGTTTAAAAAATTCTGTTGTTTCTTTTGCTGTGCAGAAGCATTTTAGTTTAATATAGTCCCACTTGTGTATTTTTGTTGTTGTTGACTGTACTTTGGAGGTCTTAGTCATAAAATCTTTGTCTAGATCAATGTTCTAGAGAGTTTTATCTATATTTTCTTCTAGTAGTTTTATAATTTTGTATCTTATGTTTAAGTCTTTATTCCATTTTGAGTCGATTTTTGTATGACATGAGAGATACGGGTGCAATTTCATTCTTCTGTATGTGGCTATCCAGTTTTCCCAGGACCATTGATGGAAGAGGGTGTCCTTGACCCGTGTATTCAGGATATCAGTCAGGGTGGTAAGATAAATTATAGGAAAAGGACGAAAACCTTGGAAGGCCAGAGGTTTGCACAGCTTCAGAAGAGGGTTTGGCTAAAGGCAGCTGAATTCTCTTAGAGTAGATAACAAGGAAGTGTAAGGGAATTGATCTAGATAGTTTAGTTTACTTAGGCCTCTGAACCTGGCCTTTAACCATCCGTGAGTGTGGGGTGGAGCATGGGCCAGGGGAGGGGGGCGGATGTGCGGGGGGACCATGTGAATTGCCCACAAGTGGGTTGACTCAAGGCCTTTGTCATTAAATGTGTAATGAATAAATGCCCACAACACCGGCTTGTTAGGGCTGGGCTGCTGTCCCTTTCACAGCACCATCCTCCATATCTGTGGGCAGCCGGATCCCCTAGCCTGCTCTTTCACTGGATACCTGTGTCTGAGTGCATTTTTTCATCCTTCGTTCGGCCAGTGTCTGTGGTCGGAACCGGCATGTGTATGGTCTTTGCAGCTCTGTCAAAGTTCAGTTGCCTGTGAATGAATTGCTTTATTCCTGGGTTCTCCATTTTGTTTCATTAGTCTGTCTATTTTTATACCAATACCTTGCTGTTTAGGTTACTATAGCCTTATAATGTATTTTGAAGTCAGGTAATGTGATACCTCCAGTTTTGTTCCTTTTGCTCAGGATTGCTTTGGCTCTTATTTTGTTGTGGGGGGGGGGAGGCCGGTGGGATTAGGGGAGGAACTCTTTTTTGGTTCCACACAAATTTTAGAATTTTTTTGCTAATTATGTGAAAAAATGCTGTTGGTATTTTGTTAGTGACTGCATTGAATCTGTAGATTGCTTTGAGTAGTGTGGTCATTTTAACAATATTAATTCTGATCCAAGAACATAGGATATGTATTTCATTTTTTAGTGTCCTCTTCAATTTCTTTAATCAGTGTTTTGTTGTTTTCCTTGTAGAAAACTCTCATCTTTTTGGTTAAATGTATGCCTAGGTATTTTTATTTTGTGGATATTGAAAAAGGGATTGCCTTGGGCCTCTTTCATGTGAGTAGAGCCCTCAGGATTTAGTCACCATCTAAAGGCCTTACCTCTTAATAAGACTGGATTGAGGATGAGGTTCCAACATATGAATTTGATGGAAGCACAATCATTTCGACCAAAGCAATAGGTTGTATTGTAATTAGAGGTATAAAGAGGTGTAGCTGACTAAACAAATTGGGTTTTGTGCAGGATGACAGTACCACTGTGGCCACTCAGGATTCTCATTTATTCATTCAATCAATTAGTCAACACTTATTTATTGAGATACCAGGTAGCAGGAATGCAGTTGTCTGCAAGACAGATATCTATCCTGACTTCACAGGTCTTACAATTTAAATGAGACAGGCAATAGTGTGATAAATTGTAAGACTCAGAAGTCCATATACTCTGGAGTATATGAAGAAGGTTTGGGGGAGTCAGCCCCATAGAGGATGTGATTCTAACTTGAGATAGAAAATGATGAAAAAGTGCTCATCATCACTGGCCATCAGAGAAATGCAAATCAAAACCACAATGAGATACCATCCCAGAAACAACAGGTGCTGGAGAAATAGGAACACTTTTACACTGTTGGTGGGACAGTAAACTAGTTCAACCATTGTGGAAAACAGTGTGGTGATTCCTCAAGGATCTAGAACTAGAAATACCATTTGACCCAGCCATCCCATTACTGGGGATATACCCAAAGGATTATAAGTCATGCTGCTATAAAGACACATGCACACGTATGTTTATTGCGGCACTATTCACAATAGCAAAGACTTGGAATCAACCCAAATGTCCATCAATGACAGACTAGATTAAGAAAATGTGGCACATATACACCATGGAATACTATGCAGCCATAAAAAGGATGAGCTTGTGTCCTTTGTAGGGACGTCGATGCAGCCGGAAACCATCATTCTCAGCAAACTATCGCAAGAACAGAAAACCAAACACTGCATGTTCTCACTCATAGGTGGGAATTGAACAATAAGATCACTTGGACACAGGAAGGGGAACATCACACTCCGGGTCCTATTGTGGGGAGAGGGGAGAGGGGAGAGGGGAGGGATAGCATTAGGAGATATACCTAATGTAAATGACGAGTTAATGGGTGCAGCACACCAACATGGCACATGTATATATATATGTAACAAACCTGCACGTTGTGCACTTGTACCTTAGAACTTAAAGTATAATTTAAAAATTTAAAAATTTAAAAATTTAAAAAAAAGGAAGAAAATGAACCTAGGCTGGTCTAGGTCCTAGCTTAGAGCCATCTTGTCCAGACAATTTTAAAAGTGCTCCGTGGGTTTATCATTCTCTTGGGTCTGACCAGCAATCACAGGGACACAGATATCTGATATGTAAAATAAAATTCCAAGTAAATTCTTTATTATGCGGAATCAAAACTTTAGTAGGCAGATTTTAGCTGTTCACTCTCAAGGGCATCCTTTTACTGCCAATGGGCTTAATGCTATACTCAATTTTTAATTAAACTGGCAATTGAATCATTTTTGTTGCAAAGTTCAACAAAGGCATGCTGAACTCTGAAAAAAATCATCGAGGTCTCAGATTAGACTGTATATCTTTTCATGTAAATTCGTGCACCCTTCTTTTAGTTTTCCCGTCCTCTGGGTCATTCAGGGTATATTTTGTCATTCCCCAATTTTAAAGCAGTCAGTCATCCTAAGTATGCTTAACTATCCTTTCTTCTTACATGTCACAATTCACTAAGATGGCCTTCAGCCGTATTCAACTTGGACACTAACACATTGTCTCAACCATATCACGAGCCATCATAAACACGAGAGGAATCATAAATAAACACTGGGTTCAAATCTCTGTTCTGCCACCCTTTCACTGTGTGATGTTATCAAAAGTCATAAACCTATTTAAATGGGGTAATCATTATAGCCACACAAGGTGTTTAACAGGATTGCTATTAAAAAGTAAAAAGTTTCAGTATTAACATCCACCAGAGAGTAGACCAGGCAACGTATGACACCGATTATTACTTTGTTGCTACTGCCAGTCCTTTCTTATTCTTACTCCCACCAACACTACTAATTTCCTCATTCACAATGTATTAATTTTCTACACATCAGGCTGTCAGTGAGAAACCTGTTTCCAACATCTAGGGGAACCTTACATTGAATGGATGTATAAATTACGGGTGGTTATTAAAAGCAAGATATAGATATCAGTAAAAGTAGATGAACATTTTTGAACAAAGAATGGTAGACAACAGAAAACTTAAAAAGTGGGATAAGAGAAAATATAATTGTCAGGAAGTAAAGCTTGTAAGTGGTAGGATGACGAATAAGGTGAGAAAAGAATGAAGGAACGAAAATCAGTGTTTTATTCAGATAACTGTTGCATTTATTTAAGCAACTTTTAAATCCCAAATGTCTTTCTAGGAGAAACTCTGATTTAAGTACATGTAAAATTTACTCTTTTAAGTAGGCCTTTGTTGGTTTCTCTCTCTCTCCAGAGAGAGAAGAGAGAAAGAGAGAGAAGGAGGAGAGAATAAAGCAAAACCCACTCCTGATTTGTAACTTTTGCTCATATCCGTGATGTAAACATTCCCACCATAGTCTATTTCAAGCTACTACTTGATGATCACTGAATGAAGACTTGAAAAAAAAAATTCACAAAATTGACTTTCATGTGAGCTGGTACAAGCTGGCTCCAGAATACCTCTGCTTTTAAACCTTGTCGAAAGAAGAAAATGAACGCCAATAGCACTGTATTTTTAATGGTGGCCACAAAATGGGTCTTAATCCACATGCAAGGAGTCTAAGTGGGCCCAGCACATGTTGTGTTACTGACTCTTTACGGGCTCTAAGGCTGCACGTTAGGGATTTCTCATTTCCTTCTGAGTTCCATGCATGGCTTGAATTACAGTTAATTGTGACCATAAAAACCATTA
Organism: Chlorocebus sabaeus; assembly: GCF_047675955.1. Classification (NCBI taxonomy): domain Eukaryota; kingdom Metazoa; phylum Chordata; class Mammalia; order Primates; family Cercopithecidae; genus Chlorocebus; species Chlorocebus sabaeus. The sequence continues at coordinate 73,203,792 of NC_132908.1, forward strand.
ATCATTTGGCAAAGGCTACTTCTGTGTGTGGGGAAATCAGGAGAATAGATTAACACATTAGGCAGGTAATAATGGTTTTTCCATCATAAAAATTTTATTAGAAATAGCAAAACATAGCATATAACTATCAACTCTTATTATTTATATTAACATTAAGCAAATTTTAAAAGAATACAAGCATAGAGGTCCAATTCAACTGTGACTTAGCCTCCATCTCATTAACCTATAAATGTTACTGTTATTTCTCCTAAATCTAACATTTTTCCCCCTTGATAGACTTTAAAGAGATTTCTCTTTCCTCCTGGTGATGTTTTGAGCGTCAGAAAACCAAGGCCTTGACATTTATATGTGTTTTTCTGATTTAGTCACTTACGGTTTTTGGTTTTTTTTTTTTTTTTTTTTTTTTTTTCTGTTGTAAGTTTCATCAATGCCTATTCTAAATACATCTTTGGGAGGACCTTCCAACATGTGGAAGCAAGCCCACGGTGATGAGGGTGGTCCTGCAAGTGAATACTGAAATAACAAGCACATAGCTCTGATCAGGCAAATACAAATCGCCCCTTTCATCTATCATCAAGGCAGTGATAAAAGGCTGGGCCTGCTTAGCTTGATCAATGAGCCTGTATTCTGCTACAAGGCACAGAAGAATGGGCAGCGGGGATGCCGAGGTGCTTTACTCCCCTGATGCATCAGGTTGGTTCCCTGAAGGAGCTAAAGAGCCTCAGCCATACTCACTAAGAAACATTATTTGAAGACATTCCAGCATAGAAATGTGCCCCCTATCACAGAGATACTAGGTAGCTGCCCTCTGGAGGTGGTATTGACAGGTTAAAAGAACATTATCAATTCTTTCAGAAGCCAAACACTGTTTTTAGATAGACATGAATGGGGCAGTGGATTCCCCGGAGAATTTATGCCATTAGAGGCATTGAGAGCTGTCCAACCAGGGGCCAGTTTGAAGTAATTGCAGAGAGCTGGTGCTGAGCTTGGCAACCTCCGTAAGCCACCTCTGGAGGCACAGGAAATCCTTGGGAGGGAGTTCATCGTGGCCCAGATATCTTGTGCCACAATCGTGATGTTTTCCTCCACATAAAAGGCATCAACTCTGTTTACTCTTTAACATCCAAAGGGAACATGGAAAATGCTGCTTTTTTTTCTTTCATCATGGTATTTCACTTTTCCCTTCAGTTTTATTGAGCTATGACTGAGAACTAAAATTTGTACGTATCTAAGGTATACATTTTCTCTTTTTTTTGTGAGACAAGGTCTTGCTTTGTTGCCCAGGTTGGAGTGCAGTGGCATGATTGCAGCTCACTGCAGCCTTAAGCTCGTGTGCTTAAGCGATCTTCCCACCACAACCTCCTCAGTCCTGAGTAGCTGGGACTACAGGTGTGCACCACTATGTCTAGCTACTTTTTTTTTTTTTTTTTTAATGTTTTGTAGAGATCGGGTCTTGCTTTGTTGCCTATGCTGGCCTACAGTTCCTGGCCTCAAACAATCTTCCTGACTTGGGTTCCCTAAGTGCTGGGATTACAGGTGTGGGCCATATGCCTGGCCACAATGTGATGTTTTGATGTACATATACGTTGTGAAATGATTACCACAATCAATACCACAATCACTAATGAGTGTATCTGTCCTACACATGGTTGCCATTTTATGTTTTTGTAGTGAAAACATTTAAATTGTATAAGATACATCATTCAGGTATAAAATACATCATAATTAACTGTAGTCATCACACTGCACATTTGATCTCCAGAACTTACTCATCTTATAACTGAAAGTTTGTACCCTTTGACCAACATCTCTCCATTTCCCCCCAACTCCCCTCTCCCCATTCCCTGGTGGCCACTCTTCTACTCCATTCCTATGAATCTGGCTTTATTTACATTCCACATGTGAGTACCATCATGCTCTTTCTTAAGCTTACATAAAATCTATTTAAACTTAGGAGTTCTGGAAGTTACCTAAAATTTGCTGTAGAGACTCAGCTCAGTCAGCGGTCAAAGCGGTTGACTTCGGTACTTAAACTCTGAGCTGTAGGAATTAGTGTTTCAATGCCCTAATGAGCTTTCAGCCTTCTCTAGGGTTCAGGCTTAGACATGAAATAACCCAGCGCTTTAAAAAAGAATGCTTATGTATAACATATTCAGAAAGAATAATTATCACTTACCTCACACTCTTATTTTCAGGTGCTTGGCTTAGAAATCAAAATTCATCATCTTATTTACTACTCACCATTACAATGAGACAGGTGCCATTATGTCCAAATTAAATGTGGGAAAACTCAGTTATAGAGTGAATATACATTGTGCCCAAGGATTTAAAGTTAGGAAGTAACTTAAACTCGATGATTTGAGACTCCTAAGAGACTAATGGTTTACTACCTGTGGCACTGAATACGTATATATGTGTTAGACATTTAAGAAAAGTACTTAAATTTTCCAAGTAGATTACTTAGAGAACTAAAAGTTTATTAGTTCTCTATTTTATTTTTGCTTCTAATCTATCACCTGTGGTTATCAGAGTAATCTTAATTAGGATTTACACATATATGATTAAGTAAAAAAAGGAAGGAATTACCCAGGTAAATCAGACTCATGGAAATGTTTTCACATGAGTAGTTGAATATTTGAAACTTTGTTTTTGGCTTTACTTATGTCTTTTTGTTTGGCTGATTATTTATTGAATGTAAGGGTAAAACCCAGTTTGTAAATTCTGTGGTATGTGGGGTGAGCAGATACTTAGGAAGTTTTCTAGTCCTCAAGGAAAGAAGTGAAGAAAGGACAGGAAAGCATTACTGAAGGGGCTTGAAATGGAAGCTCATCTGCAAGCAAGATGATATTTATGGTTTAATATCTTGGAAAACCAGTTCTGAGGAGCTGATTTAGCATTCTACCATCATAGAGCGAATTGATCCTCTTGTCCTTGCCTGAAGTCAGATGTAGTTAGATGAGATGAAGCTGATATTATTTGTCTGCAAACTCACATGAGCCAAATGTTAACCAGCTATTAAAAGCTGAAATGTTATCTCTTTCCTGTGTTCTAAAAGACAGCCAGAGCAGAGCCACTCAGCATCACTCAAACATTCTCTGCCTGTAGAGTTCAGTTAATTTATTTTGTTTTAAAAAATGTATTTTCTACTGTAAGAACCTCTAAAAAGGATGATCATAATTGTTTTTGCCCATGGAAAAGCATAAAGAATGCCTAAACTTGTATGGTCCAGTTATTTTTTCAGACATGCAAACACAGCAATTCCTTTTACATTTGACTACCCAGCAATTTCCATAGTATCTTCCCAATTATATATTGCATACATTCTTTCACTACATAATAAATATTTTTATTTCTTGATTCAAAATTTTATGATAGAAAGATCATAATGGCACCCAAAAAATGTGGAAAATTCCTCTTGTTTTTAATGCCATCTGGATTTCTATAATCTATGCCAAATAACTATATGGATTCTAAAAATTCTATAAAATTGCTTACTTCAACTTACAATCTTTAGAATTTGTTGTGGAATTAGAGTCATTGTATTTCACCTTGCTGTTGATTTTTAAACATCTATTTTCAAAACACTGAGAAAAATCTGAAAAAAAAATCTTTCCACGTAAAAGATTCCCACTATTATTTTTAATGACAAATGTATACAATTCAAGCAATGAACAAAGTAATACGAGATTCTGGCAAAGTTGTGGACAAAAAGGAACTCTCATACACTGTTGGTGGAAGCATAAATTAATTCCACCATTGTGGAAAACAGTGTGGCAATTCTTCAAAGATCTAAAGACAGAAACACCACTCGACCCAGCAATATATACCCAAAGGAATATAAATTATTCTAATGTAAAGACACATGTACATGTATGTTCATTGCAGCACTATTCACAATAGCAAAGACATGGACTCAACCTAAATGCCCATCAGTGTTAAGCTGGATAAAGAAAATGTGATACATATACATCATGGAATACTATGCAGCCATGAAAAGAACAAGATCATATCCTTTGCAGGAACATGGATGGAGTGGGAGGCCATTATCCTTAGCAAACTAGCACAAGAACAGAAAACCAAATACCTCATATTTTCATTTAAAGGGGAAGCTAAATGATGAGAATACATGGACACATACAGGGGAACAATAGACACTGGGGCCTTTCAGAGGGTAGAAAGAGGTAGAGTATCAGGAAAAATAACTAATGGATAATAGGCTTAATACATACCTGAGTGATGAAATAATCTATACAACAAACCCACATGACCCAAATTTACCCATGTAACAAACCTGCACATGTAACCCTGAACTTAAAAGGTAAAAAAAAAAAAAAAGAAGAAGAAAGTGTACATGTAGAAAAAAGGCATTTCCCCAAATCTCACCATCCAAAATGAATAATTATTTACATTTGGAGAAACTGATTCTAGTCACTTTGAAAAATACATGTACAAAAAGCAAAATAGATAAATAGATAAAAGTACATTCAAATAATAAAGTCTGTTCTACAATTTAAATTATTTTATGGTCAAGTAATATATACAAGTCATAAAAAGCTATATAAATTAACATCCTGTCTCCAAAAAATGATACAAATGATACAAATTAGTCTAACATCCTGACACCAAAAAACAGGAAACTAGGAAATACTTCAAAGAAAATATTTGAGATGGTAATCAAAAAACATGGGAGAATTTTCAAGATAAGTATGGGTGAGTGTGTGTGTGTGTGTGTAAGTTGTGTGGTTAATGTGAGTGTAGGCAGTGTTTCTATGTATCCGGAACATCAGATACTATATCGGGAAGCTACAAAGCAGCCTAAATCAATTGGTAAATTCCATGTAGTGATATAGATGAGATATAGACACAATGCAAGAAACTTAAATAAAGGAAATGAATTTGGTGAAGAAATTAATGCAGTAATGGAGGACTTTGTATGCCTTGAAAAGGCACTTCATTCTGTAGGTGATGTTGTGCAATAGAAGATTTTAATCAATGAAGGACAAATTTATGGTGTAGAAAGATGACTGGCAGTTGTTTGTAGATTAAAGTGATGAATGGTGAAAGTGAAAACATAGTGATAAGACCATCATCATTCTTTTAGTGAGAGATGATGCGATCTTTTGTTTTATCAACATTTTTGGTATTGCTTAGAAAATACAAACAGTTCAGGGAAAAACAGTACCTGAAACATGAAAAAAATATTGCCTGAAATGAAGAGCAATAGGGTTTCATTTAAGGAAGTTTGAACAGGAGGATGTCTATTTTCAATATGAAAATTAAGTGCATTGCAAGAATATAACATGAGAACTAATAAGCAATTGTAACAAAATAATACCAAGGTGTCTGTCCAAAATTTGCACGTAATTGACTGCAGTGCTTCTATATCAGGGGAAATGATTGATCTTGATAAGATACTCAAACTCTCAAAGACATCTTTTGTCAATAAAATAGGTGAAACATATTATCAAGGTGCTTTTTTTTTTTTTTTTTTTTGTCAGAACTACAGAATCAGAACTGATGCACAACAAAACTATTTGAGGAGTGTAGCCATGAGAGTAACTTTGCAGTCATGTAAAATCTGTGGTAGTCAGGGATATGCAGTAAAGCTCTGAGCAAACAGTTTCACAAGTGTAAGGTGACTTGGGCACATTTAACCTAGAATGGGAATTAGTATCTTCTTTGCCAACATCATTCCCGTTATTACCATTAATTAAATTCTAAGCACATATGTACATTCAACTCTAAGAAGTTGGCACTATTTTAACACTTCTCTCTCTGTCTCTTTTAAATCTCCCTTTCTCTCTCTCTCTCTAGCCCACGGGAAAACATGGTATTAAATGATTTAGGTTACTAGCCTCAGTCAATAACCCAATCTGTGTAATTTTGGAGCCCATGCTGAAATTAAGGAATGTTGAGAGTAAGCCTCTTTCTTCTGCCTGATTCCAAGGGATGGAACTAGAACAGTGAGCAGATAGCTCTGGACTGAATAGCAGAAAGAAATCATCAATAATATTTGTTGACCAAATATAATAGATTTATTTGAGATGACCCAAACAAGACTAGGTACTCAGTATGGGAAAGAAGGAGAGATGGGTGGGTATCAGGCATGATCTTTTTTTTTTCTCGAGATGGAGTTTCGTTCTTGTTGCCAAGGTTGGAGTGCAGTGGTGTGATCTCGGCTCACTATAACCCCAGCCTTCCAGGTTCAAGCACTTCTCCTGCCTCAGCCTCCTGTGTAGCTGGGGTTACAGGGATCCGCCACCATACCCAGCTAATTTTTTTTGTATTTTTAGTAGCGATGGGATTTCACCATGTTGGCCAGGCTGGTCTTGAACTCCTGACCTCTGGTGATTCACCCGACCAGGCATGATTCTAAATGTTTTCTATGTAATAACTCGTTGAATCCTTATAATAATGTTTTTAACAGGTCCTATTATTGTCATTCCCATTTTATACATGAGGAAAATGAAGCTCTAGCAGGTTAAGTAACTGGCCCCATGCTGAAAGCTAGGAGCTGGGATTAAAACCCACATAGCCAAGCTCCAGAGTGAGCTTCTCTCTAGAAACACTTCAAGCATCAGAACACATGGTTGAACTAAGTGAGTTTTAAGTTCCCTTCTAACCTTGAGACTCAATGATCGTAAGCACTCAGCTGGCTGACACATTCTTATAGAATATCTCCACACAGCATCTCTTTGATTGTGCACTGTCTGTCACATTTGGAAATTCTTGAAAAGAACTATCTTTGAAGGTCATTCATCTGCAAGTGCTATAATGTGAAGGGAATTGAAATCCTAATTTGAAGAAATGCTCCATTTGCATCTACAGCAGCTTTATGATTTATGACAGGGAGAGTTTTCAGCTAAGATAGAGAGTTTTATAATGTACGTGATTTTTCATTTTCCAATCTTAACAAGAACTTAGAAATAAAAAAATTAATCAATACATTTTAATGTTTATTAGAAAGAGTAATTTAGAAGGACATTTCCAAAGTTTTCTTGTTGAACACACTAGTTTACTAATCTTTGGTTGCAATCCCAATATAACAGGCAAATAAAGTCTCTAAAAGTGACAAGACAGAAAACATTTTAAAAACTCACAAAATTATAATGTAGTAGTTTGCTAATCATGAGAATTCTCAAAAATACTAGCACTTAGCAACTTGAGGAAGCTCATCAATACAAAAAGTGATTATTGTAAATATTCATAAACCTTTGTGACATTTGACCCTCACTACACAACTTTCAAAATCCTATTTTTTTCATTTCTTTGAATTATTCTGTATAGGAATGTCACTAATACAAGTGAACAGAGTAAAATGTTGTGCTACTCACACCTTTCTATATTGCAACAGATAAAAGATAATTCAGGAATATAATTATTATATACATAAAATTATTCTTCTTCAAGCAGACTTTTTATCTAAATATAATAAAGATGGGATATTTTACATTCTCATGGAATAACATTTTTTTATCTTCTTCTCCCCTCAGTAGGCAGAGAATAGCAGCAGTTATTGAAATGAAGGCAGTGAGGAGATACCAGTGTGAAAGATAATACACAACCCGGTTCATCTAAATAGGTTAGGAAATTTCATTTCCACCAGATAATAACTCCTAGAGAGTCAACTTTCTATCTTAGCTGAAAACTCTCACGTCATAAATCATAAAGCTGCATGTAGATGCAAATGGAGCATTTCTTCAAATTAGGATTTCAATTCCTTTGGAATGAATCAAATGGGAGTTTTCTGATTTTTTTTCTCTAGGTCAGCATAGCTTGTCAGATTTAGTTATAATCAGTGTTAATAACATACCCACTAACGTTATGCTTATCCAAATGACACAGCTTAATAGTAAGAAAGTATTCCTTGAATAAAATTGAAGTTTAATGAACCACTGATTGATTCCTGACTCCAAACAGGTTCTTACAATGTAAATATAATTAAGTAATAAGCAACTGTAAAGACATTTAAATACAAATTTTTGCCTAACTATACAAGTGTTTGTAGTTTTCATTAGAAATTTCAAATTTCTGATTTTTTTTCTTTTCTTTTTTTTCTTTTTTTTTTTTTTTTTTTGAGATGGAGTCTCACTCTGTGGCCCAGGCTGGTGTGCAGTGGCACGATCTTGGCTCATGCAACCCCCGCCTTCTGGGTTCAAGCGATTCTCCTGCCTCAGCCTCCCAAGTAGCTGGGACTGCAAGCATGTGCCACCATGCCTGGCTAATTTTTGTATTTTTAGTACAAACATGGTTTCACCATGTTGGCCAGGCTGGTGTGGAACTCCTGACCTCAGGTGATCTGTCCGCCTTGGCCTCCCAAAGTGCTGGGATTACAGGTGTAAGCCACTGTGCCTGGCCCTTTTTTTTTTTTTTCTTTCATAAACTAAAAATTTGCCCAAATAGCTCTTCTCCACTCACTATGGCCCACAGAATTTATGAATAGAATGTTCATGAAGTGGAATTTTTGGACCTGGAACTCTTTACAACTCAAGTGTGATTACTTAAGAGTTAAGTGAACATTCTAAAGAAGGCTATTGGGAATGTTAAGATGCAAAGTTTCCATGTAATGGATGCTGCTGCACTATATCCTAGTATAGTTCCTAATGCACTAGACAATGATTAAAGGCATCTTGTAAGATTTTACCCATTTTTAAATCTCTACTTGTGTGAAATATTCAATGTCAGTGCTCCTTTTCAAACTTCAAGCTGAATGATGTGGAGAGTAGGAAGTGATAAGAAATTCCAAATGGACACATCTTCCAGAGAAAAACCTGTGCTAAATACTTGAAATGACAACTGGTTAACTAGTGGTAGCCAGAAAATAACTGCCGAACATTTTACATTTTTTGTTTTGCCTATGGGTATAACTAAATTTCAGTGTTTTACCTGCATGAACCCAATCTCAAATCCTCTTTTCAAAAGCAAGCCTCATGGGTTTCTACATATCTCTGATGCTTGTAAATAATTTAATTAAAATGACCAGGAATTATTTATTATAATTGCATGAAGGAGATTATTGTGGGTTTTAAGTAATTTTACAATATATATGTACTTTAGATGCCAATTGAATTATATATATACACATACAAGATTTTGTTTTATATATATACATATAACACAGCCATATAAACATAATTTCCCTGTTTAACAGCATTCTTAAAAGCAAATTATTTACAGTAAAAATGGGATACTATACTGAAACAATTTCAATGGAAAAAGGATATTATTAATAGCCATATATCAATAGTTGTATTAAATCCAAAATCACGACTGCCAGCAAGTTTATATTTGTCTCTCTCAGAGTTTCCAGATGGATGCTGGGTGAGATGAAATTGTGTTTTACAGAGGCAATTAGTTTATTCTTAGGATAATTTTTCAACAGTAAGAAGTATGTACACTTAGCAAGGAATTCATTTTGTTTTCCTATGTGACAAATGGCAGTTCTTTGGTAGTTGGCCATTCAGCCCAAAGTGCCAGCTGGGAAACGAATCAAGACCATTTTTGTTTCCTTTCTTGGCATGTTGCCTATATGAATGCAGAAGAGATGCTTTTTAAATTATAGTACTAAAGAGAATCTTGGGTCCTGGCCTAGAAATGTATTAATGATCATGGAGATTTCAGATCACAGCATAGTGTGTGGTTAAAGTTCCAACTTACAGGTATCTAATTTCTCTTTATTGCAATGCTGATCACTGTTTAAGAACCTGTCTATAGGTTATGTTAGGCAAAAACAGATCTGAAGGTAAGAGTGTTTGTATAATCTCACGACTATATTATATACATTTGAGCAATACATATCAGAGTAGAAACTTAAAGTCTTTTAATGTTTCAGGAAAGTGGAAATTGTAAGAATGAGGTTAATTTTGGAAAATGGATTACTGAGGCAAACACACTTGCAGTCCTTGAATTAGAGCTTTTTGTGTGGCTTAAATTGAAATTACTTTTCCATCTGTTTGGTGACGTAGATAAGAGCTGTACCAGTCACTTTCAGTATGTGTTGGGCAGGCCATTTCACCCCTCTAAGCATTTGTGCCCTTATCTGTGACCATGATGTCAGTTGCACCAACCTTACAGGATAAATGTGATCCTATGCCAAAAAAAAAAGCAATCGCCTATTTCCTGGCAAATGGTATGGGTTATTGTACTTGCTTGCATGCATGGGAAATTTTTTTGAAACTTGGAAAATAAGCATCTTAACTGCCATGCATCAGGCATGATAAATGGTAAGCATTTATAAACATTAACTTATCTAATCCACACTCCAGCCCCATATATATTAAAAGCAACAACAAACACTGAGTCTCTGAAATTTTAAATACAATGTCCAAGGTCATACAGCTACAGAGGTGTTAGGTGGCAGATCTGGCATTCAAATGTTTCCACTTTCCAAACACCATGCTCTCATATAACATATTATTTTAGCTAATTGTTGTAAATATCATTTATAGGGAAATATATAAATATGCATTAATCATACATAGCGGAAATATAAAGCAATTGAAAATTTATGTACATTGATTTATTTCCTTTTATAATTTTCATAAAGTATATGTAGATGTAAATATAAATATACTATATAAATATATAACACAGCAGTTGCATAGATATGTGTCTGTGTGTGTGTGTATGTGTGTATATGTAAATTGCTTTATCTTCTCTTGATCATTTCTATAGCAAAGTTTCTAATTAATCACAATGTTTCCCAGGCTTTACGCTCACTTTCTTGGAGACCACACTGGTGTATCTGAAAGGTCACTGAGGAAGAGAGACAGGTCCTATTTCAGACTGTAACTTTACTTTCCTCATTTATGAAATGAAGGTGTTATGTCTAAGGATCATTCAGATTCTAAGAAGGCCTTGTCTTGGGAAGGTGCTAAAGATTTTCTAGTACTGTGCTGTGGTGAGAGAAGGAAGATGAGCATCAGTAGACATTTCAGAAACATACCATCTGCCATGACGTTTACAACAATTCAAAAAGAACGATAACAACCGAAAAATTTCTGATCAAAACCATGGCTGAATTTATGAATTTGATTTTCATGCAAATTCAGCTCTGAACATGAAGTGAGTCGTGAAATGGAATTTGAAGGGGTCATGACTGACTGAAACATGACTGACTGAAACATCCATCTGCCCAGCTCTCTACCCAAGCCCCCATGCTCACAAAGAAGATCTCATTCAGGCTGATATTTATCAGCTGCTATAAAATGGATTTAATCATTTGAAAATAGAAAAATCAAGTTGTCTTTAGACTGATGATGAAACTCCTATTTGTTTTGGAGACTTTTCCCCCATTGGAAACATTAAAACATTACAAAATCTTACCTATTAAAAATTGTATGCAAATATAATTTAGGAATATGCTTGATTGCCTAAGTTTGTAGAGAATCAGTAAAAATTCTGATTTGCTGCTAAAGTTGTCATAAAAGTTTACAAAAAAGAACAAAAAAGAAACGAGGAAAGCTACATTAGTGTAGAACTTTAATATCTTTCATTCAAATAACAAGGATGATAAAGCAGAAAATATCTATAATACATATATTTGTAATTTTATTTTAACTTTAATATTTAGAACTTTTAATAATTTAGTAAAGCTGAGTTTTCAAGGGTAGTGAATAATTTATGTTTTAACTGAACTGCTTAATCATATTAATAGTTTTCACATCATACCTCCAAATGAGAGTCTTTAATGTTTCAATTCAGGTTAGTCTTCATTCTTCAGTCCAGAAAAACTAACTCTCAAACCAAAGAAAAATAATTGATGCTATAATTTACATCACTTTAAATTTGTTACTTCTATTTTATATTTCACCTCATATTGTATGATTGATTGAGAAGTTTCAATGGATAGAATTTGTTCTGAAAGTTAATATAATAATATTGTCTTGCAAATTCAAAACCAATTTTTATTTTATGTTTTTACAAACAGAATATGTCTTGTTTACTGGCTTTGATAATTTTGACCCACAAATGCATATTATTGTATGTCTCAAAAATGACCATGAAATTAAAAAATAAGAAATTTGTAGACAAGTAACTCCAATGTCCTAAAACTGAATTCAGTGTCAGTTCTTTTATATCTAGATACCTGAAATAAAATTTCAACCTTAAGTGATTACTAAGAAATTTCACAGTTCCAAGAGCAGCTTTCATATTGTAAATATGAGTTGTAAAACATAGATTCTCAGAGCTCCTCTGTGTTGCTTTTCCCATGAAACAGAATAGTATTACTGTTCCTATCAATGTAATAACCAGAATAGCACTTTTAATATTGTATTTCTAGACTTTATGTTTTTAATTTATTGTCTTTACTATAGTTGTATTAACATTATTTAATCATAGGCCTGGCTATTTACTTTTCTGACAACAGGATATTATTTATTCAGAACACATAATTTTCATTATTAGCCAAAGCTTTCTGAAATCATTCTTGTGTGTTAGTTGAATGTATAATTAGGCATTTTTCTAAATACACAATAATTACCCAGTAGAAAATGCTACCATTTCTATTTCTTAGTTTTAACATACACAGAGCGGTTAGTAACAATAACAGAAGTGAAAGATCCAAACACTCTTTGAGTTTTAAAGTAAGCTTCCTATTGAGGCATAACCTCTATAAAGGAAAAGGCACAAACCTTAACTATGCAGTTCAGTGAATTTTCACAAAGCGAAGATATCCAGGTAGCTGCTGCAGAATATTACCAGTTCAATTATTTGTAGTTATTATGTATCCATATGTAACTCCAATGCTAACTTCTTTTTTTTCTTTTTTGAGATGGAGTCTTGCTCTGTGGCCCAGGCTGGAGTGTGGTGGCACAATTTCAGCTTACTGCAAACTCCGCCTCCTGGGTTCACATCACTCTCCTGCCTCAGCCTCCCAAGTAGCTGGGACTACAGGTGCCTGTCACCACGCCTGGCTAATTTTTTGTATTTTTTAGTAGAGACGGGGTTTCACCATGTTATTCAGGATGGTCTTGATCTCCTGACCTCATGATCCACCCGTCTCGGCCTCCCAAAGTGCTGGGATTACAGGCGTGAGCCACCGCGCCCAGCCTCCAATGCTAACTTCTACCAGCATTGATCAGTTTGACTTCTTTCATTAGCATTATATGAATAAAATTATAAGGTAAGAGCTTTTTTATTTTTGGCTTGTTTCACTCAACATTACATTTCTGAGATATACCCATGTTGTTGCGCCTGACGTTAATTGATCACCCTTCATTCCTCTGTAGTACTGCTTTATGTGAATATACAGGAAAGATACAGCCCTTGATGGATGAGGATGTTCATGATGGGGCTGAAGTAACTAAATGATACACCTGGTTCACATATTAAATTTTGACCTATGTGATGTGTGGAAAAGGGACTGCAGTGGGTCACAGCATAGCTGTCAAGAACAGGTATAGGAGACTGGGACAGCTTGGAAGGTGGCCTTAGGGCAGAGGTAACTGGGAGCTTAGAAAATATTTTTATGTAAACTACAAGGGTTTTCTAATTACTAGTGTGTAGGAGGTGAGAGTAGGAAAACTGTAAAGACGGACATTTCTTTATCAACTGGGTAGATGGAAATTATTTTTATTAAGATTACTATCAGAAAATCAATAATATCAATGTTCCCTTCCTGAGCATGTGAAGTCTGAGCTATCCTGAAATATTCATATCTGTTAACTGGGCATTTGACTAAATGGACCTGAAGCTCATTACAGCTGGAAATATAAGGTTTGAAGCTATTGATATACAGGTAGTATTTAAAGCCATGAGAATGAATGCTATCACCTAGGAGGAAAATAGAGAGTTAAAAGAGGAGATCCTAGACTGAGCCTTACAAAAATTCAATATTTTAGGGACCATATGAAAAGAGAACTTTGAAAGAGAGACAGACTCAGAAGAATTTCAGTTATAGAAGCAACAATGGTTAGGGTGGTGATGTAAAAGTCAAAAGAGAAGAGTGTAAGGGAGCGGGGGAACAACGGAATCAAATGCTGTTGGGTGTGTGGTAAGATAAGGACTGAAAAATGCCTATTGGATGTTACAAAATGGGTATCTGAGTTTGGCAGCCAGGTTGGAGTGAGCCATGAATGACGAAGAACTGAAGGTACCATGTGTAGACTACTCCTTTAAAAAGTCACCTGCAGAGGGAAGTGGAGTATACAGTGGTACCTGTGGATTGCTTTTCACGTTAGAGATGATAAGGTGCATTGGAATGCTGATAAGAATGACTTAATTGAAAGCGATACAAGACACTGAACAGATTGACAAATAACCCAAGCCAGAGAGAACTCACTCTCCCGTAGTCATCATTCGAAGCTCCAGAACCAACTTCCCAGTTGCCAGATTCAGCTGAGACGTTGAACTGTCCCAAGGAGTGGCGTAAAGGCTTCCCAAGTAGCTTCTTAATCACTCAGACCCCCTCAGGTCACCTGAGATAGCACATGGCACAGAGACCACTCAACCAACAAGTAAAGCATTTGCAATCACAGTGCTAGGAGAGCAATAAACACCCTGCCCTGTGCTTTGCATCACCTATTACCCCAGGGAAGAGTCCAGTCATCCATCATAAACCAGAGCACCGATGAACTTTGTTTCATGGCTCATCCTTCAGGTCTCAGATAAAAGACAATTCATTGTGACTTCTCTGTGGACTGGAAAAGCCTAGAGATGAAGTACTGTGTTTTGTTCTCCCACTTACCTAATGTTGATTCAATAAATATTTATTAAACACATAATTAAGTTCCTAGGGCACTTTGTAATGCCTAACCCACAATAGATGCTGCAAGAAAATTTGTAAAATAAATAAAGAAATTAATAAATGAATAAAGTCTAATAGAAGGAGTAATTAGGGTTGTGTTTTGTGGTAATTCTCTCTCTGGAGCACATTTAAAAATTCTCCTGAACTTTGGTATTTAATGTACTGAGAACAACGTTTTGTCATATGGTTACTTACTTTTCCAAAAATTACACCCTTTATAAAACATTGAATCCATTGTGGAATGATATGAATGTTTAAAACACCATCTTTATTTATTAAGAAATCCTTCAAACAATTTAAATACATTGTTTTTTGCAACAAACTAATTTTTCCCTAAGCTCATGTGACATACCAACATAAGCAGCATATAAGTCTATGAAATTCTAAAGTGTGTAGTATCCACCCAAAATTAAAGTACAGTGACCAACTAGGGCTTCACTCAAACATATGCTAGAAGGAAGAAACCCTGTCTTATTGCCTTAACTAAAGATCTCACTAGAATCCTTCAAAAAGCTATTTATAGTTGAATATATAGACATTATTCAATATGACTAGAAAATAATCAAATTAGAAAGTATGTTTTCTATTTTCTGACAGTAGGGTGGTGATATTTTCTGAAGAATAAATCCAAAGGTAGATATCTGAAGTCTTGCATTTCCTTCTTAACACATGTAAATATATTGAAGCTATGCTTCATTTACCATCAGCTTGTTTCTTTCTTAACTAAAACTACAACACAGTCCTCTCTCCCCATTGCAAAGGCTGAGTGTCCAATGGATGTCAGTGTTACTTACACTATGAAACATTTTTTTCTGAACTTTGCTTCCAGTTGTATGTGGTTTGAAAGCAGAAACCATGCTCAATTTGTGTTTTCTACCCAGATTTTAGAATAGCATCTGGCCTTTAGGAGAAGCATAATGTATTTATTAAATGAATGAATGAAGGAATGTATAAAAATCTTCCGGCATCAATGCAGGAGCAATAGCTTGAATGGTGAAGTAGTGACCCAGGACTGGTAACTATCACCAAGGCCTAGTGCTACATGTTCTTTAGAACATGATGAGTTCAACTAAGAGAGATTGTGTGTAATTTAAAAGTGTCTTCCTGCACAAAACTCATGAGGATGGTCTAGTGTTAGGTGTGCTACTAGAGTCGCATCTGTACTCACTGCCCATCCTGCCATTGTTTTTCTCTGCCTGATTGTGGTTTCACCTCCGCATCCTAGTAGGATTCAGAATCACCATCCATGATGGTTGAAGGATTTCCTCTGCCCCTGCCCCTCCTCTGTTCTACCCTTAGACTGGGGAAGACTTTCAAGTATCAGCCTCACATTTACAGAAGACATTGGTTCTGAACCATTCTTCTCAAATACACAGATATGATGGGGCTGAGATGGGATTACAGAGGAGTACATAGCAAGCCTGCAACTCCATTAAATCTATCCTCCTTTAAGTTAATAGTGACCCAAGATTGCCAAATTTGATGACTGCACTTCTGGCTTCAATTTAATTAATGTCTCTGTCAAGCCTAAATAGCCATACCCCTTTTCTGAACATAAAATTTTCATCTCTTGTGCATTTATTTATTTTTTGTCCTTTCATTGATTTGAACAAATAATTTTGGATACTGACTCTAAGCCAGCTGATATACAAATGCCTAAGGTATCATAGTAAACAAACAAAAAATAAAATCTCTGTGAAGAGAGATCTTATGTTCTGAGGGCAGAGGCTAGGTGAAGACATGAGAAATAAACACATAAATGAAAGGGCAGATAGTTATGCAAATCTTAAAGAAAAATAAAAAGGGTAGATGGATAAAGGGCCAGAGATATGGGTCAAGATTACTATTTTATTTATAGTTATCAGAAAAATGCCATGGTCACAAAGTGATATTTGAATTGAGACCTGAGAACATGAAGAAGCATAATGTGAATATCAGAGCAATGGGCCTTCCAGGAAGATGGAACAGCATGTACAAATGCATAGAGGTAAGAACATGATCAGTATATCTGCAAGAAGGATGATCTGGATGAAGAGGCATGAATAGATGTGATGGTAAATGATGTTATAAAGTAGCAGGTGGCTAGATTACATGGGACCCATGGGTCACAAAGAAGTATTCTGGTTTTACTTTTACTTTAATGAAATGATCTGACTTATAATACAAAAATGGATGCTTTATGGAAAATAAACATAAGGGGATGAAGAATGCAAAGACAGAATGAATAGTTAGCTGACTACTGCAAAAATCCAATGAGATGATGTTGGATCAAGAAGTTGATCATGGAAGTACTGAAAAGTGGTTGGATTCCAAACATATTTTGAATGGGCAGCTGGGTAATTTTATTGGTGGATTGGTTGTGGCTTGTGGCAAATAAAATGGATTTAAATAAAAAGAACTATGGGATAATTCCAAGGTTTTGGTCAAAGCAGCTGAAAAGATGGCAATATTGTTTACTAAGGTGGGAAAGACCACAAGAAATCAGGAGGGTAGAATTCTTACTAGCATCCAAGCTGTATTGCCTAGAACAATAAATTGGTAGTCTAAAATGTGGAAGTCATATTCATTTATGTGTGCTTCAAAATACCAATACAAAACTTATTTAAGTAGAAAACTATCTCTACCAATAATATGTGGGTGTGCATGCACACGTTACTGCAAATAAAACACACACACAACAACAAAAAAGCATTTAGACTTGAAGAAGTTCTAATTTTCACTTCAAAGAACAGATGACTTTCCCCCTGATTTGATTTTTCACATCTAGACCATGGTGCTTGGTATGGACTATCATTCAGATTCTTCTAACTTGTGACATCAAAATACTGAATATATGAACAAGTGCCAAAAATAAATGTTCTGCTTCCTTAACGTTTTTCTCTTGGCTTGAGTTTTCTAGGGGAAAATAACCAAGCTGCAAATAGCAGCTGCGTCCTGACTGCTGAACTGTCACCAAACCGAAAAACAAACTATGTAACAAGTTTGAGAATAGAGTAGTTCTTGCTCAGGTGGTTACACAGGGATGGCATAACAGCCCCAAGACACACATGAGCTCAAGGCCTCATCATCACATACCTGGGATGAAGGGTGTATGTGCTTCTCTCCATTCTCAAATAAAGACTCAAATAATGAATGTCCAGGCATCTCAACAATTAACCCCAGATTGTTTCCTTGCATTCAGAGACAGGGTATGGCCAACTCTGAGGAGAATATACTTACTGGAATTTCTCTGATTCAGTCCATCTGATTCCTCCATTGTTATTCTCCTAATTACCTTCATTTTTTCTCCATCAGTTACAGTTGTTTGTGTTGATATGGGATCAATACACTATGAAATACAAAGAGGAAATGTTGTCATATAGTGCCTTTGTATAGATAATCGATTGTAAAGATTGCAATATGAACACTTCACTTAGCCTTCTATGTGTAATCTACAAGATAATTAAAACTAAAAAATGGTTAAAATAGGTGACAGTGGGGACATAAAATTATAGGTTAGAAGAGTTTTACTTTTCATGATAAGTCTTTTGGCACTATTTATTTTTAACATGTGCATCAACTGCTTCGATTATGTATATTTTTAGGTAAATAAAAAGGGAATTAAAAATTTTGATAATGTCAATTAAATAAGTACTCTTAGTTATGAATAGCTAATTATACACATAGCTATATATAAAGTCAGGAATATAATGAGTTACTCTCATAGTGTCAACACACCATTAACAATTGCGAAAAAAACCTACATGGTGCACTTTAATGGAAATGTCCATATGTAATTATCTGCTGTTCTTTGATCTTTTATTCTAAGAGGCTGAACTAAGACTAATAGGTCGATAAATGTCTGTAGATTGAAAAAATTGAAAGGTTCTGAAACTAGGATTCAATCCTCATTAGAGACTCATTGGAAGGGCCAATTAAATTTTGGAAAGCACAAGAAATTGTTGTGATATCTCAAAGTTCGTTTTTATAAAGTTTATTTTAAATTTAAAACCATGCCGTGTTTAATACACTAGCATCTTTTATTTTACTGAAAATATATGCTTCTAAGTTCTGTGTAAATCCTACTGTCAATCTGTTATTATATACCACAGAAGTAATATTTCTGGAGGAATCTGTGGGATAGTTGTCATTAAAAATATTACCCAGAATCTGAACACCCTCCTCAAATTAGTGGCAGGCCTTATTGTGTCAGGTGTTCAACATGCAAGAAATCAGCTTAATTCTCTTGTGGTGGCGAAGGCACAGACGTGTGTTATTTGAGTTCTTTCAACTGAATGCACCCACACAGGATTTGAGGGAGAGACATAAGTCCAGAAGGAGTGGAAACATCAATGTCATTAATTATTCAGTAATGCAGGTGTTCAAATCCAGAGTGGTCTTGGTTGTTTTTCCTACTGCCTGTCCTCTCTCTCAGTTCCTGACAGTTGACTAAGCCTTATTCTCCAACTTTCCAGGCATTTTTTTAGGCTTTCAGATCTCCCTTCTAGGCCTTATTTTTCTACTTAAGTTATCCAGAGTTATTTTGAGTTGCTTACAACCAAGAAGCATTACTGATAAAATAATGTAATAATGACATACTAGAGTAAAATGAACTTACGTGCATGCAAGTTAATTATCAGTATAAAGACTTTAACAATTATTAGCTACAACTTGTATTTTGCAGGACAAGTAACAGGGGTATCAGAGCAAACAGAGTGACTAAAAATGATTTTTAAAGCAACACAACTGCTTTGTAAGGGAATTAGAAAATATTTAAGGGCTCACTGTGATGTTTGATTTTATGTGTCAACTTGACCGTGGTACAAGTCCCCAGACATTTGTTCAAACATTATTCTGGGTATGTCTTTGAGGGTGCTTCTGACTGAGATTAACATCTGAAATAGTAGACCCAGCGGAGTAGATTGCCCTCCCTAATGTGAATGGGCTTTATCCAAGTGTAGGGGAGATGAATTGTCTGCCCGTGGGAATGAGATGTAAAGGAGAAGTCACAATTCACTTGTTCCTTTTCACGAGTGAAGAATATAACTACGTAGAGCAGCCCTGACCGGCTGAAATATAATGTGAGCCACACAGGTAATTAAACAATTTCTGGCTGGGTGCAGTGGCCTAGAACCACTGTACTTTGGTCACACCTGTAACCCCAGTATTTTGGGAGGCCGAGGCAGGCACATCACATGAGGCCAGGAGTTCGAGACCAGCCTAGCCAACATGGAAAAACCCTGTGTCTACTGAAAATATAAAAATAACTGAGCATGGTGGCTCATGTCTGTAATCCCAGCTACTTGGGATGCCAAGGCAGCAGAATTGCTTGAATCCAGGAGGTGGAAATTGCAGACAGCCGAGATCGTGCCACTGCACTCCAGCCTGGGCAACAGAGCAAGACTCTGACTCAGAAAAATTCTGGTAACCACATTTAAAGTAAAAAGAAATAGGTAATATGGACTTAATAATTTATTTAAACCAAGGTATTCAAAATGTGATCATTTCAATATGTAATACATGTAAAATTTTATTAATGAAATATTTTATGACTTAAAAGATTTATATTCAATGTTCAAAATTCAATGAGTATTTTTACAGGACATTTCAATTCGGGCTAGCCACACTTCATATCCACAGTAGCCACATGCTGCTAAGGGCTACCATACTGGATGGCAGACCTAGTGCCACCAGGGAAAATAACAACGCTACTTTCAGATATTTTTCACTTCTTTGTTTTAAGAAAGTGATATTTGGCTAACAAAGAGAATCACTAAGTGGAATTTTTTTTTTTTTTTCCGAGACAGAGTCTCGCTCTGTCACCCAGGCTGGAGTGCAGTGGTGCGATCTTGGCTTACTGCAAGCTCTGCCTCCCGGGTTCACGCGATTCTCTTGCCTCAGCCTCTAGAGTAGCTGGGACTGCAGGTGCCCACCACCACACCCGGCTAATTTTTTGTGTGTTTTTAGTAGAGATGGGGCTTCACCATGTTAGACAGGACGGTCTTGATCTCCTGACCTCCTGATCCGCCTACTGTGGCCTCCCAAAGTGCTGGGATTACAGGCGTGAGCTACCACGCCCTGCCAAGCATCACTAAATGGCTTTTTAAATACCTTCGAACCATCAGTGAATAAGTTGTTGTAGAACCTGTGATTTAGAATAAATACCTACAGCTATGAGAACTGTGGTTTCACTACTCTGCCAACATTCTCTCTGCCTCAATTCCAGCCATGACCTGCATGCAAAAGGGCTCCATTTTCACATTTCCTAGAAATTCTTATCACCATGATGCAAACCAGTGACTTTTGATTTCATTTCATTTCTTTGTGTGTCATTCAGAGGGGTGGAAAGATGAGGAAAAATCTGAACAGAATGTTTGTATAAAATTCTGTGGTCCAGTTTAGCCATTCACAATATGTAAATAACCAAGGAGACATGTGTGTTCATGTTTGTGTGCAATGTCTATAAATTATCAGTGGCTAAAGCTCCAAAGACAATACAGACCATGAAGACATGTAGAATCATGACTGGAGAGAAATCCAGTGGCAGGTTCACCAATCTGTCCCTGTCACATTGGCTTTCTGTTAAGAAAATAGCTATGTGAGTAACTCTTAAAGCTTTGTATTTACTTGGTTATATATGTATAAAAATGGGATTGTTGAATTGTCTATGAGCACTGGTGAGCTAAATGTTAGTTCAAACTAAGAGTACAGAGTATACTACAGAGAGCAGATATTCACAGCCATTCGCCATAATTCTCTTGCTGTATGGTAGGTACTACCCTGGATGTATCTACTCTGCTTCCTTTCTTCTCTTATCCTTCCTATTGGCACATGGAGGTAATGAGATCTAAGTGCATATATGGAAATATGTGGGTATGAGCATGTGTGAAGGCACATGCCTTTTATGTATTTTTGTGTTTTTTAGCTTCATTGAGGTATAACTGATAAATAAAAATTGTGTATATATTTAAAGTGTAAAACATGATGCTGTCATATATGTATACATTGAGGAAGGATTGCCACCATCAAACTAACATATCCATCACCTCATATAGTTACTTTTTAATGGTAGGAATGCTTAAGATCAACTCTGTTAGCAAATTTCACCTATAAAATACATTATTATTAATATACCACCATGTTGTACATTAGGTCTCCAGAACTTACTCATCTTAGAACTGAAAGTCTGTACCATTTTACCAACATTTTACCATTTTCCCAACTCCAGCCCCTGGCAACCACTTTTCTACCCTGTTTCTATGAGTTCAACTTTTTAAGATTCTGCACATAAGTAATATCATGTAGTATTTATGTTTGTGTGTCTAGATTATTTCATTTAGCATAATGTCCTCTATGTTCAACTCTGTTGTTGCAAATGGCAGGATTTCTTTCTATTTTAAGGCCAACTAATATTCCATTGTACACACATGTACAATGGAATTGTAGAACACATTCCATGTGTCTTTATTCATTGATCTGTTAACAGACTCTTAGGTTGTTTCCATATCTTGGTTATTTTAAATAATACTGTAAAGAACATGGGAATGCAGATATATCTTCAATATAGTGACATTATTTCCTTTGGGTATATACCAAGTAGTGGGATTGCTGGATCATATGATAGTACTATATTTGAATTTTTAAGGAACCTCTATACGAATTTCTATAACAGCTGCACAAATTTTCAATACCACCAAAGCAAAAAGGGCTCACTTTTCTCTGCATCTTAGCCAACACCTGTTGTCTTTTGACCATTTGCTAGTAGCCATAATAACAAGCATGAAGTGATATCTCATTGTGGTTTTGATTTACATTTTACAGACGAGTGATGTTGAGCATTTCTTCATATAATATTGGTCATTTCTGTCTTCTTTAGAAAAATGTTTATTCAGATTCTTAGCCTTTTTTTAAATCAGGCTATTTATTTTTTGCTCTTGAGTTGTATAAATTAGTTACATATTTTTGTTATTAACTCATTATTGGATAAATGGTTCACAAATATTTTCACCCATTCAGTAGGGTTTCTTTTTCATTTAATTGATTGTTTCTTTGCTGTTCAGGAACTACTTTTCAGTTTGATGTGGTCCTACTTGTTTATTTTTGACTTGATTGCTTGTGCTTTTGGTATCATATTGAAAAACTCCTTGCTGAAACCAATGCATGGAGCTTTTCCTCTGTATTTTCTCCTGAGAGTTTTAAGGTTTCAGGTATTATGGATAAGACTTTTATCCATTTTGTGTTGATCTTTCTGTATGGTATAAAATAAGAATTCAATTTTATTTTGTTTTGCTTTGTGTGTCTATTCAGTTTTCTTGACACTATTTACTGAAGAGATTATACATTTCCCATTGTGTATACTTGGTACCATATGCCTGTTTTTGTGCCTGTGCCATATTATTTTACTGTACGTTTGTAATATAATTTAAAATAAAGAAGTATGATGCCTTTGTCTTTGTTCTTCTTAATCAAGATTATTTTAGGTCTTTGGGATCTTTCATAATTTTACTTTAATTTGAAGATATATTTTTTCTATTTCTGTGAAAAATACTATCATAATTTTAACAAGTACTGCATTGATTTTATAGATTATAAAGATTAGTATAGACATTTTGACAAATTGATTCTTCCATTCTATGAACATGGGATATCTTTTCATTCATTTGTATCTTCTCCAATTTGTTTTATCAATGTTTACATTTTTCAATGTAAAAATCTTTCACCCCTTTGGTTAATTTACTCTTGTGCATTTAATTCTTTTTTATGCTTTTGTAAATGGGATAATTTTCTTAATTTTGGAGGGATAGTGTATAGAAATGCAACTAATTTTTGTGTTTTGATTTTTGTATCCTGCAACTTAGTGAATTTGTTTTTTCTGTTTTTGCTAGAGTATTTAGGATTTCTATATATAAGAATGGGTCATCTGCAAACAAAAACAATTTAACTTCTGACTTTCTGATTTGGGTGTCTTTTATTTCTTTTTCTTGCTTAATTGATCTGCTTTACTTCCTGTAGTATGTTGAATAGAGGTATCAAAAGTGGGAATCCTTGCCTTGTCCCTGATCTTAGAGAAAAAGCTTTCAAATTTTCACTGTTGAGTATGATGTTATCCCTGAGCTTGTAATATATGACTTTTATTGTGTTAAGGTACATTTTTCTATACCCAATTTGTTGACAGTTTCTATCCTGAAAGGATATTAAATTTTGTCAAACATTCTTTCTGCACTTATTGAGACAATATCACATTTATTGATGCGTATGTTGAACCATCATTGCTTCTTGGGGATAAACTCTGCTTCATTATGAATAATGATACTTTTACTGTGCTGTTGAATTTGGTTTGCTAGGATTGTGTTGAAGAATTTTTGCATCTATGTTAATCAGA
Source organism: Chlorocebus sabaeus (assembly GCF_047675955.1). Lineage (NCBI taxonomy): Eukaryota > Metazoa > Chordata > Mammalia > Primates > Cercopithecidae > Chlorocebus > Chlorocebus sabaeus. Next base: position 73,227,902 of record NC_132908.1, read on the forward strand.
AATTATTGTCCTGTTATTTTATTTTCCTGTAGTGTTCTTGTTTGGCTTTGGTATCAGGGTAATACTGGTGTTGTAAAACATGTTTGGAAGTGTTTTATTCCCTTCATTTTTTGGAAGAGTTTGAGATAGATTGGTATTAATTTTTATTTAAATGTTTGGTAGAATTAGTCAGTGACGTCATCAAGTCCTGGAATTTTCTTTGATGGAAGACTTTTGATTACTGATTAAATCTTCTTACTCATTATTAGTCTGTTCTGATTTTCTATTTATGATTCACTCTTCACAGGGCATATGTTTCTAGGAATTTAAATATTTTCATAGATTATCCAATTTTTTGGCATATAATTTTTCCTAGTAATTTCTAACGATCCTTTGTATTTCTGTGGTATCAGATGTAATATATTCTCTTTAATTTCGAATTCTATGTATTTGAGTCTCTTTTTTTCTTAATCTTGATGAAGTTTTGTCAATATCATTTATGTTTCAAAACAATACCTCAGTTTTGTTTATATTTTTATAGTGTGTTTCAGTCTGTATTTCATTTATTTCTGCTCTGATCTTTGTTATTTACTTCCTTCTACTAACTTTGGGCTGAGTGTGTTGTTTTTCCTATTCCAGGAGGTGTAATGTTATTTATTTGAGATATTTTTTCCTTTTTAATATAGGCATTTATTACTCTTCCCTCTTATAAATTCTTTTGTCCCATCCCATAACGTTTGTATGTTGAATTTTCATTTTCATTTATCTCAAAGTATTTTTAAATTTCCCTTTTGATTTCTTTTTTGACTCCTTCATTGATGAGGATTGTGTTATTTAATTTCCACATATTTATACATTTTCTAATTTTTCTTGTTATTGATTTCTAGTTTGATACCATTATATTTGGGAAAGATGCCTTTTATGATTTCAGTCTTCTTAAATTGGTAAGAGTGGTTTTGTGGCCTAATCTATGATTTATCCTGGAAAATATTTTATGTATGCTTAAGATAAATGTGTATTCTGCTGCTGTTGGATGTTATGTTCTGTATATATCTCTTGGTTCCATTTAGTGTAAAATATGGTTTAAGTCCGTTGTTTTCTTAGTGATTTTTCTGTCTGGATGATATATCCATTGTTAAAAGTGATGTGTAGAAATCCTTTACAATTATTGCATTAGTGTATTTTTCCTGTCAGATCTCTTAATATTTGCTTTGTCTATTCAGTTGCTCCTATTTTGGGTACATCTATATTTACAATTATCATATCCTCTTGAGAAATGGACCCCTTTATTATTATGAAACAGCTCTCTTTATCTCTTGTTCTAGTTTTTGACTTAAAGTCTATTTTGTTTTCTGTACAGCTACTCCTGCTCTCTTGGTTTTCATTTGGAAAATCTTTTCCCATTACTTCATTTTCAGCCTATTTGTGTCCTTACAAGGGAAGTGACTCTTTTTAAGGTCGTCATATAATTGGATCTTATTATTTTATCAATTCAGACACTCACTATTTTTATTGGAGATTTTAATCTATTTACATTATTGATAGGTATTGCTGCCATTTTGGTAATTGTTTTCTGACTGCTTTGTAGATTATTTGTTCTTTTCATCCTCTCTTGCTCTCTTCCTTTTTAATTTTATCCTTTAATTATTTTCTCCTTATCTTTTGTGTATCTACTATAGATTTTTGCTTTGTAGTTACCATGAGGCTTACATAAAACCTTTTAGAGTTATAACAAGCTATTTTAAGCTAATAACTTTACTTCAATCATACATAAAAACTATACTCCCTCCCAATAGTATGCTTCTGAGATCACAATTTATATCTTTTTAGATTGTGTAGTTATTGTTATCGTAGCTATAATTATTTTTAATACATTTATTTTTTAAGACAATACACTTACCATTTCGTGTGAGTTTTATACTTTCATGTGTTTTTATGTTACTAGTTAGCGTCATTTTCTTTCAATTCAGAGGCTTCCCTTTATCATTTTGTGTAAAACAGCTCTAGTGATGATGAATATCCTCAGCTTGTATTCATTTGGAGAAGTCTTTATCTCCCTTTCATTTCTGAACAATAGTTTTGCTGGGTAAAGCATTTTTGGTTGGCAGTTTGTCTTTCTTTTAGCACTTTAAATATATCATCCTACTTTTCCTTGGCCTGCAGGGTGTCTGCTTATAAACCCACTGATAGTCTGATGGAATTTCTTTATATATCATTAGCCTCTTTTCTCTTGGTGCTTTCAAAATTCTCGATCTTTGATTTGTGTGTGTGTGTTAGCAATCTTTTACTGGAGCTTGATTCTATGTCTTGGTAAAGTCTTCTTTGGACTGAAGCTTATTGGAAATCTTTGAGCTTCATATACCTAGATGCTTATACCTCTACCTACCTTTGAGAAGTTTTTAGCCATTAATTTTCTAAATAAACTTTCTAGCCCTTTCTGTTTCTCTTCTCTTTATTATACACCCATTAGGCAAAAGTTAGCTCTAATGATGGTGTCCATAAATTTCATAGTCTTCATTCATTTTCATTCTTTTTTTTCTCCTTTCACTGTATATGTTCAAATGATCTGCCTTTGAGTTCACAAATTGTTTTTGTTTGCTTGATCAAGTCTGCTGCTATTGTTTTCTACTGCATTTTAAATTTCATTCACTGTCTTTTTCAGCTACAGAATTTTCTTTGATTCTTTTTAATACCTATCTTTTTACTGGACTTCCAATTTTGTTTATGTATTGCTTTTGTGTTTTTATTGACTTGCCTATCTGTGTTCTCTTGTAGCTCACTGAGCTTCCATTGAACAATTATTTTGAATTGTCAGGCAATTTGTCTAACTCCATTTCTTTGGAGGTGGTTAGTGGAATATTTTTGTGTTCTTTTGGTGGTGTCTTGTTTCTCGATTTTTCTTGATCCCCGAGTCTTGTGTTGCTTTATTCACATTTTAAAAAGTCATCTCCAGTTTTTACTGGCTGACTGCAGGAAAGAAATACCTTCACCAAATATCTCAGGAATTTCAAGGCTCTTTCAGATCTTTTCTGTAGATGTGCCTATTGTTTTCTATGTGGGAGAATTCTTAATACCGTATGCCTTCTCTTGAAACTTCAAAGCTGGTGCTGATACCCTCCTGTTGTTTTGGGGTGGCACCCTAAAATACTCAAGTTTGTGTACTTTTTCCCAATCATGCAGAGTTAGGATGTCCGTCTGTACAAGCTGCTTGTAGTTGCCACCCACAAGGGTGTTTCTGATGAGTTGTCCTAGGTGAAAGGGTGAGGCACATTGAGCCTTTGAGGAGCCTGTTGGCCAGTTAGAAGTTCACAGGCGAGGTCTGCTAAGTGACTGATGGGTGGGCTTCCTGATGGAGTCTGTGGAGTGGTTAGTAGGGTCTGGAGGTTCACTTCTGTGCTCCCAGCCCTCTCAACCACTCAGACATGTTGATTACTTCAGTATTTTGGGTAGGATGAGAAAAAACCGTGGGCCTCTTGAGCAATACCTCACATAGCTGAAGGAGTCAGATGCTCTGTCACTATGCTGTAACTTTCCCTTGTGGGAGAAACAGCAAACCAATAGGGTGTCTCTCAGCATTAAGCGCTGCTGTCTCAGGGGTAGAAAATTCCTTTTCTGCCATCTTGCTAACATACTTTTCAGATGTTTTATTAAAAGTTTAGGCTGGGCGCAGTGGCACATGCTTGTAATCCCAGCACTTTGGGAGGCCAAGGCAGGCGGATTACGAGGTCAGGAAATCGAGACCATGGTGAAACCCCGTCTCTACTAAAAATACAAAAAATTAGCTGGGTGCGGTGGCAGGCGCCTGTAGTCCCAGCTATTCAGGAGGCTGAGGCAGGACAATGGTGTGGACCCGGGAGGCAGAGCTTGCAGTGAGCTAAGAGAGCCCCACTGGACTCCGTCTCAAAAAAAAAAAAAAAAAAAAAAAAAAGTGTATTGATGAATAGGTACAGAAAATAAATGTACAACATGTATGTGAGAGATTCTCGTTCTGATGACATACATTTAAAAATATTTATTGCTTCAGGTATTACTTCAACAAATATTAAATGTCAAATTTGTTTGAGGCTTGAATCAAACATGCAGAATGCTGAGAATAAAGTGATAAGACATGTGTAATCCTTACCGTTGAGGAAACAAAATATGTTTCTTTTAGCTAGGCAGATGAAATTAGTAAAACCTGGGGCATAAGATGAGTTATACTGAAGAATTTAGCCTTTTCCCAAAGACTCTGGAAAGCAGGTAGAGAATCTGGTTCATGTAATTACATGTTTATATAGGAAATATTACTCTGGTTTCAGGTAAAAATGAAGGGAGAGGAAAAAGAGTGAGAGTGAAGTGTGGAGATCAGAATGAAGTTGATACAGTCAGGCCAGGCGCAGTGGCTCACGCCTGTAATCCCAGCATTTTGGGAGGCTGAGGTGGGCAGATCACGAGGTCAGGAGACCCAGACCATCCTGGCTAACACAGTGAAACCCTGTCTCTTTTAAAAATACAAAAAAGTTAGTTAGGCGTGATGGTGGGCGCCTATAGTCCCAGCTACTCGGGAGGCTGAGGCAGGAGAATGGTGTAAACCTGGGAGGCAGAGCTTGCAGTGAGCCAAGATCGTGCCACTGCACTCCAGCCTGGACGACAGAGCGAGACTCCGTCTCAAAAAAAAAAAAAATGAAGTTAATACAGTGAAAGGTGGGATATGATAGCTCCCAAATCACGGCTCATGACTATGACTTAAGGAAACTAGATGAATTTTAGAAATATTTATGATGTGAGCTTGCCTAATTTGGTTAGTAGATATTGCAGAGATAAGAAAGAAAAAAGAGATTAAAAAAAAAGTTTTATAGCAAATTAATTGGGCACCCAACTTAAACATTTCACCAGTTTTTCATATACAGTCTTGAAACAACCTGGAGATGGAAGTTTCACTCGTCAGTTCATGTATGTAGTATCATAATGGGTCAACTGATGTTATTGTGTTGATTCAGTATTTAATACTTTAAATAAGAAATAGGAGGCAATAGCTTGTATTGTCTCAACCTGCACAGAAAAGGTTTTGAAACATAATATATTAGCTATTGCTTAAAACAATACATTATCTCATGTATTCTGTGTCATGAGTCGAGGAATAATTTAGTTAGCGTCCCGTTTAGAGTTTAACAAAGCTGCAATCAATATGTTAGCCAGAGTACTAGTCTCATCTAAGGCTCAACTGGAGAAGGAACTTCGTTTAAGCTCATGTGATTGTTGGCAAAATTCAGTCTTCTTGCAGGTTATCGGACTGAGGGTTATGACTTTTTTACCAGCTGCTAGACAGAGGCCACCCTCGGTTGTCATGTGGCCCTCTCCATATTCTAACTCACGTGATGCTCCGACCTCCCGCCTGGGCGCCCCAGTGGCGCGAACCAGAGTGCGCCTGCGCGCAGGCCACAAGGCGCTTGCAGCTGGGAGAAGCGCGGCCACACTGAGAGTCGCGTGGTGCGGTACCCTGGGAAGCCGCCCCGCCTCTCCAAGACCGCCCTGCCCCGTCCGGCCCCGCCCCCTTCCCGGCGGGAAGCTCTGAGCCACTCTGAACTGCGAACCGCGCAGAGTGGCCAGAGGTGAGTGTCCACAAGGGTCGTGCGTCGCGCAGACCAGGACGGGTCCGCGCTGGGGCGCTGGCTGTCAGTATGCCTTGCAGGGACCAGGGGACAAAATGGCGGCGGGGTGCGCCTCTTTATCTTTCAAAGTAGTTTACACTCTTAAAACTTGAAGTCAGTTTCAGACTTGTTTTTCACATTCTATTTATTTGAAACCGACAAAAAGCAAGAAAACAGATGGAAAATACACCAATGGCAGCTGGTTTCTTAAAAGCCAGCAAGGGAAATAATGTCTGTTAGGAAGACAGCTGTTACAATCTTACATGTCATAATTACATTTAGCATGTCACTTTTGTTGTATTCTACAGGCTAGAACAAAGTCACGAGTCTGACCTAAACTCAAAGGGAGAAGAGTATGCAAGAGCCAAAGCATGAGATGGAAACCATGGGGCCATCTTTGAGTCTGTCTGCTGCAGAAAGATGAACACAAATCCTGTGAGTCTCTAGATTATGTTTTTTCTATATGCTCAAAGATTTAAGGATACGATGATACCTAAACCAAAACAATAGTGTATTATAAACATACCTTTCTTGTTTTAACCTGTCTTACATGTTTGCTTTTCAATATCTCAAAAGTTGTGTTTGTAGACTTCAAATAAGTAATTATCCAATTATAGTTGACTCAGAAAATACAACATTATTTTCCAAAGCAGTGAAAATTGTGCTTTGCGGCTCTCGAGATACTACTTTGAGCAAAAAAAAAAAAAAAAAAAAAAAAGCTTAGAAAAAAATGTGCCTGAGTATCAGGGTGTCTTGTAATTCAATTGAAATTCTTAAAGCTTCTTTCTATTCTAATATTCTTTGTGTAATCCCTGATGAGTATTCTGTGTATATGGTAACACAAACAGGCTTAAATTTGGGACAATTTTAATACTGACTGGTAAGAAATTTATAGAAGAGATGAAAGAGCTGTTCTTACTGTTGCTTGTTCATCTTTTCTACTAAGTCTTATTGAGCAGAATGGTAAGAAAATAACTCCTAATACACATCACATAAGCAATGCATATAGACTACATGTATTGCCATTCATAAAATTTGTCTCTAACAACAACTATGTCAAAGCTACGAATGTTGCATCCCATTTAGTCTTCTGTAATGCTTTTCATTCCTTAATTCACTATTGGCCGTATTCTTGCCTATCTAAGACCAATTACAAAAGATAGTTTACTTTCATTTTTTTCTCCCGTTGCCATAGTTTCACATCAGTTAGGTAGAGCAGCAAGTCCCAAGTGTTCCTATAATTATTTAGCGCAGAATTCTAAGTATCTGAAAATGCAAAATCCTGCAATACTGTCCAATTGTTTGTTTAATCACACATATATGAAAGAATTAAAAAACCTGCAATGGTATCGCTAGCGTGAGTACTCCAAAATAAATTAGGCATGACTGTTGCCATCAAGGGGCATGCAATCTATTTTGAAAAATATATCTATGAAACAATGCCTCATGTTCTAAATGCTGTGAGACTAACAATAACAGAAAAGCAATGGTAAAATTACTAACAACTTTAGTATCAGGAACGGTATATCCTTTTTACATGAATCATCTAGTTTAAAATTAGTCCCATTTCTGTGAGGATGAGTTCATTTTATTTTTTTTATTGTGAGTATTAAAAATTAACACAATTTTAGTGTCTTAAAACAGTATAAATGTATTATTTTACAGTTCTATGGATCCAGGTCTAGCACCGGTTTTAGTGAGCTAAAATTGAGATGTGGCCAGGGCTGTGTTTCTCTCTGGAGGCCCTGGGAGACAACGTCTTTCTCTGCTCATTTAGATTTTTGGCAGAATTCGGTTATATGTGGTTGTAGGACTGAGGTCTTCATTTCCTTGCTTCTAAGAGCTACCCACATTCTATGACTCATGGCCTCTCTCTCCATCTTTAAAGCCACCGAGAGTTGGTCAGGTCCTTGTGTTGCATCTGACATACTCATCTACCTTGTTCTTCTACTTTTAGAAACCCATGTGATTAGATTGGACCAACTTTAGTAGTCAAAGATAATCTAATCTCAGGAAGATTTACTCTTGTCTGCATAGTTCCTTTTGTGGTATAAGGCAATATATTCACAGAAAATTAGGGTGTGGACATCTTTGGTGCCCGCTATCTACCAACACAGCAATCATTGTAGCCATTTAAAAGATGAGAAAAGTCATTTCCAAAGCTACAAAGGACATTATTTAGACCCAGGGTGTATAATCTGTTTCAAGGCAATAATTAGAATCCATAATGTGTAGAGTAGAGACACAGAGGTGGGGTTCTATGTGGTTGGGGTTGCTTATATTCTTCAAAGTTTAGTGATCACCATTTTTTGTTTTTGCAGTAAAAGTCCTAGAAATGGACTGAAGGATATTTTATCCTCAACTAAGGGCACAGGTTTATACATAGGTGGATAAACACTAGTCAGATTTCTCTGTTTATATATTCCCCAAAATCTGTTCTATGGTCCATGCTATCATATTAATATATGTGTGCAATGACCTTTTCACATATTCAGACTCATCCATACCTTACTATCGCATTTAAGTATAATAGCAGGTATTTAACTTTTGTATACAAATGTCCTGAACAAACTGGTCTTTCAATGTTTTTTTCTGTTATCTGTTGACTTGTGCCTTAGATGCTCTTCCTTTTTCCTGCCTTTGCCCTTCCATTTACACCAGCTGAGTTATATGCTTGTCAAGAATTGGTTCTGTTCCCTTCAAAACTGCTTATGCTACCTGTAGTGGTTACGTGTTTTAATTAAATACCAAAAATATGATTAAATGAGTTTAAAGTAGAGAAAGTTTGTGGTTCAATTTAAAATGAAATTAGAAGCTTCCAAGAGACTGTAAAGAGTAGATTTAAAATCTCACCAAATTAGGTGTTTAGGTGATAACTGTAGGAGACCAGAAAAATATTTGGACGAATTTAGCCCTCAGAATGACCCCAAAAATGGCTAATTTTTCACACGGTTTGAAATGATGTAGAACTGGGATTCTAAAAAGATGCGTTATGCATTATTTGGATCTTGAGAAAATTACGGAGAGACAGTATTGGATCACAGTCACAGAAAGACCTTATATATTTTTCCTAACACTGTTGGGGATAAATATATACATTTATGAGTTCGAAGTTAAAATATTAAGATGATATCATTATGGTTCAGGTTAGTTAAATTTTAATTGACATATATAATTTACATACTATAAAATCACCCTTTAAAGTATACAGTTTATTTTTAATATATTTATAAAGCTGTCAACTACTATTAGAAGAGCTACTCCTTGCTCCCTTCCTCCAGCTACTGGCAACCACTAATCTACTTTCTGTCTCAATGGGATTTTATATTCCGGGCATTTCATATAAATTGAATCACATAATATGTAGCCTTTTGTGCCTGGCTTCTTTCACTTAGCATGTTTTCAAGGTTTGTGCACGTTCTTGCATGAATCAGTAGTGCATTCCTCTTTATGGCTGAATAATATTTAATTTATGGTTATAACAAATTTTGTTTATTCATCAGTTGATAGACGTGGAGTTTTTCACTTTTTGGCAATTATGAACAATGCTGTGAGGAATATTCATTTACGAGCTTTTGCATGGACAAATATTTTCAGTTCTCTTGGGGGCATACCTAGGAGTAAAATAGCTGAGTGATACGGCAATTCTATATTTAACTTTCTAAAGCAATATCTGCTTTCCAAAGGAGAATTGCACCATTTTACATTTTCACAAGCTACATATCAGGGATCTGATTTCTCTACATCCTTGCCAACGCTTTTTATTTTCTGCCTTTTAAAATTATAGCCATCTAGGAGAATGTCTAGTGGTGGTATGTCATTGAGGTTTTAACTTGCATTTCACTGATGACTATTGATTTTGAAGATTTTTAAACATTAGTCACATCTATGTCTTCTTTGAAGAAATGTCTATGAAATCCTTTGCTTCTCCTTGTTTTTGTACCTTTTTGGATGTTCTTTTGTATTTTTAATTGACAAATATAGCATATATATTTATTGTGTACCATATGATGTTTTGAAATACATTTACATTGTAGAATGGCTTAAAATGTTCTTAAATGGAATGAGTTGCATTGGGAAAAAATGAGTTGTCAGTTAACAAATTAAGCACATGCTGGATGAGCATATATATGGCCTTTACATATATATAGAGCAAATAATTCATGATTGTCCAACAATGTGTGTGTAAATTGCATAAGCTGTGATATGATGACACACATGTCTTTGCTACAGTTTCTCTTGTCAAACCCTGATTCATTGAAGATATAAATCTCCTTGGAAAAAGTCCTTTGCCCATTTTTAATTATCTCATTTTGTGTGTTATCTTTTCACTGTTTTGATAATATCCTTTAAAATACAAAAGTTTTGAAGTTTATAAAGTTTAATTTGTCTGTTTTTCTTTGGTTGCTTGTACTTTTGCTGTCAAATGTAGGCAAACCATTGCTTAATCCAAAGTCACCAAAATATACAATTATGTTTTTAAGCAGTTTACAGTTTTTACTCTTATATTTAGGATTTGGGTTTTTGATTCACTTGAGTTAATTTTTATAGATGATGATGCAACACAAGCAAGCCTCAACTTTTGGGTTCAGTCCAGAAGGGTTCTTGGCTTTGCACAGGAAAGAATTCAAGGGTGAGCCAGTGCTGTTAGCCATCTCTTAGAACTGTAGGTACTGTTCTTTGTAGAACAGGCCTAACTCATAGGCAGGGTGCCCAGAGTCACCGACTTATAGGCTCTTTTACAAACTGTATTTGTACTCCCTTACATTCGCTTTCAATTACATGGATGGGTGAGTCAATTCAAATTGAGTGGGGAAGTTTATTTATAACTTTCTAGGAAAGGGGTGGTAACTTCTGGGTAGTTGTCTTGGTACTTGTAAACTGTCGTGGCGTTGGTGGGAGTATCCTAGTCCAATGAGCAATGAGGGCAACTAGGGATCACTTTCATCGCCATCTGCTGGTTCCTGCTAATTTCTTCACTTTATCCTGTTTGGGCCAGATTTTGTTTTGGTCAGCAGGGTTGTGACCAGAAAACAAGTCGTGCCAGTCTGTTACCACCATATAAGGTAGAGTTCCAAAATCTTTTTTTTTTTTTTTTGCATGTTGATATCCAATTATCCCAGCCCATTTATAAAACAGATTACTCTTCTCTAGTTGAAGTTTTGACATCTTTGTTGAAAATTAACTGATCATGAATGTATGTCTTTATTTCAGAATTCTCAATTCTGTTCCATGGATCTGTATGTCTGTCCTCATGTTGGTACAAAACAGTCTTGGTTACTGTAGCTGTGTAGTAAGTTTTGAAATTGGAAAGTGTGAGTCCTCTGACCTTGTTCATTTTCAGTACTATTGTGACTATTCAGGGTCCCTTGCATTTCCATTTAAATTTTAAATCACCTTATTTTGCATAAAAGGCAACTGAAATTTTGATAGTGATTCCATAGAATCTGTAGATCATTTTTGAAAATATTTCTGTCTTTAAAAGATTGTCTTCCAGTCTATAAATGTGAGATGTCTTTACATTTATTTATATTTTTGTAAATTTCTTTCAAAAATTTTTGCAGTTTTGAGTATGCTCATCTTACACTTTTTGGTTATTTTTATTCCTAGGTGTGCCATTCATGTTGTGCTAGTGAAAATGGAATTGATTTCTTAAATTCATGTCCAGATTTATTGCTAGTCTGTAGAAATATAACTGATTTTTCTATCTTGATTTTGTATCCTTCAAACATTAGAAACTGAGTTTCTAATAACTCAGTTATGGCCTCTAATTTTTTATAGATTCCTTAGGATTTTCTCTGTGCAAGACCATGTCATGTGCATATAGAGGTAGTTTCATTCTTCCTTTCCAATATGATTACCTTGTTTCTTTTTCTTGCCTAAGTGCCATAACTGGATCCTGTAGTACCGTGTTGAATATAAGGAATGAAAACTGACATTCTTGTCTTGTTCGTGATATTAGGAGGAAAACTTTCAGTCACTAATCACTAAGAATGAAGATAGCATTGAGCTTTTCATAGATGTCCTTTGTCAGGCTCCTTCCTATTGCCAATAGGTTTTCCTTTTTAATTGTGGAAGGGTTTGAAGTTTGTCATATGTTTATTTTCTGTCTACTGGGATGGTCACGTGTTTTTCATCGTATGGTATTTGTTGATTTTTATATGATATGCCAACTATGCATTCCTCAGAGGAATCCCCCTCATCCATTGTGTATAATCCTTCACATGTTACATGTGTACTAGTATTTTGATGAGAATTTTTGCACCAGTGTTCATGAGGGAAATTGGTGCGGTGGTGTGTGTGTGTGTGTGTGTTGTGGGGGGGGGGGGTCTTTGATTTTGTTTTCAGAGTAATACTGGACTCATAGAATGAGTTGTGAAGTGTCTCTCCTCTCTTTCCTCTTCTGTTTTTTTGGAGGAGTCTGTAGAAGATTGTTGTTGATTCTTCTTCAAACATTTGGTAGAATTCACCAGTGAAGCCATCTGGTCCTATACTTTTTCTTATAGGAAGTTTTTCACTATTAATTCAGTCTTTTTTCTTGTTATAGGTCTGTTCCAATTTTCTAATTTTTTTTCCTGTGTCTTTTTTTGAGTCTGTTGTTTCTGTCGTTCTGAGGATTTGACCATTTCATTTAGGTTATCTTAATTTGTTGGTATATGATTGTTTATAGCATTCCTTTATAATACTTCTAATTTCTAAGATAAGTAAAATATAAGTAAAAATACCTCCTCTTTTATTTCTGATTTTAGTAACTTGCATCTTCTATCTTTGTTTCTTTATCAGTCTTACAGGTTGTCAATTTGGTTTGATCTCTTCAAAGAACCTACTTTTGGTTTGGTTATTTGATCTTTTCAAAGAATCTGCTTTTGGTTTTGATTACTTTCCCTACTCTTTTTCATTTATTACCACTGTAATCTTTATTTTTTTCCTTCTGTTTGCTTTGGCTTTAGTTTCCTCTTCTTCCTCTAGTTACTTAAGAAGGTGCAAAGTTAGGTTATTAGTCTGAAAACGTCTTATTTTTTTTAAGAGAAGGTTAGAGCTATAAATTTGCCTTTAAGTACTGTTGTAGGTGCATTTCATGTATTTTAATATGTTGTGTTTTCCTTCACTTATTTCCAAGTCTTTTCAAATTTACCTGGGATTTCTTCTTGACCTATTGGTTATTTAATAGTGTATTATTAATGTCCACATTTTTGTGAGTTTTCCATATTTCATTGTTACTGATTTCTAATATAATTGCATTATGGCCAGAAAACATACTTTGTATGATTTGAATATTTTTAAGTTTATTGGGCTTTGTTTTAAGGACTACCATAGGGCCTAATTTGTAGTCTGTTCTGTTGGGTGGAGTATTTTATAGATGTTAGTTCTAGTTCATTTATAGTGCTGTTCAAATATTGAATTTCCTTCTTGAATTTCTTTCCAGTTTTTTATTTATTGTTTAAAGGGGGATTGATTTTTGCAGCTGCTAAGGTTGACGTGCCTCTCCTTCAAATCTGCAATTTTTCTTTATGTATATTGAGCTCTATTGTTGGATTATTATATATTTTAAATTGTTATATTTTCTAGATGAATTAACCTCTTATTATAAAATCTCCTTTGTATCTAATAACAATATTTTGCCTTATAGTCTATATTGTCTGATATTAGTATAGCCACACCAGTTCTCTTACTATGGTTTACATAGTATATCTCTTTCCATCCTTTTAATTTTAACCTGTTTGTGTCTTTGAATACAAAGTGTACCTTTTGTAGATAGGTTATAGTTGACTTGTGTTTAGTTGACTTGTGTATAGTTGTGTTTAGTTGACTTGTGTATAGTTGACCATTCTTCCAATCTCTACTTTTAATTCGAGTGCTTAGTCCATTATTATGTAATGCATTTACTGATAAGATAGGACTCACATCCGCCATATTTGTGTTTATTTTAGGTACTTCTTACGCATTTTTGAATTCTATTAAATTACTGTCTTTTGTTAGGTACTTCTAGCATATCATTTAATTCATTTGTCATTTCTTTTAATATAATTTTGAGTTTTTTTTAGTGATTGCTCTGAGGATCACAATTAACATTTAACTTATAAAGATCTAGTTGGAATACTATCAACCTAATTTCGATAGTATACAAGGACTTTGCTTCTTAAAGCTCATTCCCTACTCTTTCAGTGTACCATTTTGTCACACAAATTGTATCTTTATATTTTGTATGTCCATCAACATAGACTTATAAATACTGTTTTATACAGTTGAGGAAAAAATTAGTTAATAACAAAAAATACATTTATATTCTCTTTTCTATTTACCTATAAAGTTACTTTTCGCATGCTTTTCTTTCTTTGAATGTAAGTTATTGTCTAGCCTCCTTTCATTTCAGCATGAAAGAATCTCCATAGAATTTCTTGTAGAGAACTTCTGCTAGTGATTTTTATAGTTTTTTTCTTGCCCATTTAAAATAAATGATGTAGTTTTTCATTGACAGGCTTTCCTCCCACTTCTTTATATTACCTTGCCACTCATCTGTTCATCAACCCTGGACATTTGTCATGTAAGGTTTTCCATAGTATAGACTTCACTTGTTATGTACTAATGGTGTGGTTTAAAATGTTCTTTGTCCCCGCTATTTCTTTAAATACTTGGTGCTGGATCTCAGGCTTCAGCAGGCTCATGTTCCGTTCCACTGGAAAGACTGTAGGTGGTATTGTATTCTTTTTTTTTTTTTTTTTTTTTTTTTTTTTTTTTGAGATGGAATCTTGCTAATCGCCCAGGCTGGAGTGCAGTGGCACGAACTCAGCTTACTGCAAGCTCTGCCTCCCGGGTTCACGCCATTTTCCTGTCTCAGCCTCCCAAGTAGATGAGACTACAGGTGCCTGCCACCACACCCGGCTAATTTTTTGTATTTTTAGCAGAGACGGGGTTTCACCATGTTAGGCAGGATGGTCTCGATCTCCTGACCTCGTGATCCGCCTGCCTCGGCCTCCCAAAGTGCTGGGATTACAGGCGTGAGCCACCGCGCCCGGCCGGTATTGTATTCTTTAATCAGGAGGTACGTGTTGTCTAGTTGCCTCACTCTTTGTTATATTAGCAGCAAAATGCTCAATGATTAGATTCATTAGTTATTTTTGAAACATTAGAGCATTTAAGTTCTGTCAGTTCTGTCAGCTTTTTTTCTTTTTTTAAATTATACTTTAAGTTCTAGGGTACATATGCACAACGTGCAGGTTTGTTACATATGTATACTTGTGCCATGTTGGTGTGCTGCACCCATCAACTCATCAGCACCCATCATCTCGTCATTTACATCAGGTATAATTCCCATGCCATCGCTCCCCCGCCCCATCCCCCTAATAGGCTCCGGTGTGTGATGTTCCCCTTCCCAAATGCAAGTGATCTCATTGTTCAGTTCCCACCTATGAGGGAGAACATGCGGTGTTTGGTTTTCTGTTCTTGTGATAGTTTGCTAAAAATGATGGTTTCCAGCTGCATCCATGTTCCTACAAAGGACACAAACTCATCCTTTTTTATGGCTGCATAGTATTCCATGGTGTATATGTGCCACATTTTCTTAATCCAGTGTGTCACTGATGGACATTTGGGTTGATTCCAAGTCTTTGCTATTGTGAATAGTGCTGCAATAAACATACGTGTGCATGTGTCTTTATAGCAGCATGATTTATAATCCTTTGGGTATATACCCTGTAATGGGATGGCTGGGTCAAATGGTATTTCTAGTTCTAGATCCTTGAGGAATCGCCATACTGTTTTCCACAATGGTTGAACTAGTTTACAATCCCACCAACAATGTAAAAGTGTTCCTGTTTCTCCACATCCTCTCCAGCACAAGAACTCAAACAAATTTACAACATAAAAACAAACAATCCCATCAAAAAGTGGGCAAAGGATATGAACAGACATTTCTCAAAAGAAGACATTCATACAGCCAACAGACACATGAAAAAATGCTCGCCATCACTGGCCATCAGAGAAATGCAAATCAAACTACAATGAGATACCATCTCACACCAGTTAGAAGAGTTTTTTTTTCTTTTTAATTTGCTGTGATGTTTTATAAGGAGACACTTTTTATGGGCTACTCTTTTGTTAATTACCTAGAGGTACTTCCTATAGACAAGGCAGGATAAATGCTTGATACTTTCCCTTTATTTACCGTTTTTAATGATATGATTCAGTTTCCTCTTGTCCTCCAAAGAATATTCTTTTTCTTAAATTTGTTTGCTTGATACTATGTTGTTGTTGTTATTTTTTGGTACTCTTTTGGAAACCAGAAATATAAAATTGGACAGAATGAGAGTCCATGCCTTTGAAACCCCCAACCTATTTTCAGATTAAGCCATGTTTTGAAGCGATTTAGGAAAAATCACATAAAAATGGGATCTTCCCTTTGATTGTATAAAAACTTTGACCCTCCTGTACACATCTCCGGAATTCAGAAGTACTGAACAATTCCATTAATCAACAGCATTTGTAATCACTAGAAAGGAATGAGGTCATAGAACTTAGAATAGAGATAGGACAGACAATAAGCCAAAAAATTCATTTATAAATACACAAATATCCAAATATTATAGATGTTTTGAATACATAAAATGTAGTGCAATGAGTAAATCTAATAAAGAACAACTTATTGAAACAGAATGGTGATTTGAAAAATTCAATTTTTAAATTGGGTCTGGAAGAATGAGTGGAAGTCAGCCCAAGCAAAGACAAGGGAAACAACTTTCAGGCCCCGAGGGCAACACATGTGGAGGGAGTTGAGGCATGAAATAACTTGGTGTAATTTAGGCAAAGACAGGAGGCTTCCCCTAAGAATGTCACTTAACTTGACCTGGGAACTGCCAGGTACAGCTTGAGATGCAATAATAACATTGTTTCTTCCCAGTTTACAAATTAATTTTTTTCTAAACATGAACTTACTACTAATCAATGGGAGTAAAGAAAATAACTGGTGTTAACCTTTTGTTGTTTGTTTGTTTGTTTTCAGAGATAGGGTCTCACTCTGTTGCCTAGGCTGGTTTTAAACTCCTGGGCTCAAGCAATCCTCCCGTCTCAGCCTCCCAAATGTTGGGATTATAGATGTGAGCCTGTATCTGTTTCAACTGCATCTATTTCTATGTAATTTTGTGTATGATATGAGATAAGAAACAAAGTTCTTCTATTTTTCATTTGGACATCTAATTGTTTTCATTGGATTTGTTGAAAAGAAAACCTTTTCCCTATTGAATTATCTTGGCAGCTCTGTTGAAAATCGGTTATTATACCCATGGGCATATTTCTAGACACTTTCTTTTCTTTCTTCCTTTATTTATTTATTTGAGACGAGGTCTCACTCTGTTGCCCAGTCTGGAGCGCAGTGGTGCAGTCTCGGCTCACTGCAACCTTTCCCAGGCAACAAATTCTTACTGTTTTGTCAAGCTGCCCTACCTAGTATTAGATTTACAACAAGTTTCCAAATCTCCAAGTACAAAAACATTTGTTTGACTACCAGAGAGTCAAAGTTTTCCTCAGATTCTTTGAAATCAGAGGAAATCATTTTCTGAAATATTTCCAGTAACTGATAAGTGTGGACATGTTCATGCACTGAAGGCAAGGTCTCTTTTACTCCTGGAGTTTCTAGGGTGGAAGAAAGAATGGTTTACTCCATTCAGTGCCTCAGATACAGTGTCCACTACCCTTTCTATTGCAGTTTTTAAACCAAATCAATTGATTAATTTACATAAAGTAAAATTCATCAATTTTAAATATACTGTTAGATGAATTTTGACAAATACATACACCCTTGAAGCCATTATCATGATCAAAATGTGGAACATGTCTGTCACCCCCAAATGTTCCATTATGCCTTTTCAAAGTCACCACCCTCGACTCCAGGCAAGCACTGGTCTTGCTGTCACTACAGGTTAGTTTATCTTATTCTAGATTTTTATATAGATAGAACTATAAGCTATCTATCGACTTTTAGTGTAGGTTTTCTTTTTTTCCAGCAGAATGTTTTTGAGATTGGTTCATGTTCTCATGTATCCGTAGTCCATTCTTTATTGCTAAGTAAAAATATGTTCTATTGTTTTGATATACTAGTATTTATTTATTCGCCATTTGGTCAACTTTTGGAGTATTTCTGATTTTGGTCTATTAATACATAAAGGTGCTGTAGACGATTATGTGGAAATCCTTGTGTGGACATAAGTTTTCATTTTTTCCTGGGTAGATTTCTAGAGGTAAAACTGATGAGGCATTTATACATATAGTAAACATATGTATAAGAAACTGCCAGTCTGTTTTTCAGAGTAGTTCTCCAATTTTGCATCCCCATAAAACATGTAGAAGATTTCCCTTTGCTCTGCGTGCTTCTGAACACTCGAAATTGCCAGACTTCTGAGTTTCAGGTATCTTAGAGAAATCTCATTATGCTAATATGCATTTTCTTGATGATTACAGATATTGATCATATTCATGTGTATTGGTCATTTATAAATCTTCTTTTGTAAATTATTTGATCAAACAAGTTGCACATTTTAAAGTTAGGTAGTTTGCTTTGTTATTGAGTTACAGTCGTCAGGATTATTAATCTATTCTTGATGTGCCCAATTATGTAATGCATCATCTATTCTTGATATGAAATCTAATGATATATAAATCTACTTTATAATGTAATTTATAATCTATTCTTGATATACCCAATTATGTAATTTTTACTGTCTTATTGAAGTTTAGACATACAATTTTGATAAAATCTAATTTTTTATTTTGTAATTCATTTACTTATTTACGCTTTTCAAATATCAGATTTTAAAAATGATTTGTGTTCTATTTAGAAATCATTGCATTCATGAATGTTGTGAGGATATTGTATAATCTTTTCTAGAAGTTATATTTATAATTTACCTTTCAGTGTTTCAACTGCATCTATTTTTATGTAATTTTGTGTATGATATGAGATAAGAAACAAAGTTCTTCTATTTTTCATTTGGACATCTAATTGTTTTCATTGGATTTGTTGAAAAGAAAACCTTTTCCCTATTGAATTATCTTGGCAGCTCTGTTGAAAATCGGTTATTATACCCATGGGCGTATTTCTAGTCACTTTCTTTTCTTTCTTCCTTTGTTTATTTATTTGAGACGGAGTCGCACTCTGTCGCCCCGTCTGGAGTGCAGTGGTGCAGTGTTGGCTCACTGCAACCTCCCCATCACAGGTTCCAACGATTCTCCTGCCTCGGCCTTCCGAGTAGCTGGGACTACAGGTGCATGCCACCGCACCCAGCTAATTTATGTATTTTTTGTAAAGGTAGGGTTTCGCCGTGTTGGCCTGCTGTTCTCGAACTCCTGACCTCGGGTTATCCACCCTCTTCAGCCTCCCAAAGTGCTGGGATTACAGATGTGAGCCACCATGCCCGGCCTAGACGCTCTATTTTCTTTCATTGATCTATTTTTACACTTTTTTTACACCAATGCTACACCATTTTGATTACTGTAGCTATAAATATACATTTGAAATCAGATAGTGTAAGTCCCTCCACCTTGTTCTTATTGTACACAGTGTTTTTGCGTCTTCTGGGTCTTTTGAATGGCCATATAAATTTTAGAATTAGCTCATCCATTTCTATTAAAAAGTTTGTAGGATCTTTGCATGGGATTGCCTTGAATGTTTGGTTTAAAGAGAACTGAGATTGGTTTAAAGAGAACTGAGGTCTTCACAATACTTAGCCTGCTGATTCTCAAGAACATTGTATCTCTCCATTTACTTTCATCTTTTTTCATTTCTCTATGCAGTGTGCTTTTTCCATTTATCATAAGACAGTTCTTATATCAATTTTAAATCTGTTCCTATTATTTTAAGTTTTTGGATGCTACAATAAACCATTCTTTTTAAATTTGAATTTACAATTCTTATAAGAATATATGTATTTCGTTGTGTTACATTATTAGCTTCCCATGTTAGTTCTAGCAGCAGCTTTTAAAATAGCTTCCTTAGCATTTTCTCTATACACAATCATGTCTTCTGTCTTCATTTCTGTCTTACTTTCTAATGATTAAACCCATAACCTATTTTGCCTTTAAGTTTTTATTGGAACTTAAAAGTTCTTTCAGAAAAGGCAATTTGAAGACAGGCAACCATCTGTAGATAGTTACTTTCTTTCCATTCTCTGTGTTCTTTTTCTTCTTCTTGCCTTATTGTACTGGTTACACTTCCAGTGCAATGTTGAATACAGGTTATAAAAGAGAAATTCTTGCCCTGTTACTGATCTTAAGGAAAATCCAGAGTCTTTCATTTCTGGGAATGCTGTTATCTGTAAATTCTTCACAGGTGCCCTTTAAAATTCTGAAAAGATTCTTCATTTCTATGTATATGAGGGATTGGTCTGTACTCTATTAAAATATCATATTTTTTGGCTTGTTTTGGTATAATGCTGGCATTATAAAATGTGTTGATAAGTGGAAGAGAAAAATACACAACAGAAATTATTGTTAAGTAGAACAGATAGTGTTTAGTTTATACAGAATTTCAATATGGAACGTTTCTAGATGGGGGAAGAAAAAGCACAAAGTTTATTTTAATAGTACAATCAGATTTCTTCACGTAGAGAAACCAAGATTCAATACAGACATAGATATATAAGTATATACAAATATATTTAATTAAATATACACATTTAATTAAACCAGGAATTGTAAATGATGCTGAAAGTATCAATGTAGTTATAATAGGGTGAATTAATCTGAAAAATCTTTCTAAACAGAATTCTCAGGATGAGCTTTGGAATACATAAGCTTTGTAATAATTCTCCTAATTGTAATGTTCCCAACACCCTTCCCTGAATTTGAAAGAAGAAAATTTCTTACTTATACTCAGGTTTGTTTTTAGTCAGTGATTTATTATGGGGACAGTCTCATATTCTATTATCTGTTTTACTTTCTCATGATGAGACCCAAAACCTCTTTGCTATGAGAATCTTATTACAAATTTTAAATCCCTTGAAAACAGCCAATCCCCCAAAATCCAGTTGCTTCTCTTTTCTGTAATTCCTTGAGTTTTTTTGTTGTTATCTTGAAAAATATTTAGGGATACTCCAGAAGATGTTATACATTATCTCATGGTCAAATGATGGACCATTATAGGTATTACTATTGATATGGGAAAGGTTCCCTTGTCCCCCTGGCAGGACATGCGATGGGAGTGTGGCTCTCTTCTTCAGTGCCCCGCTACTCAAACCCCTAGGGGAGCACACAGACGGGCAGACTGTGGGGCTCCAAACCCACAGCAATGTATAGGGGAGATTGTTTATAGCTCCTGAAGCCCCAGTGGGCACATGTTACAGGGTGCTTTCTTAGTTTGCATCTACAGACAGGTTGTGTTAACCAGCTCAGTTAGACCCCATTTCTTATCACAAGGACAAAGGGATTTCTGTATCTCGGGGTTTCTTGCCTTGATGTATCGGAAGAATCAGATCCGTGGGCTTGGAGTATGAGTGCAAGGTTTCACTGAGTAGAAGTGGCTTTTAGCAGATGGGAGAGCCAGAAAGGAGATGGTTTTCCCCTAGAGTCACTGCTGAGCAATCCTCCAACTTCCCCAGCCAGCCAATTGTGTCTTCTTTCTCCCATGTGTTCCTCACAACATCCAGACATTTCTGCCCGCTAGGGTCTTGGGTTTTTATAGGCCCAGGGCGGGGGGTGTGGCAGACCAGGGTGGTCTTGGGAAATGCAACATTTGGGCAGGAAATGCCTGCCCTCACCTAAGTCCCTGGGGGTGGAGCCCTAGCTAGGGACCCACCCTTCTCTACCCAGCACTTGCCTTCCCCACCTTCCATATAATTTAAAGGGACCACACTCTCCTTCCTGGCACTCCTGTATCACTAAGTTAATTCAGAAATAATCCAATAAAGTTTTACTTTTATGCCAGTTATCTTAAAACTTTACTTCATATTGCCACAAGCCAATTTCTTGAGTCCGTGTGTGTGTGTGCATCAAACAGAAAATGTTGTCTCATCTGTAAAGCTTGACCCAATGACACTTTTGAAATAGGTAATATTTGACAGCTCTTTTCTTCAAAATACAGCCTCACTTGATTACACTGTATCTTGGGTTTTAGCTTTTCTTTAGTCAATCTCTTCCTTCAACTAGGAAACTCCATATTGATGTTTTTCACCTCAAATGGATTCATTGATTTCGTTAAGAAGTTCTAAATTTCGCCATATGTATAACTGAAATGGATGTCTCTTCAAGACAAATGGATGTGTATTTTACTGATTCTTTCAGTTGATTAAGTGACTTTGTGTTTATTACATTATTATATACAAATGGTCATTGTAAAAGGAAGCACAAAGTGTAAAAATTGAGTCTTTTCTTATATTCACCCTGATCCCACTAGTCAGATGTAACAGTAACAACTTGATTTGAGTCCTTCCAGATATATAGTGCTAGAAAAATAGATGATAGATAAATAAATAGAATAAATGGAAAGTTGTATGAGATAATTTATTAAATTGTTTTACTCTTGTCTCCCACTATGGAATTTTAATACCACAGATATCTATTTATCTATGTGTGTATTGATGCATATCTATTGTTTTGGACATAAAAAGAGTAAGTTTTTTTTTCCCCAGGAACCATTTTTTTCTTGCTTGGGTAAGATGTTGCCCCTACAGAGAACATATGATTTAGATTATTGTGTTATTAAAGCTCTAATTTGTAAAAGAAGAGATGTAAGAGTTTCACAATTCGGAATATGACTTCATATGAAAGAAATTTATGAAAAGGAATCCAAAATAGAAGTTTTTAATAACAATAATGAATATCATATAATAAAAAGACCACCTTTGATGTTTATTAATTTGGATATCATGATTATTTGCTTAAATTAGCCAGTTCCTGTCTAACATGTTCTGTTTCATAGAATAGTTATGATGTGAACATTGTAAGATCCTTGTATGATTTAACTAAATGATCCAGGTGGCGTTCGAGATGGAGAACACTTTTTTTAAAATAACTTTTGACTTTTCTCTTTTGTCAGTGTGCAGAAAAGTCTGACACTAAAAGAGCCAACCTGACACTACTATCCTTAGAAAAGCCTGCATACAAGGTTGGCTGTCATCTGGGAATGAAGGTGATCAAGAGTTCTCTCCACTGACATAAACTTCCTTTAAATAATAAGGATGACTCATTGTGACTAGACTATGCAAATGATGTGGTGTGTGTTAAACATCTACTTTCCTTCTGGGAGTCTGGAATTTTGGTATATGATAAGCAGTGGGTACCTGCAAGACCAGCCTCAAATAAAAACCCTGGGCACTGAGTCTCTAAAAAGCCTCCCAGTAGACAATATTTCACACGTGTTGTCACAACTCACTGCTGGAGGAATTATGCACACCGTGTGACTCTATTGGAAAAAGACTCTTGGAATCTTACACCTGATTCTTACTGACTTCTCCCCATAATCCTTTTTTTCCTTGTCGATTATGCTTTGTATTCTTTCCGTGTAATAAACCTTGGCCATGAATCTTGTGAATTCTTCTAATGGTCATTGAACTGGGCGCTGGTCTTGAAGACCCTTGACACAGTTAACCTGTTTGGGATTCCTACTAGAGTGTCGATATGAGCTGAATTGTGTTTCCCCAAGAAGATGTGTTTAAGTCCTAGCCCCCAGTATCTGTGACTGTGACCTTATTTGGAAATCGGGTCTTTTCAGATGTGATCAACTTAAGATAGGGTCATACTGAATTAAAGTGGTTCTTCATCTAATGTGACTGGAATCCTTATAAGATCAGAAGAGAGAGAGAGACAGACACAGAGGGAAGAAGGCCATATGAAGATGGAAGCAAAAGTTGGAGATATACTGCCATAAATCAAGAAGCACCTGGGGCATGTAGACGCTGGAAGAGGAAAGAAAGAATCCCCTGAGCCCTAAAGGCTGCAGAGGGAGCATGACCCTTTGAAAACCTTGATTTGGGACTTCTCGTCTCCAGAATAGTGACAGAATAAATTATATTCTGTATATTTTATATCGTTATGTATTAATTACATATATAATGTGTAATATATAGTCTACAATATAATTATATAATAAGGGGTTACATTCAGCCTGTTTAATATATATAATTATATATTATTATATAATATATAGCAATATACTATATACTATATATAATTACATAATATACTATATATAATTATATAATATATAGTATAATTATAGAATATATAATATTATATATTATATTATATGGTCATAATATATAAATATATCATATAGTATATATAGTATATATTTATATATAACGTATGACATATATCGTATGTTATATAAATGTATAGCATATGTTATATATGTTATATAAAATATATAATACATTACATATTATATTATACAGTATATATTATACATAGTATATATTATATGCTGTATAATTACGTATTATATGTGTATGCATACTGTCTTTGAAATCCCATATGCATTTTATGCATATGACAGTTCTCATTTAGACTTGCCACCCTTCAAATGCTCAACAGTCACATGTAGCTTGCAGCTACCTTATTGGACTGCACACTTCTACTGACATCTTGTCAGTAGGACCAATGTATGTTAAATACATCTGATTTTATTATTATTAAAACATCCCCTGAGTAAAGGCAGATGCTGTTTCCCAGAGTTGCTGGCAAGCTTGATGTTTGATGAGTCTAGTAATGCACAGTATCTGTTCTCAGGTTGCTTCATCAGCCATAGCCTGTCTCCTGAAAGATAGCTCCCTCTAATGTCTCTACTTAGTGAGTGGATTTCAGGATGATGTAAATGCCCTTTCAGCCTTTTTCCTTCTCCCACTAAGGATTTAGCATATGCAGGACAGGTAACTGCTGAATTTCCGAAACAGCCTTGTGAAATCCAGTCAGTACATTTAGCAACTATTTTGTATGGCCAGGGGAGAATTTAAAGGCTTAGACAATTCAGCAGCTACAGCAGGGAGATCCTTGGGCTGTGGATCAGGATGGGCTGGAAAGGGTAGGGAGGGTTACTATTGGCTCCAAATGCAAGGGAGAGATCTATTCATAAATGCTGTGAACTTTGGAACCCCCAGCCAAAGTGTACTCTTGAGCACCATTTTCATTTAACAGTGTGCTCCGTTGAGGTGTTTCCTCAATTTGAGTGTTTCTCAGACATCACCCAAGTCATGATGGGTGTTTCTGGTTTCAGGATTGCCGGGTCTCTTGATGTAGGACCAATTTCTGCCAATGCCTAACAACAAGCTCACAATTATGTTTCTAAAGGGCTGAATTAAGCAGCTG